>NC_133450.1:6836874-7136999 GCF_048565385.1 Saimiri boliviensis | reverse complement strand
AGAACATACGTAATATATAAGCAATTATGAAGTAGAATAATCAAGCCAACATCTATGAACTCACCACCCAACTAAAGAAATCAAACATTCCCGGTACTGTATGGTACTTGCCCCACTCTTCTCCCTTCTCTCCTCACTTCTTCCTCCTCTTCTTCCTCCTCACTTCTCTCCTCCAGAGATAACCATCATCCTGAATTTACGGTTTTCACTTCATTGCTTTTTTTTTTTTTAAACAATATTATCACAGGTGCACGTGGGTCTAAAGAATATACTCCTTGGGCCGATTGCAGTGGCTCATGCCTATAATGCCAGCACTTTGGGAGGCTGAAATGGGTTGATCACTTGAGGTCATGAGTTTGAGACCAGACTGGCCAACATGATGAAATCCCATTCCTACAAAAAAAAAAAAAAATATGGAAATTGGCTGGGCGAGATGATGCATGCCTGTAGTCCCAGGTCTCAGTAGACTGAGTCAGGAGAGTCACTTGAACCTGGGAGGCGGAGGTTACAGTGAGCTGAGATGGTGCCCCTGCACTCCAGCCTGGATGACAGTGAGACTCCATCTCAACAACAACAACAAAGAACATTGGTTTTGAGTTGTGTAAACATGGTATCTTGATTTTTTTTATTCAACTTGATTTTTTAGACATGGTAATATCTGTAGCAGTGGTTCATTCGTTTTCAGTGCTAGATAGTATTCTGCAATATGAATATATCATCTTTTTTTCCTGTTGATAGATATGCGGGTTCCTTCTAGGGTGTTTTTCCTGTTACAGACAATGCTGCTATGAACACTTTGGAGCGTCTTCTCACATACTGTGCAAGAATTCCTTTAGGATGCATGCCTAGGAGTTGAATTGGTGGGTCATGGAGAAAGTGTTTGTTTAACTTTACAAGTAATGTCAGATTGCTTTCCACAGCAGTTGCACTAGTTTTCATTTCCACTAGTAGACTGTAAAAGTTCTCAATGATTTATCTCCTTTCCAGTATTAGGCATTATCAGACAGGTTAATTTTTACTGATCTGTAAGGTATAAAATGGTATCAGTGTGTGATAATGGACATTCCCCTGATCATTAACTATTGATATCATACAATGTTTATGTGTACACATATCATTCACATTTCCTCTTCTGTGAAATGCCCGTTTGTATTTATTTTCTGGTTTTAAACTTAGATCCTTGCTTTTTCACTACTGATTTAGGAGTCCTTTATGTATTTTGAATATAAACCCTTTGCTTTTTATTCCATGTAATATTTTCTCCACTTTATGACTTATAAAGTGTCTTTAGCTAAACAGAAGTCCTTGGTTTTAGTGTATTTGAATGTATCCATTTTATTTCTTTATGTTAACACTCTCCTTTTCTTGTTTAGGAAATGATTGATCCCAAGGTTATAGACATATTCTCCTATATTGTTTTCTAAAATTATTGAAATTTTACACTTCACAGTTAAGTTTTTATATGCTTGGAATTAAACTTTGTATAGGGTGAACAAGGGACATAATATTTCATTAAGGGATATAATTTTCTTTTTCCCCCATATTTGCATTGAGTTACTACAGGAACATTCGTTGAATAGTCTTTCCCTTTCAACAAATTTACAGGGCCATTTCTATTCACTACCAAGTTTCCATATTTATGTATATCTTTTTCTGCCCTCTGTATTTGCTCCATTGGTCATATGTCTTATGTCTCTACAAGTAACATGCTGTCTTAATTACTACGGTCTTATAATAAATCTCAATCTATGTAGGGCAAATCAGTTCACATTATTCTTTGGGAGTGTCTTAGACATTTTCTCTTCATTATGAAATTTGAAGTCATATCAATTTTCCTTCAAAGCTCCTTTAAGAATTTTTATCAGTTGTGTATTGAGTCTATAGATTAATATAACACTAACAGCATTCTAATACTGAGATATTCTATCCATGAACACGGTATATAAGCTTTACGTTTATTTGTCTTCTTTGACATTTCTAATAGTTTTACAATTTTCTATGCAAGGGTCTTATACATCTTATTTTATACTTAATCCTAGGTACTTTGTTATTTTTATTGTAAATTATGTGTATGTTTCTATAATTTTTTTTCTTTTGGTTGCTAATGCTTAGAAGGGCAAATGATCAACTGGGCATGGAGGCTTGTGCTTATAATGCTAGTAGCACTTTGGGATGCTGAGGCAGACAGATCACCTGAGCCCAGGAGTTTGAGACCAGCCCTTGGTGAAACCTGTCTCCCAAAAAAATTTTTTTTTTCAAAAATAGGAAAACATTAGCTGGGCATAGTGGTGTGTGCCCATATTCTCAGCTACTCAAGAGGCTAAGATGGGAGGATTACCTAAGCACAGGGAGGTTGAGACTGCAGTGAGCCATGATCACACCACTTTACTCCAGCCTGGGCAACATAGTAAGACCCTGTCTAAAAAAAGTACTGATGATCTTATATCAAAACAGCCTTCTAAACTCTCATTAATTTAAATCAATTTCATGTAGGAACTTTTGTAATTTCTAGTACATAATCATGTAATCTATGAACAATGGCCATTTTGGTTTTTTTTCCTTTTCCAGATTCTTATATATTTTATTTCCTTTTTAATGGCCATTTTGAATTTGTTTCTTTTCCAGTTTTTAGAATTTTTATTTCTTAACCTTTGCACTGGCTAGAACCTCCAGAAAAATGTTGAATGGAGGCAGTGTTATTTTGCTCCTGATTTGCTCCTGATTTAAAGAGAACACTTCTGACATTTTGCCATTAAAAATCAAGTTTGTAATCCCAGCAACTTTGGGAGGCCAAGGTGGGCAGATCAGAAGTCAAGAGATTGAGACCATCCTGGCCAACATAGTGAAACCCCATCTCTACTAAAAATATAAAAATTAGCTGGACTTGGTGGGACACACCACCTGTAGTCCCAGCTACTCAGGAGACTGAGGCAGGAGAGTCACTTGAAACTTGGGAGGCAAGTTTACTGTATCAGTTAATGCTTGTATCAGTTTGATAAACGCTATTCTATTCCCACAGTACTAAGAGATTTATTTTTTAATAATGAACATGTATTGAATTTTATCTAACACATTTTCTCTGTCTATTCAGATGATCATTTGGTTTTACTTTTTTAATCTGTCAGTGTGATACATTACAGAAATAGATTTTATAATGTTAAACTATCCTTGCATTCCAAGGATAAATCCAACTTGGTTACAATATATTTCTATTTTTATTAAATTAATGTTATAACATGACTACTTTTAAGAGAGTTCTTTTAAAAAATCTATATTTGAGAGTGCCTATAAATTTTTCTTTCTTATGCTATACTTTCCTGTTTTGTTATAAGGCTATACCAGTATTATGAATTCATTTCAGAAGTACTGCCTTGTTTTCTCATTTCTAGAGGATTTTCTATAGTACAAAATTATTATAATTTATTCCCAGAAAGTCACCTAAGAAAAACTGGCTAAGCCTGATGTGTTTCTTCCCCCTGTGGGGAAATTTTAAACCACTGACTGTTTTTATTTAATCATTATAGGAGTATTAAGGCTTTCTCCTTATTCTTGGAAAATGTTTAAAAGTTAAATATGTCTAGGAATTTGTCCATTTTATCTAAATTTTCCAGTTTATTAACATAAATATGTCCGTTATATATTCTAATTACTTGCAGCATCTGTAGATCTCCAGATACCGCAGAGCCCTTTTTTCTTTCCTAATATTGTTCAATTGTGTCTTTTATTTTATTAACCATTCTTTCCAGAATCCTATAAATTTTATTAATCTTCATAAAAAATCAACTTTTGGCTTTGTTGTTCCTCTGCATTGAAGCTTTGTTTTCTATTTCATTCAGCTCTGCTCTTATTTTTCTTTCTACTTTCCTTGGGTTTATTCATGTCCTCATTTTTTCTCTAACTTTAGTGATTTTTAAAATTTATGTGGGCCAGGCACAATGGCTCACAGCTCTAATCCCGGCACTTTGGAGTATAAGGCAAGCAGATCCCTTGAGGTCAGGAGTTCAAGACCAGCCTGGCCAACATGGCGAAACCCCATCTCTACTGAAAATATAAAAAGTCAGGCATAGTGGTGGGCACCTAGTCCCAGTTACTTGGGAGGCTAAAGCAGGGAAATCGCTTGAACCCAGGAGGCAGAGGTTGCAGTGAGCCAAGATTGCACCGTTGTACTCCAGCCTGGGTGATAGAATGAGATTCTGTCTCAAAATATACATATACACACATGCACATACACACACACACACACACACACACACACACCTATACATATATATGTGCATGTGTGTATCTACATACATGTATACATATATGTGTATACATATATGTTCAACTCATTAATTTTTGGCCTTTAATGTGTTATATAAGCATTAAAGATGGTAATTTTTTTCCTATATCACTTATGTTCCATCTCTTAAGTTTTGATAAACAGTATTTTTATTATTCAGTTTTAAGTTTTGTTTTGTTTTGAGACAGAGTCTCACTTTATTGCCCAGGCTGATTGCAGTGGCAGGATCACAGCTTGTGCAGCCTCTGCCTCCTGGGCTGAAGTGATCCTTCCACCTCAGCTTCTCAAGTAGCTGAGACCACAGATGCACGCCACCTTGTCTGGCTAATTTTTAAAATTTTTAGTAGCGATAGGGTCTTCCAATGTTGCCCAAGCTGATCTTGAACTCCTGGGCTCAAGCAATCCTCCCACCTTGGCCTCCCAAAGTACTGGGATTACAGGCATGAGCCACTGCCCCTGGCCTCAGTTTTTAAAATTATCGTTATGATATTTTCTCTGACCCATGCATTATTTAATTATATTTTTTAAGTATGGAGGGTTTTGGTGTTGTTTTAAATCTCAAATTAATTTCTAATTTGATTATATTGTGGTCAGAGAATGCGGTATGTGTGATGCTGACTTACTGAGATTTGTTGAGACTTGCTTTATGGCTTAGTACTTGAACAGCCTCTGTAAACCCACCAAGTGTGCTTGAGAAAAATGTTTGTTTGATGAACATTCTTGATAATTGGTTCAGAGACTTGTATATTTCTATTAAATCAAGGTTGTAGATTAGGTTGTTCGAGTCTTTGGTGTCTTTTCCAATGTGCCTTATCTGTCAGTATTTGAGGAAGATGTGTTGAAACCTCCCACCAGCTTCTCTGTTGGCCTGTGGAGGGGTGGGGCATGACCGACCTCAGCATTCTTCAGGCAGCCTTTTCCCTGATGTCAGTGGCCACTGTAGCTTTTGCTCATTGTGCCTGTGGTTTCTGAGTTTAGAATTTTTTCATCTCTGCAATAGTCTGTTTTGGTGGTTTTCTTGTGCTGTGGTTTCTTGCCAACATAAACTTTCTAATATCCAGAAATTCCGTAGAATGTTTTATCTGCTAATCACATCCTTTCTTGTTTCATAGTTGTTGCTACAACTTGTGTGTGTTTTCTGCTATTTGAATGGAATTTTGCAAAGGAAAGAAGAAAATGAATACCTTTGCTCAGTCTGCCATCTTGACCTTACCTAAGACACGTTTTTATCCTTCTTTTCCTACTTTTTTTTTCTCAACAAACGTTTATTAGGCAAGTAATTTTTCTAGACTTCTGCATTCCTACCCTTTGCAAACTGTAAATCTATTCAAATGCAAAGGATGACCTTTAGTTTCTTCCTTTAACTCACTCTGCTTTTGTGTAGCCAGTGTTATAAAGCAGGTCAGCTCAGCTACACTAGAGAAAAGTGATTAATTGTGGTTGGCATATCATGAGAGGCTCAAACAGAATTTTAGCATCACTTCTTGAGAAAACTTCTTGCCAAGAAACTATTGAGTGCCTTAAGAGAAAGTCACATATTTTATAAATGAAAATGTTATTTAGTCTAAGAACTAATGCTACAATGAGTATCTTTTTTCTTCCCGTTTTCTTATACCATGCTGTTGGCATGCATACTCAATTAGGCATATCTTCTTTAAAAATAGTATTTTTTTTACTTAAAAAACCTTATTTGCTGATTCAGCATATTCAGTAAATTTATTTACTTTAGCTTAGAAAGTTAATACGAACCAACAGAAAGAATGCTGAAATTTCAACCAAGGCATTTTTAAGGAACAAAATGAGTAATTGATGTAAAAGAGTGGTTTATATTAGAATGTATTGAATTCTGCCTAACTACAATATTTTTCATATTCTTATGTTGCACCAAGGCAAAATAAACAATTCTGAATTAAATTCAACAACCACGTATTGAGTGCTACTTTTGGCATCAAGTTTTGTGCTAAGTGCTATGGAATTTGTAAGGACATGAGACCCCATCTGCCCTCTAAAGGCAGGAAAAAACAAAAAGGTTAGTGAAGGCTAAGATATAAATTACTCTAAAAAACATAGCACACCCTTTTGTGAGATCGGGAACAGCCTATGGAGAAAGTAGCATTTGAGATGGGATTGAGGAATGCTTAGGAGTTTCACAGGCAGATATTAGAGGAAGATATTCCAAGTCATTTTTGTAAATGTTCTGTGGAAGCTTGTAAAGATGTACTTTCTGTTTATATTATAAATATAGTTGTATAGGATTTGTGTGCAATTTTCTATGTAATTATATCATTTCTTTTTTCTGTGTGGGTATGTTCTTATATTTCTTAGGTTCTACTAGAAGTCACCAAAATAAAGTGACTTCCTAAATATGTTCCAGCTTTAACATTACCTGAATCTAGGGGTGATCACTAAACTACAAACACATATCAAAAACCCTTGAATAATGTTGATGTCTTTTGTATAGTGGGAGAAAATCCATGAGCTTTGAGACACACAGGCCTGAGCTTGACTCGCTGGTTCTTGCTTAGGCAGGCTACGTTCCCTAAGTCTCATTCTGTTTATCTTTAAAATGGGAAGATCATGTCACTATCATAGAGTTGTAGTGAAGATTAAGGAGATGATTTTCATAAAGTATTTGGAATGAGATTATGCTCAGTGAATGACAGCTATCATTATTATTGAAAAATTGATCTCTCAAGCCAAATGGAGAAAGATTCTTTGATGAGGGGAATTGTGTAAAGCTGTGAGCAGGTATTTGTCCAATAGAAGCAGAAAGCAAAATGAGAGGAATGAGCGGCAATGAATACAGAGTTGGATGTAAGGGTATCACCCATGAGAATAAAAAGACAAAAGAGGGACCCTAGAAAATGGAGGTGTACAGTCAAGAATCCGAAGTGTAGCTCCAAATTCCTTAACCAAATCTGATGAGCCACAGGCTCTGATGAGAGAGAAAGGAGAAGAAAATACCTAGGATGCTTTCAAATGGGATGATGAAGAGAGCAGTTGAGAAAGAAGAAAGAGCAAAAACCAGGATTTCCAAAGCTGCAGTTGCAAAGGCTTGACCCAGGACTCCTTTTAAAATACACACACACACACACACACACACACACACACTCACTCACACACATTCTCTCTCTCTCTCTCACACACGTGCGCGCTCACACTCGCTTGCTCTCTCTCTCTCTCTCTCTCTCGTTCTCTTTCTCTCTCTCTCTTCCCCTCCCTACCTCTCTCTCCTGCCCCCCCCCACCTTCTCTAGAGCCAGAAAGTGAGGTTAAGCACCAAATTCCAGTGTCCTGAATCATTTAATAACGAACCTTAAAGATAATCTAGTCCAACCTACCAATTTTACACATGAGGAAAATGAATTTTTTGGAGGTTACATGGCTTGCCCAGGACCACACAGTTGCTCAACCCAGAGCTGGAGGGTGAATGGTCTAGAAGCAAAATAATCTTGACACACCCGGTTGTGGCTTCTGAGACCTTTAGGCAAGGGAAAGCTTGCGGGTACTTGGAAGAGAGTGTTTGTGGTTTTAAATCAGATGCAGTTCAAACCAGATACATGAACTGTGTTCAAAGCTCTCTGTAAGAGACTCAAGTATTTGAGGTCTCTTACAAACGTCAAGTTTGTTCTCTAAGTATGGTTGCACTGTAGAGATGGTTAGATTTGTACATCAACCATCTGAGTCTGTTGCAAGGTGGTAGGGAGGGAAGGGAAGGGGTGATACCATGCCTCCTCTCTCATTAATCAACATATTATTTGTGGAGAGCCTATCATGTGCCAGGCATTATTCTAAGTGGTTGGCATGTATGGCAGTGAGCCAGACAGACAAATATTCTGGCCTCACGTTCTGACACTCTTGCCCCTGGATGTGTAGCAGAAAAGCAGGAACCTGAGAACTGCCAGGGCCTAGATGTGATGTGTCCCTTTCATCACAGTTCCTGCTTCCTGCCTATTCCAAGTCCCACCTCTTCCAGAACACCTAAGCATGCTATCTCTGGTCTTTTTTTTTTTTTTTTTTTTTGGGGGGGGGAACAGTTTCACTCTTGTTGTCCAAGCTGGAGTGCAATGGCATGATCTCAGCTCACTACAACCTCTGCCTCCCAGGTGCAAGCAAGTCTCCTGCCTCAGCCTCCCGAGTAGCTGGGATTACAGGCACATGCCACGAGGCCCAGCTAATTTTTTGTATTTTTAGTAGAAACAGGGTTTCACCGTGTTAGTCTGGCTGATCTCGAACTCGTGACCTCAGGTGATCCACCCGCCTTGGCCTCCCAAAGTGCATCTCTGGTCTGTAAATGCCCTTAGCTTTAGTATATTATAGCATCAAGTCTCAGATCTGGTTTGACCTCAGTTGCTCTCTTAGTAATTTTCCCCTATGAACATTCTGGCCTCCCAGTAAGCCTGTAAGCAGCTGAGACTGGGCAACCATCTCTTATATCCCTCATCATCCTATGGTGCACAGCATTGGACACATGATACATGTGTGCAGCACGTTCAGTGAACCTTTACATCACCACAATGGAGCAGAAAAGCTGTATCATAACTGATGAGGACCTCCATCAGAGGCAAGAGGCATGGTGGAGTCTTGCTGGGGCACCCACCAGCAAAACCACTCTGGAAATCTTCCGTGTGAGCCCCAGGTAATAAAGACTCTGTTAGTACCCTGGAGGCAGTTCACTTGGAACCGTATCTTCTAAATGCTCTGGAAACCCATCCAAAGGCAATTAAAATCACAAATGCCACTGAAAACATCTAAGAACTATGTGTAAGCACTTTGGGATAGTCAGATGAAGGCGGCCCTCTAATTATGAAGCATTTTGATAATTATTAGAATCCTAAGCCAAAGCTTAAATCCGGATACACATCACAATGATTAAGCCAAAAAACACTTAATCATTTTGGCTTTCATTCCTGACAAAGAAAACATACGAAGTAGACAGAAATCCACATCCTTTTCTTGGGTCCAAATAACCTGATTGTAAATAGCCTCTGATTTTCATGTTTTAGAATATGGATGTTGACGGCCTCAGTAGATATTGCTTTGTCCAGCCTCAAAAACGGTTGCTCTCTAGCCAGGGCCCCTTTCTCTTCAGTTTCTGCTCCCATATCCTTTAAATATATTCAGCTGCTGAGTAAACTCTTTATCCCATGTGACAAATGTGTACTGAGGCCCTAACATGCATCAGACCTCAGGTGTGCTGACATATACATTTGACGCAGCCCTGACTTGTTCTGGGGGGTGGCGGCGGGCTTTTCCATCAGTTGTCTTGGTTGATGTGCCAGTCAGCCAATTCCAAACTGCACTGTTTTCTTCATTTTACTTTTCTATATTAAAAACTAAATAGTTTTTTGCAGCATTAGAGATTAGAAACCAAGACTTCTGTTTCACAATGGATAGAACTGGACAAATGGATTTTCAGTGATTCGACACTTTTTCTGCCCATTTTTCCCTCTTCAGTAAGTTGTAGAGGTAAGATGCCCTATTGCTGTTATGTTTACGTCGGGCATTATACCAGAAGCTGAAGATTCAAAGATGGGTCCCCACTTCTAGAAGCCCTCCAAGGGGGCAGATGTGCCCAGAGGGGACTGTAATCCAGTGTGAAAACTCATACTGTGTATGGATCAAGTGTCGTGAGAACCCACATGACACCATGGCTGACTCTGCTGAGGAAAGCCAGGGACTATTTCACAGCAGAGAGGACATTTAGGTTAGGGCATGTTGAGTAAGTAGGAGTGGAAGGGGAGGGAGGTAAACTTTTCAGACAGAGGGAAAAGCAGGTGCAACGGCAGGAAGTCTGTACAAGTTCAGATTCCATTACCCAAAACCCTTGAGACTCAGATGTGTTTCAGAATTTGGATTCTTTTTTATTTTCCACATGTTGTATATTATGTATATACAATATATTGTACTATAGATATTATATACATATTGCATATAATAATACATAATACAATATATTGTATATTATATAACACCCCCCCATAGGTTCTAGTCAAATACATGAATATTTGCAGGACAGAAAGGTTGAATAGTCATACTAAATGGGATTAATGAAGACTAGCATTAATAGTGTCACCTCCATTAAATCATGTTTTGTTGCCAAATGAGTTTGAACACCAAACTTACAAAAGAACAAAAAACAAAAAGAACGCCTTAGGCTTGTAAGCGTTTTGGATCTTGGAATCTTGAATACAAGGACTATGGCAGCAGTCGCAGCAGATTTCTAGAGCTGACTCTCATCAAGCCGACTTAAGTCACATGCTCACCCCTGAACCAATGGAGAGAGATGTGCTGATGGCCAGGCTGACGTCCTAGGCACACTCTAGAATGGCAGGATGTTCAGCCTGCCAGGATCACCAAGTGACCTCTGGGTGCTCTTTGCAGGAAAATGGATATTTAGTAGGTTAAAATCGTAGATGATCATTATATATGCATCCTCCATGTGCCCACATAATATTGACTGTGTATTGCAGTCCAGAGAAGAACCAGGATTCAGGCCATCATCACTCCTCTTCCAGAGCCCACATCAGACTAGGCTGCTCACATGTCAGTGGAAGACAGTCTGCCCCATGTAACCCACTGCTCAATTACATGATACAGACAATTAGAACTTGGCAACGTAGATAATAAGGTGCTAATTGCATGGGGTACAGCGTGCCCATTCATTGAAATGATTTAGAGAAGTAAAAGAGTTTAGCAGGCTGACAGTTGACAGAGGAGGCGGAGCTTGAGCTGAACTCTAGTGGAAGAATGTGTTGGAAGTGATGGTGGAGACCTTATCCTTCTGATTTCTGCTCCAGGGACTCTCTTTTAAGTTTAATTGCAAACAAACACTGACCTTGAGGAGGGGAGGATTAAACAGGCAGATTTTCCTGGATCCTGAATGAACCTCTGAAACCACAGGACATAAATTACAGGGGTATGGAAGCAACAGGGCAAACCTCCTCTAATTTATTGACAAGGGAAGAAAAGCAAGGGAATCATTACGGGTGAGAGGCTCCAAGCCGGCTTCTGAGGTGCTCAGAACACAAGTATGACGATGGCAGACAGAAGTAACTATGACCTCATGAAGAACTTGTTGCTCTGCTTTCCCAGGGGCCCCTAGAGTTGAAACCAACCAAAGACCTGAAAGGGCACTCCAAGTGCATCTGGCCCAGCACGCCCTGATTTTAGTTACGGGAAATCTGAGGCCCAAGGAGGAGAAAAATTTGACAAGGTTACAGCTTAAAGAAAAGTAATGACTAAACCATTTCTTTTCCTTTTTTAAAAAAAAATTTTTTGCTGAAATTCAGTAGTGAATTCAAGTATTCTGAAGACACAGTTATTCTATAACAGTGTGTGGTTTGGAGGTTGTGTGTTTTCTCTTTACAGTGATTTAATAAGATAAAAATGCAAACTACTTTTGACATAATTATAAGTCAAAATACCCAGAAGTCTGTGGTCAGAGGCAATGTCCATGTATTTCCTTAATTCAGGATCAGCCAACAGATTTCAACACCAGTTCTTATTAAGCATCTACTTTGTGGTCAGGTGTTAGATACCCGCCTTTCATCTCCACCAGAGCCCTCTGCGGTAGGGGTTGTTATCCCACTTGAGGGTAGACAGATAACTAGCTTGCTGAATATAATTTGTTAAAGGATGGGGCTTGGAGTCCTTGGCCATGTTGAGTGATACTGTGCTGCTTTGGGAGTTTCTATGGTCTAGAGCCTAGTATCTTGGACTGTTTTCCCCAAAATTCCCCATCCCTACGTTTCCTACCCTGCAAGATCATGTTGGTTACAACTTGCTCACTATGCCTTCAAAGGCCCCGTTGTTTTCTCTCCGGGTTTATAAATTGGGCCTCTTACCCCAGGACCCCACTCTTCTCCCTGCTTCCCATGCCATTCCCACTAGGTCGTCACCTTGAGAGAGCTCCAGACGTTGGTTTTTCTCTTTACGGAGCACCTCCCTGTCTTTTCACCCTGAGGACTTGCGCAAAACAGACTGCTGATGTGATTCTTTGAAAAACACCTCAGTAGAGAGTACTGAGATTTTTTTTTTCCTCCCTAAACACTTAAACTCACATAGGTGTGGAGTAGCTTATGCCAAGGAATCTTGGCACCAGAGGGAGAAAGGGAACAACCCACTCATTAGAGATTTGGAAACTGCAGGACAGCTAGAGTGATTGGCCCGACTTCACATTAGCAATGCTAACAGTTAATTTATGAAGTAGACCCCCTCACTCAGAGCAGTGCCCGGATAGCCGTGGTATTGATAATGTGGAACTGCCCTCGACTGTACGGGAAGACCTGTTAGAGGCAGCGCGTTGCAATCATTGTGTTTCCCGGATGCATTTGAAGACCCCTGTTCACTAGATCCCACAGAGACCTCTGCTTTAGTTGGGGCTTCCCCAGACACAGACGCTGAGCCAAGGACCTGCGTGCCAGTGATTCCCTTGGCGGGTGGTTCTACTGGTGAAAACACCAGCAAAGGACAGGGGAAGTGAGACTGGAAGGGAAGCTGCCCCATACAGGGGTGTTACCAAGCCGGTGGCCCCTGTGGGCACCGGAGCTGAATCCTGCTGGAGACATCTGGGAGCCAGTGTAGCACACACCTCAGAATTACCCAGCCATGAAGCAAGGAAGCAGCCGTGTTTGTCCACCAGCTCCTTTCTTACTGTTAGTGGAGTGCTGCTATAGGAGCGTTACCTCTTTAGCACTTCCAGCTTGCTCCTGGGCAAGAGCAAAGCCCCCGCGACAGAGTCGCAGCTGTTTGTGGCAGACTGCCTTCAGGAGCTGAGAGGAGGAGGAATGCAGCAGTGCATGGGCAGAGGAGCCACAAGAGGAAATGCCATCAGTGGTCAAAACCGGGGAAGCCAGAACTCCTGGGGGGGTGGGGGTGCGAGGGGGAGGAGACGGAGGGAGGGGGAGGGAGCGTCTTCCCCATGAACCTTGACTTTGATGACCCATCATGTTTGCTTCTTGATTTTTGTCCATTTGGAAGCTCAGAACCAGTTTACAGCCCCCCATTGCAGCATTTGGTTAAGACAGGCGTCCCCAAACTACGGCCCGCGGGCCGCATGCAGCCCCCTGAGGCCATTTATCCGCCCCCTTGCCCCCCTCCCCCCCACGCCGCCGCACTTCAGGAAGGGGCACCTCTTTCATTGGTGGTCAGTGAGAGGAGCACAGTGAACTGGCCCCCTGTGTAAAAAGTTTGGGCATGCCTGGTACCAGACCTTAAGGGAAAGTCATCTCTGCACCGACCTTACCCTTTATTTCCCTTCTTATTTATCTCCCTTCTGCCTCTATTTCTTTGTATATTTATTCTTATCCTGTTTGTGTGTGCGTTTGAAAGCCCCCTCAAGTTCCTTTCTTGGTACAGGATGAGTATAGATAAATACAAAAGCCAGTTACACACCAAAGAGAGACAAAGCGCAGTGACAGTCACAAGCATCTGCCACGCTGCTGACTCTTCTCTAGTTTTACCTTAGAATTTTTTTTTTTTTTTTTTTTTTTTTTTACGAGGGCTCCCTGGTCTTCACATGAAGGCCTGACTGCGTGGGAAAACCACAGAATTCTTGCCCATGCATCAAGTTTGTAGTGAGAACCGCAAATAAAGCGAAATATCTGTGCTCTTCAAAGTGGCCACAGAAACATATGCCCATCACCCCACAATGCTACAAAATAGGATGCAGCCCATGGGTGATGCGACAAGAGGTCCCTGAAGACCACGCAGGATCCCAGGATTCTGTTTTGCTGAATCCGGATTCAGGACCTTTTTCTTAATAAGGGAACCAGAAAACTAAAATGTGAGGACCAACAGAAGACGCCTCCAGAACTTACAATGATTGTGCTCTTACCTCTTTCTTTTTTAAGGATAATCTTTCAAGTATCTCCTCTGTGCATGATTTTTATTAACTTTTTTACTGCTTGTCTGTAGAGTATACGACAAATTTTCTTTAATCAGCATGTACTGGTTTAAAATGGGGAGAAAATGAAAAAGTGTTTTTTTCTCATCTGAATGTGTTTTTATCATAACATCCCCCCAAGTCCCTTATTATCTAAAAATAGATGTTTTGCTAGAAGCATCCAGGGTAAAATGTGGCCTGCCACTCAGAAACCTCAGGTTTTCGTTGTTTTCTTTGCTGGTCAGAAGCCCTGACGCAGCAGAGATTCTGCCCTCTGATATTCATGGATTTGAGTGCAGACCCACACTGAGTCTTTCTCTGCTATTTGGTTTCGTGTTTCAGGGGAAATGTTAAGTTCGATGTCACAGTTAAAGGGAGGAGGAAGGAAAAGAAGAAAGGAAGTGGGGGGAAGAAAGTAGAAAGAAACAATATAAATCTAGAACTCAGTCTTATTTGTTTCTTTATTTGGCCCAAAAATGTGTTGACTAAGCATCTTGCAAAAGTTTTTTATTTATAATGCCTTCATTCTGAAAACAATTT
The DNA here is from genome assembly GCF_048565385.1 of Saimiri boliviensis. Lineage (NCBI taxonomy): Eukaryota > Metazoa > Chordata > Mammalia > Primates > Cebidae > Saimiri > Saimiri boliviensis. The sequence continues at coordinate 7,122,292 of NC_133450.1, read as the reverse complement.
AACATTTACAAATGTACTGAATGCAATGAACAAGAAAACAAAGGAAGAAAATGGAGCAAAGGGGAAACTGGGTAGAAAAATAGGACATGAGTACGACTGGTGTCAAAAATCCATGCCTTTACCTCTAACTAAAGATGTGTCAAAAATTTTACTTTGAGCTCCCTAGCAGCCAAGGCAAAGAAAGAAACAACTGAATGTGTACCTCATAGGTAAAAATGAGTGAAGGGCCAAGCATGGTGGCTCACACCTGTAGTCTCTGCACTTTGGGAGGCCAAGGTGGTCGGATCACTTGAGGCCAGAAGTTCAAGACTAGCCTCACAAACATGATGAAACCCTGTCTCTACTAAAAATGCAAAAATTAGCCAGGCATGGTGGTGTGTGCCTGTCTGTAATCCCAGCTGCTCGAGGGGCTGAGGCAGGAGAATCCCTCGAACCCAGGAGGAAGAGGTTACAGTGACTATGATCACACCACCGCACTCCAGCCTGAATGACGAAGTTAGACTTTGTCTCAAAAAATAAATAAAAGAAAATAAGCTAATTTATTTGGAGGGGGTATTGAATTAAGTAGCTTGGGTGAATAAAATAGGATAAAATGTATTAGCCCTTTGACTCAAGAAGTTAGTACCACTATTTGTGAGAACAAATAATAATACCTAACATCAGTGAACACGTCTTATATGTAACCTAACCAATGTAATTACGGCACCATGCATCAAGTACAGCCAGTTATATTTTGAAAGTAGAATTTAGGGTTTGCAAATGGCTTTCTCATTTGTGTTGTTAATTGCTCACAATAACCCTATGAGATACTGGTCAGGAAGACATTTTTCTGTGAGGAAAGTAAGATCATTTTGCTAAGTATTGGTGCACCTGGAATATAAACACAGATTATTCAGATATACCTTTTTTCTTTTTTTTTTTTTTTTTGGAGACAGAGTCTGACTCTGTTGCCCAAGCTAGAGTGCAGTGACGCAATCTCGGCTCACTGCAGCCTCTGCCTCCTGGGTTCAAGCGATTCTTCTGCCTCAGCCTCCAGAGTAACTGGGACCACAGGTACGCACCACCACGCCCAGCTAATTTTTGGTATTTTTAGTAGAGACGGGGTTTCGCCATCAGTATACCCTTTACAACTCCTTCATAATCTGGGGGCAAATCCACAGTGATGGAAATATGGGCATTTGGCTCTAGGATCTTGAGTTGGGTGGGGTGAGGTGTCTGCTCCTGGGCCGGCCATTAAGTGGCTGTGTGGTATTGGGTGAGTTCTTTTTCTCCCTAGAGCTGCAGGGTCTTCAACTGAAAAATAAGAAGGTTGATGACTTGTCTGGGAAGATTCATTCCAGCTGTGACAGCCCGTTCGCCTCCGGGTTTCTGTGACTCCACGCAGTTTCCCAGACTCCACTCCAGGGTGTTTCCAGTCATTTTCGCGTTAGCAGTTACTCTGTGGCTGTGCCTCTGTGGATCATTGAAACTTCACCATTGCCCCAGCCTGCTTGGGGCTGGGCTGTGTGGGCTGTGAATTAAAGGCTGTGAGAGGTCAGAACTCCCTTTGAGCCTGTGGTGTCTATGGGGCCTTTCCACAGTATCGACTGAGCATGTTTCATTTTTCCTTCCTTGATACTTTGTCTTCCACGGATTTTTTGAGGGGATTCAAAGTGGAAAGTGCCAGAAGGTGGAACTAGACCTGCTGAAGGACTCACTTGTTTTTTCCCCCCCTTTTAAAACATCTCCTGAGCCCAAAGATCACAGGGACACATCTTGAATTCTTACAAGTTAGCGGGGTCTCTATGGAAGACCTGCCCTGAGGGATAGAATGCCGCATGTCCGTTTCCTATGCCCAGATAAATAAACCCCGGCCTAGGCTTCAGGCTCCAGGTTTGTTTCTGGCATCCCTTTGCCTAAAAGTTTCTGTACTGAATAAAACAGAAATGTTTAGCAAATCCCAAGAAATTCCTTATTTAATGGAAAAAAGAGATCCCTGGGCTTATATTTCAAAATGTGATTTCCATGTTCCCACTGCATTAAGGCAAGGTCGCCTCACCAAATCCCCAGCCGTCTGGTATGCTTCTCGAAAAATGCCTGTATTTAGCTCCTAGAACACATTGCAAGTATCTATTGTGGACAGGATTCTCCTCTGAGCCCTGCAGGAGAAGATAGAGTAGCCAAATGAGATGAAAACCCTTCCTTCTAGTCATAAAGGCTACATTCGAATCTATAGGAAGTCTCAGCTTTTGCCTGCAGACAAGCTTTCTTTCCCTCACGCTGATCTTTTAAGCTGAACGATATGGCACCTTGGTGTGGCCATCTGTCTTCCTGCATGACACTGGGAGATTCAGCTGCTGGGGTTGGCCACAAACAGCTTATCTTACTAGCTAACCTGCCACGTATGAGCTGCCTTGGCAATATTCCTATTAATTGTATTTCCTTTCTTCAGCATCTTAGAAGAGTGGGGTTTTTTTCATTTGCTTCATGTCTCTGCCAACCCTAACCTGCTCGCTCTCCTAAAATGTTTGTCTTTTATTATAAAAGTAGTTTATGTCTCTGGGAGGCCGAGGTGGGTGGATCACGAGGTCAAGAGATCGAGACCATCCTGGTCAACATGGTGAAACCCTGTCTCTACTAAAAATACAAACATTAGCTGGGCATGGTGGTGCGTGCCTGTAATCCCAGCTACTCAGGAGGCTGAGGCAGGAGAATTGTCTGAACCCAGGAGGCGGAGGTTGCGGTGAGCCGAGATCGCGCCACTGCACTCCAGCCTGGGTAACAAGAGCGAAACTCCGTCTAAAAAAAAAAAAAAAAAAAGTAGTTTATGTTTATTGTTGACAGAAAGAGACAGAAACAGAGATGGATACTGCAGAGAAAAAAAATTCAAAAGCTATTTATAATAAAGGAACATCCTACCATAACCAGCTTATTGTTTATATTTTGGATTAACAAAAGTACATTTGTCTTTAGCTATTTATCCTCAACCCTTGCCAATTACGAGAATTTCCAGTTGGGTGAGAGTAGCTAAATTAAATAGTGAGCACTTTTCCTGTATCATTAAATAGTCTTCAAAACCGTGATTGTTGATAGATACGTGACATTTGCTAGTAGGTGTGGAACAGTTCCTGACGTCGCTTCCTTTGTGCTGGGCTTGTAGATTGTTTTCTTTCTACCTTTTCACTTCAAACTCACCTTTAAGGCGGTGGCTGTTGCATGGTGGCCACGGACACAGTATACCACTTTCTTCTCTGCACACTGGGAAGTGCAGCCTGGCGCTGGGTGGGCTCTGGGGTAAAGAAAGAAGAGACACTGGCTTGCCCTCAGGGAGAGGGGTGGGGAGCACTGGCACTGGGCATGCCATACTTCATATTAGAAGCCACCCCCTTGAAGACAGCAGAGTCTAAAAGGGCTTGCCAAGTCATCAGATACTAAGTTGGTTCAGTATAATCTTAAGATTCTGTATGTTTTCTTTTCTAAGTCAGAAAGGTAGGGTTGAGGTAGGGAGAACACTCTTCAGGAGAAGCTGACTCAAGCTACTTCTCAAAAAACAAAGTGACACAGAAGAAGGAAGTTGGTTGGGATGGGAGAGGAGAGGTCATTCCAGGAAAGGCAAACAATGTCAAGAAAGGGAGCCTGGCTGGGTAAGTACCAGGTCTTTGCTCTGGCCTGAGTTGAAGAGGCCTGGGAGGGCATGGCAGGAGCTGTACCTGGAGGACTCTGTAGCGGGCATACCCCGAGAGGCCTTTGATGTGCCACCAAGGAAGACAACTTCATCCCAAAGACTTGGTGAGGCTGCTGGGGGTTACACGTAGAGGTTTGAGCTCCGCAGACATGCATTTTGGGAAATTCACACTAGCATCTGCAGGAGGGACAGCAGACTTAGGGTTTCTGGGGAGAGTTGGTGGGTGAGGAATCTGAGCCTTCTAGTTCCAGGAATCATGACTTCTGTTTACTGCTCACCCGGGGCCTTGCATGGTGCCTGACACACAGTAGGTGCCTAGCATTTATTAAACCTGGGAAAGGTTGTTAAGCCAATCCAGGCAGGGAAGGCCAAGGGTGGAAGCAGTGAGAATAGAAGTTAGAGGTTCTCTTAGAAAGACATTTAGGAGGGATGTGGGTGAAAATTTTTGATTTGAAATCCAAGGACCCAATAAACTTTATTTTTTAGTGATGAGCAAAAACGACAAGGTAGCTTTGAAAAGGCATTTGACTTCAGGAACCATTTGGCCAAAGGAATGTTTGTAGACCTTTCAAGACTGTAATCTGTGCTTTCTGAATTACACAGTTTGGTTCTATTCAATAGGTCCCTTTTCCCCCAAATGCCACCTGTGAAATAAGTTAAACACCGTCCTGTTTTAATGTAAAAATATTTCCTCAAATCCACTGTATAAATTAATTACTCTTTGGGGAATAGGATAATCTAATTTCCCTTCTACAATGTGCTCTATTCATATGCTCCCCATTGCTGTAGAGGTAGGTTATGAATCAACTGTTTCTGAAGGATTATGAGCTATAATAAATGTCAATATAAGCTCTGATTGATTTCCTGCAGCCTCACTCGTTGTGACTTCATTTAGTAACTTAATACTAATTGTGTCGCCTTGATTACTTTTGAGTTTCGCTGTTTCCCCAGCATGTACTGGATTGTGAGGACAAGCCAGGATTCTAATAAATGTCTGTTGAATGAAGGACTTTTAATCTTTTAAAAATGCTCCATAGAGGAATTTTAGAGAAGTCAGAGCGAATGCCTGCAGTCCAAATGGGTATTAACTAAAGAGGTGAAACCATAATTTCAATTCTTGAGAAAGTAGCACAGAACTTCTGTAGCTCACTACTGTATCCCAGTACCTTGGTGTACAGTAGACAATCAGTGAATATTTGCTGTATTGTAGTGTCTGATGCTGAGTCACAGCCTTTAGTTCAAGTATATGCCTTAGAGAGTAATGCATCCCTTCATGTATGCATTCAGCATTTATTAAGCACCGATTGTGTGTCAGTGCAATGGCAAACATTTATGATAGTCTCAAGTTTTGAACCTTGCAACAATGCTGGTAGCTATTGTCATCCCCTTTTGCAGACAAGCAAAATGAGGTTTGGAAACAGTAAACTATTTATCATATAATTAAAAAGTATTTTCACTCCCTCACCCAGATCTTCATGGTACTAAAAACTAGGTCCCGAATCTCCTTTCACCAACTGAGTAAGCAGCAGTGGCTATGAAGTTGGGCATTAGAATGTCAAAGGGAATGTCACACATAGATTTGCATCTCTGGCTTCATGCTATATGACCCTGAGCAGTCCATTAGTCTCTGTGAGACTCCATTTGTAGTGCCCAGGTTAGAGGTGATACTAGACCTCTGAACACGAGGTCTTGTATCTCGTACATGACCATGATCATCTCTTCACAGAAGGAGCTAGAAAGTCATATGTCTGCAGGAATTGATATGGAAAGGCATGAATGAGTACAGCCATTTTTGTAACCTACCATAGCGATTGCCTGAAACTGTTACAATCTAGTCCATTTCTCTAGATATCCTGGAATATGTTTTGACCAAGCAGGACTGGCAGAAGCCACATACCTGGGCCACAGCATTGTAGTCCTCTGTGGAATTACCTTTATTCTTGGGGCTTTAGTGATGCACCAGCCATATATAGAGGAAGTTACAGGAAACAACTCATCATCTCACTGTCGTATTTACTACCAGCTTGTTGTTGAGGGCATCGTTCATTTTATCGCACCATGGGAGAGATTACTCTCTTGTCTCAGTACTAGGTGAACCTAGACTTCTCTAAAGCTGGGCTTGTTTTTGTTTTTTTTTTTAATTTTATGGGTTTGAGACTTAGGAAGCCAATGGATTTCTCTCTCCAGTTGTCTGCTGGAAAGCTTAAAGCTGAATATATGCTCTACCACCAGCAAATACAAAGACCTTGTGACATGTATTTTGGCACTGATTTTGCTTTTAGCTTCATATTATTATTCCTTTTAACAGATCACATCTGTACATGCTTTAAATTTTATTTAGTTTTGCTGCATTGCATATTTTGTAAGTTGCCTAAAATCCAGTTTGAATACAGTAGATGCTAAATAAAATCACTCAAGTGAATGAACAAGAAGAGTACCTTCATATACCCAGAAATGCACTGGAAATCAGGACATTTTGTTTATTCATCTTTAATAAGTTGGATTCGAAGTACTACATCGAGCCAAAATTCATACCTGGAAACTGTGAATTCTATAGAGTTTGGAAAGCCTGCAGTTACATGTGTTACCACTAGATGAAGCACCCTCATTATTGTCCCTAAAGTGGTGCTACTAGTTATATGGACTCCAGAGGACTGTGGGAAACTTAGGAATAACCCCTCTGAAGCCATGACAACAACAGAAAAAGTCCGTATAGGGTTGAATGTACAAGTATTTGGCAGTGGAATGAAAAATGTTAAAAGGGTGTCTCTCTGTGGGCTAGCCCCTGCCTGCAAGATGCTTACAGTCTAGGTCAGACGTTCCCAAATCCTTCTCAATGCAGTTTGCACCGCCCCTGAGCAAAGTGTGAAAATGAAGACTATCGTGGAGTGTTCGATGAAGTTAAATGTGTTCATTTTTATCACTTCTCTTTTATTCTGAGATTGTGTCCTCTCCAGTTTTTTTGGTGTTAAAATGTCTTCTATGAAAGGATAGTAAGAGTTAGAGGGGAGTCTTTTTTGTTTAAAAAAAAAAAAAAAAAAGTTCTCACTTGACAGTAATCAGTGGACAAGTCCATAGAGCCCTCAAAATTCTTTTTAGAAATTTTGGTCTATAAAATCCAATATTCTGAAAACTAGTGGTTGAATAAGAGAAAAATATTTAGTATACTCTTAATACGTTTGCATGGATCAGGAGCTTAACAGAAGATCTGACCGCTTCGCATTTGCAGTTGCGTTCCTGTTAAGAGCCATGTTTGTTTGTTTGTTTGTTTTTAAAGATATTTAGGAAAACAGTTTAAGGAATATTCTCCTTTCTCCCCTCCCACTGGGAATTCTGGATCTACTCTTTGGCCAAGTCAAAATACTTGGACCTCAGCTCAGGTCCCACCCCCAAATCACCTCCATAAAGCTACATTCTTAGCTTTCATGAAAGATGAAACCGGTAGTTAAAAATCTACTTCTGCCTTTATTTTAAAGTTATTATTTAGGACACTTTCTCTTATATCACACAGTAGACATTAAGGAAATTTCAGTATCTTTTCTAATTTCCTTTGTATTTATCTTTTCTCCTCCTTTCAGATAAAAAGATAATACGTTACCTTTTTTGCCTTGGCTACCAGGTGTCTCAGAGTCAGATGTTACTCAGCTAGAACAGCTTTGTTACCCTTAAGCTTGATAAATTTTCTATTTCCTGGTTTCTTCTATCAACCTTATAAGGTCTTTTATTAGAAGCTCCTCAAAGCCTGTATCAGAGCGTATACAAATACTTTCTAACTAAATAGGATGTTTTATATAATAAATGGTATTTTTGGAAGGTACTGGATTATGCAGTATGAACTGTACATGTCTCCAGAGTATATTACATGATTGACCTAACAAAAAAACCTTTAGTACTTTAGTAAATATTTCTCTTATTCAGAATTTCTTCACCTGTGTCCTGAACTAGAATGTAATCCCTTTTGTGAAAGGAAACTTTGTTTTATATGTTGTTTTAAATGTCTTAACAGTTTCTTGATCAGTACCAGGACATCAGACATGCTCAGTGAACACTTGCTGATTGACTAATCCACTGATCTGTGTGTTCTGGGGGAGTTAGGAAAGCTTTTCTAGAGGAGGTGCAAGGAGACGGCCAGAAGACAGGCTGGTTCACCGCTCTAATCCTCGGCTTCTCACATGTTAAACATGATGGCTAAGGTCTCTAACTTTCTGGAACTTGACAGTTGTAAAATAGGAGGAGGATGACAGGAGACTGTAGGAAGTGGTAAAAGACAGTTTTCCGATTCACAGAGGTTGGAAATAAACGTGGTATTATGGGGAAGCTTTGGAGATGGAGAAATGCTTTGCAAACTGTGAAGTACATACTATGAAGTTATGTCTATTTGATTTGCAACCATTTGGCTTCACTAAAACTTTCACATGATGCCCTAATTCAGCTCTAAGCAGGCTGTCTTGGTATTTATGAAAGCTGGTCTGGACTGGGTGCATCTTTTTTTTTTTTTTTTTTTGAGGAGTCTTGCTCTGTTGCCCAGGCTGGAGTGCAGTGGCACAATCTTGGCTCACTGCAACCTCCACTTCCTGAGTTCAAGTGATTCTCCTGCCTCAGCTTCCTGAGTAGCTGGTACTACAGGCACCTACCATACCCAAGTAATTGTGTGTGTGTGTGTGTGTGTGTGTGTGTGTGTGTGTGTGTGTGTGTGTTTTAGTAGACGGGATTTCACTATGTCAGCCAGGCTGGGCTCAAATTCCTGTCCTCAGATGATCTGAAGGAGGGAGGCTGCTACTGTCTACCACTTCCTGTGTGCCTCTACTGTGGCCTCAACCCTGGCAGTTAAAGCTGCTCCCGTCCCCTACCTGGGCATGTGTGAGCCCTTCTCACTGGATTTTACACCCTTGTGTCTGTGTACATAGATATATATATATATATATGCATAAACTTTGGACTGGTGCATCTTGTAAGCAGCGGCGTGGCCTCCAGGTGGTTGTCTTGGCAGGGAGGTAGCTGGCCACGACATCTAGCTGAGTGCCCTTCTTTCACGTGACTCGAGGTTTGCTAGTTTATAGCAGGATGATGCACATTATGACGTCAACCTGTTTGATAAGTGTGATGTCATTTGCATTCTGGCATTGCTTTTTTTTAGTTTACTTTTTTAATGGTTACATTATCTAAACTTTGTATAATATAAATCATATATATGTTTTGTGTTTTAGTATACTCTGTAGTGTACTCCACAGTCTACTCAGTTATTTTGTTTGTTTGTTTGTTTGTTTTTCTGAGACAGAGTCTTGCTCTGTCGCCCAGGCTGGAGTGCAGTGGTATGATCTCCGTTCACTGCAACCTCCGCCTCCGGGGTTCAAACGATTCTTGTGCCTCAGCCTCCTGAGTCGCTGGGACTACAGGTGCACACTACCACACCTGGCTAATTTTTTTTGTATTTTAGTAGAGATGGGGTTTCACTGCCCAAACTCCTGAGCTCAGGCAATCTGCCCTCCTCAGCATCCCAAAGTGCTAGGATTACAGGCGTGAGCCACTGTGCCCTGCCTATGGTATACTCTTGAGTGTTCTCTTCTTAAGTGGCCTAAGAATAGGTAAACAGCCATTTGATAGACTAATAAATATAAAATGCTTGTTTAGGTCATATTGTGATAATATGTTGTGGTAAATAATGACCATTTTAGTGATATTTGGTGTTGTCTTTGCATATATTAATTTGACTTGGACTCTGGATTGCACTAACTTTTTAATGAAATTAGCAGTAATTAATTATGTTTTCAGTTTAAGATAAGTTGCCTTTATAAACTGCGGATAAATTGAATTTAGGTAAGGCAGTATTATTACTTCTTTTGCATTCTCCGTAACAGCTGGCTTTTCATGGGTGTGCAGTAACTGTTGTTAACTTGCTGGAGGTCAGCTGTGAATGAAATGACCCAGAGTCAGAACGTCCTCCTGAGGAGAGGCTCCTTGTGCTGTTCTCATGATGATCTGCATAGCAGAAGCCTATGGAGTTCCAACGAGAAAGGGAATTAGAAATCCCTTTGAGGAAACAAATCCCCAAAAGAGGGAGAGCTAGGCTGTGAAAACAAACTCTGCAACCTGCATTCCCCTTCCCAGCCTTAGTTAACATAGGTCAGAAGATCTATCATTTGATTAAAGTAATTTCCCTGGGACTGAGAAACGATTCTACTCCACTCTGCAGTAAATGCCTCGATATGGTAGATCCCCTCGAATTAGGTCATGTATCTCTCTCCACTCTCAACCATTGGGTTTTATTTCCCATTTATAGCTTTCAAAATATTGGAGTCACCATGGTTTGGAAGGTAAAACAATAACAGTAAGAGACACCTGTTTACAAATAGACCAACTGAAAACCTAGCTAGTGACCAAACCCTGCCCAGCTCTATATATATATATTAGTTTTCTATTGCTATATAACGAATTACCACAAATTGAGTGGCTTAAACCACATAAATGGTGGGGATTTTTTGAGGAGGGTAATGCTCAGCATCAAATGACAAATTTGTCATTCACCTAGCATTTATTAAGCAACCACAGGATGCAAATTACACTGCGACTTATTGGAGATGTAAAAAAAAAATCACATAATCATATCCTGCTCTTAAGAAATTTGTGCTTTCCCAAGAAAGAGTTTTCAAAAAAGAATACATGTAATTTGTACACAGCAGGTAGTAAGAAGTATAGATGCCATGCTAGGGTAGTTCCAAGGAGAGGAAGATTCTTTCAGGGAAATGGGCATGGTGACCTGACCTGCAGGCTGGACTTGAAACGCTAGTGAGATATGGAGAGAGATACGGAGAGATGTAGACTTTATCTAGACTGTAGAGTAAGAAATTACACTGGGAAAGAAGTTAAGTCCTTAACTGGCAAATTCTAAGGCAGTTAGGCTCCAGAGTCTAAGCCTTTCTTTTTCCAGATTTATTGAAGTATAATTGACAAAGAATAATTATATGTATTTAAGGTATAAAGTGTGATGTTTTGATATATGCATACATTGTAAAATGATTCCCACAATTAAGCTAATAAGCATATCCATCACCTCACATCTTTGTACGGGTGTGTGTGATGAAAAAATGTAAGAACTACTCAATTTCAAGTATACAATACAGTATCATTAACTATAGTCACCATTAGATCTTCAGAAATTGTTAATCTTGCTTAACTAAAACTTTCTACCCTTTGACCAACACCTCCCCATCTCTCCGACACGACCCTTCACCACCAAGCCGTGCTAACCACCATTCTACTCTCTGCTTTTGCGAATTCAACGTTTTTAACATTCTACACATAAGTGAGAACATGCAGTATTTGTCTTTGTGTGTCTGACTTATTTCACTTAGCATAATGTTCCTTAGGTTCATTCAAGTTATTGTAAATGGCAGGATTTTCTTTTTTTAAGCTGAATAACACTCCATTATATACATATGTGTTCATATATATGTACATATATACACATGGGCACATATTCCTTATCCATTCATCTATCAATGGACACTTATTTTCATATCTTGGCTATTGTAGATAATGCTGAAATGAACATGGGAGTGCAGATGATTCTTTGAGATAATGATTTCATTTCCTTTGGATATACACTCAGAAGAGAGATTGCTGGATTATAAGGTCATTCTATTTTTAATGCTACGAATAGCCTGAATACTGTTTTCATTAATGTCTGTACCAATTTGCATTTCCATCAGCAATGTACAAAGGTTTGCTTTTCCCCACATTCTCACCAACACTTAATCTTTTGGCAGTAGTTATTCTAGCAAGTGTGAAGTGATATCGGATTCTGGTTTTGATTTATATTTCCCTGGTGATTAGTGATATTAAGCACATTTTAGTGCATGTGATGGTCATCCGTATGCCTTCTTTTGAGAACTATTATTTGATTTTTTATTACTGAGTCAAGTCCCTTGTATATTTCGGTTATTAATTTCTTGTCAGGATATATGGTTTGCAAATATTAGCTTCTGTTCCATAAGTTACCTTTCCATTTCGCTTATTGCTTCATTTGCTGTGCAGATTTTTAATTCGATGCAATCTCACTTTTCTATTTTTGCTTTTGTGGCTTGTGCTTTTTAACGTCATATTCAAAAAAATTATTGACTAGACCAACGTCAATAAACTTTTTTCCTCTTCTAGCAGTTTTACAGTTTCAGGTCTTAGACAATTCAGTCATTAATCCATTTGCATTGATTTTAGTGTAGTGGTAAAGGTTTGATTCCACTCTTCTGCATGTGGGCATCCAGTTTTCCCGGTATCATTTATTGAGAGACTATTCCTTCTCCGTTGTGTGTTCTTGTCACACTTGTTGAAGATCAGTTGACTGTAAATTCGTGGATTTATTTCTGGGCTCTCTGTTCTGTTCTGTCGGTCTATAAGTCTGTTTCTTATGTTCATACCATACTATTTTGATTACTGTAGCATTATAATATTTTGAAACCAGAAAGTGTGATACTTTCAGCTTTGTTCTCGCTCAAGATTGCTTTGGCTGTACAGAATCTTTTGTGGTTTTATTTGAATTTTACGATTGTTTCTCCATTTCTGTAAGAAAGGCCTTTGGAATTTTGATAAGGATTGCATTGACTCTGTAGATCACTTTTGGTACTATGGACGTCTTAACAATATTAATTTTTCCAATCCATGAACATAGATTATCTTTCTATTTATTTTGTCTTCTTCAATTTCTTTCTTTAATGTTTTATAGTTTTCAATATACAGATCTTTCACCTCCTCAGTTAAATTTATTCCTCTATATTTTATTTTTGGGACTGAGATTATTTTCTTCATTTCTTTTTGGATAGTTCATTGCTAATGTATAGAAGTACAACTGATTTTTATGTGCTAATGTTGTATCCTGCAACTTTATTGAATTTGCTTGTTTTAACAGGTTTTTTTGGTAGAGTCTAGGATTTTCTATATATAAGATCATGTCATCCGCAAACAGAGGTTTTTTTTTTGCTAAAGTCTAGGATTTTCTATATATATGATCATGTCATCTGCAAACAGAGACAGGTTTTTTTTCCTTTCGAATTTGGATGCCTTTTATTTCTTTTTCTTGCTTACTTGCTCCAGCTAGGAGTTCAGCATTATGTTGACTAGAAGTGGCAAGAGTGAACGTTCTTGTCTTGCTCCAGATCTTAGAGAAAAAGCTTTCCATTTTTCACTGTTGAGTATGACTTTAGCTGTGGGCTGGCCATATGTAGCCCTATTATATTGTGGTATATTTCTTCTATACCTAATTTGTTCTTTTTTATCATGAAGGGATATTGAATTTTGTCAAATGCTTTCTTCTACATCGAGAGGATTATATAACTAACTTTAGTCCTTCATTCTATTAATATGGCATATCACGTCTAGATTTGCACATGTTGAATCACCCTTGCATCCCAGGAATAAGTCCCACTTGATTGTAGTATATGATCCTTTCGATGCGCTGTTGAATTCCATTTGCTAGTATTTTGTTGAGGATTTTTGCATCTGTATCTGTCAAGACTGTTGATGCTGGCCTTATGAAAAGAGTTTGGAAATATTCTCTCTCTTTCGGGTTTTTTTTTTTTTTTTTTTTTGAAGGGCCTGGGAAGCATTGGCATTAATCCTTTAAAGTTTTGGTAGAAATCACCAGTGAAGCCATCCAGTCCTGGACTTCTCTTCATTGAGAGATTTTATCTCTTATCATTGATCTGTTTGGATTATCTTTTTCTTTATGATTTAGTATTAGTAGGTTGTATATGTCTCAGAATTTATCCAAGTTATTCACCTTGTTGGCATATAATTGTTTATAGCAGTCTCTTACGATCCTTTTTATTTCTGTCATATCAGTCGTAATCTCTCCCCTTTCATTTCTGATTACTTGAGACTTTGACTCTTTTCTCATAGTCTAGCTAAAGGTTTGTCAATTTTGTTTATCTTTCAGAAACCCAACTCTGAGTTTCATTGATCTTTCTGCTGGTTTTCTAGTTTTATTTCATTTATTTCTTCCATAACCTTTATTCCTTTCTTCCTTCTGCTAATTTCAGGTTTAGGTTGGGTTTTTTCCTAGTTATTTGAGGAGCTAAAGTTTCTAAAGTTAAGTTGTTTATTTGGAATCTTTGTTTTTTCACTGTCACTGTAAACTTTCCTCTTAGAACTGCTTTTGCTGCAGCCTGTAAGTTTTGGTATGTTGTATTTCCATTTTTGTTTGTATTAATATGTATTTTTATTTTCTCTCTTGATTTCTTCCTTGATGGTTGTTCAAGAGTGTGTTTAGAGGTGCATTGTTTAATTTCCACATATTTGTGAATTTTGCAATTTTCTTCTATTTCTAGTTTCATACCATTTTGATCAGAAAGATTCTTCATATAATTTCACTCTTCTTAAATTTGTTAAGACTTGTTTTGTGACGTAATATATATTCTATCCTGGAGAAGATTCTGTGTGCTTTTGAGAAGAATATGCATTCTGCTGTTGTAAGTAGAATGATCCGTATATGTCTGTTGGGTCCATTTGGTCTATGCGTTGTTCAAGTTCACTGTTCCTTACGGATTTTCTGTCTGAATGATCTATCCACTGTTAGATAGACTGAGGTACTGAAGTCCTCTACTGTTATTGTAATGCTGTCTAATTTTACCTTCAGTTCTGTCAGTATTTGCTTTATATATTTAGGTTCTCCAATGTTGGGTGCATATGTATTTCTAATTATTATATTCTCTTGAATTGATTTATCATTACATAATGATTTTCTTTGTCTCTTGTGACTATTTCTGGCTTAAAGTCTATTTTGTTTAAGTATACTCTACTCTCTTTTGGTTACCATTTACATGGATTTTTTTTTCTTTTTTGTTGAGACGGTGTCTCACTTTGTTGCCCAGGCTGGAGTGCAGTGGTGTGGTCTCAGTTCATTGCATCCTCTGCCTTCTGGGCTCAAGTGATTCTCCTCCCTCAGCCTCCCTCAGCTGAGATTACAGGCACCTAACACCATGCTCAGCTAATTTTTGTATTGTTAGTAGAGATGGGATTTCATCATGTTGGCCAGACTGGTCTGAAACTCCTGACCTCAGGTGATCTGCCTGCGTTGGCCTCCCAAAGTGCTGGGATTACAGTCATGAACCACCAAACCCAGCCTTGATTTTTTGAATTTCAACCTATGTTTATCCTTAAAGCTAAAATGAGTCTCTGGTAGGCAGTGTATAGTTGATCTTGTTTTTTAATCCATTCAGCTGTTTAATGTCTTTTGATTAGAGAATTTAATCCATTTACTTTTTAAATCATTATTGATAGTTAAGAACTTATTAATTATTTTTGGGGTTTTTTGTTCTTTTCTTCCTTTCTTCCTCTCTAGATGCCCTCATTTGTGATTTGACAAGTTTTTAAGGTAGTAGGCTTTGATTCCCTTCTCTTTGTACTTGGTGTATCTGCTACAGTTTTTATCTTTGTGATTTCCATGAGGCTTACATAAAACATCCTATATAGCTGTAATAGTTGTTATTTTAAGCTGATAACAACTTTGATTGAATTTTAAAATCTTTAATTTTTACTTCTATTGGTACATTTTGTTATTCATGTTACAATTTATAACTCTTGTGTCATATGTCCATTAACATATTATTGTAGACATAGTTTTTTTATTATTTTGTCTTTTCACCTTATACCAGAATTAAAAGTAATTTATATGCCACTATTATAATATTGGGTTATTCTGATTTTGCCTAAATTCTTGCCATTATTAGTGAGTTTTATAATTTCAATGTTTTCACATTGGTAATTCATGTCCTTTTGTTTCAACTTGGAGAACTCTAGTATTTCTTGTAAGGAAGATCTAATTATAATGAACTTTTGTTTGGGAAAATTTTTTGTCATCATTTCTGAAGGACAATTTTAGCAGATATAGTATTCTTTGTTGGAAGAGTTTTTTGTTTGTTTGTTTGTTTCCTTTCAGCACTCTGAATATATCCTCACTCTCTCCTGGCCTGCAAGGTTGCTGCCAGGAAATCCACTTATAATCTCATGGAGTTATATGAAGAGTCACTTTTCTCTTGTTGCATTGAAGGTTCTCTCTTTGTATTTGACTTTTGACAATTCGATTATAATGTGTCTCAGCAATGATCTCTTAATGTTCAGTCTATTTGGGGTTACTTGGGCATCATAAATCTGGATGTTGAATTTCCTTCCCAGAATTGTAAAGTTTTTTGTCAGTATTTCTCAAAACGCATTTTCTGCCTCCTTCTCTTTCTCTGCTCCTTCTTTGACTCTCATAATGCATATTTTGGTTCACTTGATGGTGATCTATAAGTCTTGTAGGCTTTCCTTACTCTTCTTTATTCTTTTTTCTTTTTGTGTCTCTAGCTAGATAACTTCAAATGATTTGTATCTGAGTTTACTAGTTCTTTCTTCTGCTTGATTGAGTCTATTGTTGAAGCTCTCTGTTGATATTTTTAGTTCAGTCATTGTATTCTTCAGCTCCACAAATTTTTATAGTTATTCTTTTTTTACCAAACTTCTCATTTTATGCATGTATTACTTTTCTGCTTTTATTCAGTTATCTGTCTCTTGTGCAGCTCATTAAGCTTCTTTAAGATGGTTATTTTGAATTCCTTGTCAAGCCGTTGATGGATCTCCATTTCTTTAGGGTTGGTTACTGGTGTTTTACTAGTTTGTTTTGTCAGTGTCATTTTTGCCTGAATCTTAATAATTCATGTAGCCTTGTATTTGAAGGAACAGACATGTCTTCTAGTCCTATCTATCTGGTTCTGACAGATAAAGACTTTCTCCTGGATGATGGGACTATCTCTGTGATCATAGTTGAGTGGGGCTGGACTATGGTTTTACAGTTAAAACCTATAGTAGGTGTGTTAAAAAATAAAGAGAAATGAATCAAAGTGTACTACAAAAAATCATCAAATCACAAAGGAAGACATCTAGCATCCCATGGCTGCTGCCAGGTTCACAGTCAGGTCCACAGTTGTTGAGCCTGTTAACAGGGATATGGACAAGTGTGACTTCTAATAGGTCCCTCTATACATTCTTGCTGAATCCCTAGGTGGGTTCTTGGGAAGGCAACACTGCCTATGGGTCACAGTAAAGCAGACCTGGAACCACGTCATGGGATAGTCAGGACCAAGGACGGTGACTGCATTACCTGGGGTAGGGGAGAACTAAGGGCATGGCTCCTCTCAAATACCTTAGATGTATCCCTAAGTGTGCAGGACTACCTCTGAACCATGGAATAGCAGGACAGAAGCCAAGTCACAATGCTGTTTCAGGAACAGCAATCAGGTTCAAGGTCAATGGCCATTACTGGTGGCACAGGTAAGTGTGGCTTTCCCTAGTCCCCTAGTCCCCTTGGTGGAAGGGGCTAGTGACAGGACTATAGACAAGCAGGCCTGGAGCTGAATTTACAGGGGGAAGGTGGTGCTTCCAATCCATAACAAGGACTACAGTTGGAAGGCCTGCTGGCTGAGGGTGGGTCTGCCTTCTCAGAGAAGCCCTTCTTGGTCTTGACCCCCACTGGGATTTTGTAACCTCTTGCCTGGATTCTAAAGCTCTCATAAAGGCAATTTTGTCTATAGATGGCTGCCAAATACTTGTTTCTGTAGAGGAACCTGAGCTGGGGATCTCCTGTTCTACCATCTTGCTGATGTCACACCCCTCAATACAAATGTTTTATATCACGGTTTCTATAGGTCAGAAGTCTGGGCACAGCATAGCTAGGTTTCCTGTTCAGGGTCTCCCTGGGCTGAATCAAGGTGTTTACCAGGGTACCACCCTCATCTAGAGCTTGAAATCTTCTTCTAAGCTCACTGGTTGTTGCCGGAATTGATTTCCTTGCAGCTGGAAGACTAAAGTAACCTTTCCTTCCCTCAGCTTTCAGCTGAGGATTGCTCTGAGAGTCCTAAAAGCCACCCATATTCCTTGTCACATAGCTCCCTTTGTCTTCAATCAGAAACAGCATGCTAAATCCTTCCCATACTTTAAACCTATGAGCAAACAGAGAAAACCATCGGCTTTTAAAAGGCTCATTGATTAGGTCAGGCCACTCTGATAATTGATCTGAAGGTCAGCTGTGCCACTCAACATAACCTAATCATGGGAGTAAAATCCAACACGTTCACAGTTGTGAGATTATCCAGGGTACGCATAAACAGAAGCAGGAAATCTGGGAATCGTCTTAGAATTCTGCCTACCACACTATTCTGTGTTTCCCTCATGGAGCTGTTCATACTCATTAAAGGAAGCTGCTTATCAGAACCCACAAGCATTATGCCAACTCAGGGCTGGGCCCTATGGAAGCTATAAAATGTGCATAGGAATAAGCCAAGCTCTGACCTTTTACAGTTTTCAAAGCACTTTTACAGCTGTGATCTCATTTTCTCTTTTAAAAACTGAAAAACTGTTTACCCTGTTTTCATTTTATAGGTAAAGAAAATGGCAGATAGTTTCAAAGATTAACTTGAGGTAACAAACCCAGTGGCTTGGAGCCTGGGACTTTAGACTCAGCAATGAGATCCTCTAGCTCTAAAACTGGGACTCTCCCTGTGGCATAGTTTCATTGTCAAGAATCTTGTCATTGGGAAAAGTGAAACACAGTTGAAGATTAGGAGGAAATATCATCATACTGGTGCTTTTATTTTTATTTATTATTATTAGTTTTTACTTTTTTGAAACAGGGTCTTACTTCTGTTACCCAGAATGGAGTACAGTGATGCAGTCTTGCTCAACACACCTCGACCTCCTGGGCTCAGGTGATCCTCCTGCCTCAGCCTCCTGAGTAGCTGGGACTACAGGCATATGCCACCATACCCGGCTATTTTGGCCGGTCTCAAATTCCTGGGCTCAAGCAATCCACCCGCCTGGGCCTTCCAAAGTACTAGGATTACAGGCATGAGCCACCACACCTAGCCAGTGAAGCTTTTAAATGAAGCTTAAGTTCAAGGTCACTATGGGGCTGGGGTAGCTTGGAATACATGTTGGGGAGATGGGTATCAGTTATGCAGAGAGGGAGAAAAAGAACGTTGCAGTCAGGGGGCACAGTCTGAGCAAAGGCAGGAACACGCAAAGTGTGTTGTGGGAGCATGGGGAGACTTGTCAAAGGGTTAATCAGTGAGTGTTGACAGTTTGGTCAGGGAGGTGGCTGAGTCATGGGAAACCTTATGAGAGGGACTGAGGAATTTGCTGTGGGATGTCAGGCATTAGGGACCTTTGTGCTTTTTTAGCTGGAGAGGGATTTAAAATAGCAGTTTTACAATGGAGAGGGATTCACATAGTCATGCATCCATTCAGCGGTTTCATGTCTGAATGTATATCCTAGGTTCATGAATGGTTTATACAGGTAATTTAGTGAGTTTTGACCAGCATATAAAACATAGAATTAAAAGGACTTGAATATATTAAAGGACATAGCATGTAAGAGTAACAAGTCCTATTTCATAAAATAGTTCCAATTTGTGTGTGTTTGTGTGTGCGCATACATATTTTGTGTTTTGTGTAGTCCAGTGTGATATAAAATGTTTGTGTGTATGTATGTATGTATTTGGAGTCAGACTCTCTCACTCTGTCACTCAAGCTGGAGTGCAGGGGCACAGTAATGGCTCACTGCATGCTTGCCTTCCTGGGTTCAAGGGATCTTCCCACTTCAGCCTTCCAAGTAGCTGAAACCACAGTCATGCACCACCATGCCCAGCTAACTTTTTAATTTTTTTTTTTTTGGTAGCTATGGGGGTCTCACTATGTCACCCAGTTTGGTCATAGTTGCCTCAAGCAATTCTCCTGCCTCAGCCTCCCAAAGTGCTGGGATTATAGGCATGAGCCACTACACCTGGCCTAAAATGTATTTCTTACTGTGGGTTGCAGTAAAAAGTTTGAAAATACTACCCAGAGAGACCCTTGTACATGTGTGCCAGAGACGAGTACAATAATGTTGCTAGCAGCACTGTTTATTATCTCCAATAATTGGAAACACTCTCAATCTCCGTCCCCAGGAGAACAGATAAATAAGTTGTGGCTATGCATGTGTAATGAAGTACAGAGTAACACTTTAAAAACAGGAAAACCCGAGCCACATGTGTCATCGTGGACACAAATAAGAAATCAAATGTGAAAGAAAGATGGTTTCTGAAGTATAAATGTATTATCCTTTATAGAAACCTTCTAAAAATGTAAAACATCAATCATTTCTAGATCTACAGATATCAGTAGGAATATAAATATGCATGAAAATTATAAATGCCGAATTGAAGATAGCAGTTATGGCTGATGAAGGAGAGAGGGGAATGGAGTCGAAGGAAGGATGTTGAGTCATATCTGTTGGGTTAAGACAAATCAGGGTGATGGAAACCCAAGTGTTTGTGGTGTCATTCCCTATCTTTGCCTGAGTACTCGAAATGTTCCATAAGACGTTTATTCACAGCAGAATTTCAGAATGGTGTGAGCCAGTGGTGGACCAAGATGGAGTTGGCAACTTGTAATAACGTAGTTTTGAGGCCATGGGGACCCGGACTAGGGGGATGATAAGCATAGGCCATTCTCATTACGCAGCCACAGAAAGGAGCACGATCATGTCCTTTACGGGGACATGGATGGAGCTGGCAGCCATTATCCTCAGCAAACTAACGCGGGAACAAAAAACCAAACACTGCATGTTCTCGCTTATAAGTGGGAGCTGAATGATGAGAACACATGGGCACATGGTGGGGAACAACTGGGGCCTGTCAGAGTGGGTGTCTGGTGGGAGGGAGAGCATCAGGAAGAATAGCTCATGGATGCTGGGCTTAATACCTAGGTGATGCAATGGTCTGTGCAGCCGACCACCATGGAACGTGTTTACCTATGTAACAAACCTGCACATCTTGTACGTGTACCCTGAACTTAAAAGTGGAGGGAAAAAAAGAATAAGTCATTCTCATATGTTTGATAACCGTGATGACAATATCTTGTGTAGTGAAAGGGCTTTTCAAATGGAAGAGCACTTCTATGGACATCCTTTTATTTTATTGTCACACAATAGGCAGGGCAATTGTTGATTATTATGAACCTCAGAAAGCTGGAATTGGAGACAGTCAGTCACTGAGGTAAGACAGTAGTGTGTGGTGGAGTTGGGAATTGAGTCAGGCTGGCCATGGCTTTTCTGGTCTTTCAAGGCTGCCCTGTTGTGCCTACCTTTGGTCTAAGTTCAAGTGTCATTCTTTACATCTCTTTCTGTTTTCCATTTCTGCATTTCACAAACACATAAGAAGATTTTAATTGTTCAGACAGCTTCACTTCTCACACAGCAAGAGCGTTGCTATACTCATCCTCTTAGCTGACTTCCCTCTGCGAGGCAGAGGGACAGGTCATCGCCTGGGCTTCCCCATCGTGCATGTGGCATGTTCCATGTGTGACAGATGACACTGAAAGGGAGAGTTGAAGGACAAACTCCTAGTGGATTCATGCTGCTGGAGCTCCAGGGGATGTCAGAGGGCAGCTGTTGGGTGTAACCTTCTTCAGGAATGTTTGCATCCAGCCCTTTTGTGGGGAGAGATGTTTAGACTGGGGCCAGATTTTTTTTCAGAAAGAAGAAGAAAATCAATAAATCCAGACATTTTCCATATACCCCAAACTGAGAAACCAAAAGTGGGTGTGTAACAATAAGGCAGCAGGTAAATAGGTAAATGGGAATGTTATTGTTCAGAAGTGGTTTCATTGTAGCAAAAAGGGAAGAAAAGAAAAAAACAAATGTTTGCGGGATGGATGGTTTGTTCTGATGGATGACAGAAACCATGTCATGTTTTCATGAACGTTATCTCTTGTAGTTTTCTCAACCCTATGAGGCAGGTTGTTCCTCATTTTAAAGATGAGGAAAAGAGAGCTGGGAGATGAGCCTGTTGGCCGGTGGTCACTGGCTAGCATGCGATGTAGCCAGGCTTGGAGCTAGGGTTTTGCGCCATAGCTTGCAATGTTTCCTCCGTATCACACAGCGGTAACGTTGTAAGAGAAAAGAACACACGTTTCTAAGCCAATATGTGGTTACCATGGGAAGAAGCAGAGAAGAAATGTGGATCTTCTGGCAGGGAAACTATTTCAGGTTCTTGACAGTTGTTGAGGTGAAGGCGCTGTTACCCCCTGTTCCGTCCAGCTATGAAGCACGTGATGGGCAGGGGCTGCAGGATACAGCACGAAGCAGAGCACTGACAGCCATCTGAGCGTGTGCACAGCCACACGGCCCTGCTGCCCCGGGAATCAGGCTGTTACTTGTCTGTAGAGGCGCCAGGAGAAGCTGTTTGCCCGGCATCACAAGTTGGAATTCAGAACGCATTTTCCCACAGAAGCCAAGCCCTCCTGGGTAATTGGATTCTTGTCTACAGAACAATGACAGAATCATGTCATTGTTCTATACCTGGTGATTGGGTTCCCAGACCTGTCTATGAGAGTGAATCCCCTGCAGGCTGGATTCACTTCTATAGACAGGTCTGGAACCCAATCACCATCTATAGAATGCATTTTGTGGGAAAGCATGTTCGTAATTTACCAAGATCCAGCTCCGTTGGGAGACCCCCACCCAGGCAGGCTGAAGGTATCGAGAGAGGCAGCCACCCAGATAGCCAACAGAGTGGATCTGTCCTGGGGACCAACAACAGCCTGAGAGCCTGCAGCGCCGACAGCTCTCCAGACTGAAGGCCCTGAGCAGAGATTCATCCATGTATTTATTTGTTCTTTGACAGATGATTCTCTGTGATATACACATACCTCAGGAATATACCAGGTAGGCAGCTGTTACCCACCTACCACTGATTACAAACTAAAAGGGATTTTCACAAGGGAGAACCATGGGTGACAGGGTAAAGGTAATGTTTCTCAACACTTTTTCTCAGCTTTCAAACAAATGTTTGCAACATAGCCTGCCTCTAGATTGAGAACAGCCTACATTATAAGAATATTGAGCATTGAGGTGTTGTGAGTCCTGAGTTTCACTGTTGACTGACAGGAGGGGTGTGAGTCCTGAGTTTCCATGCTGACTGACTGGAGGGATGTGAGTCCTGAGTTTCAGTGCTGGGTGTGAGTCCTGACTTTCAGTGCTGACTGACTGGAGGGGTGTGAGTCCTGAGTTTCGGTGCTGACTGACAGGAGGGGTGTGAGTCCTGAGTTTCGGTGCTGACTGACAGGAGGGGTGTGAGTCCTGAGTTTCGGTGCTGACTGACTGGAGGGATGTGAGTCCTGAGTTTCAGTGCTGGGTGTGAGTCCTGACTTTCAGTGCTGACTGACTGGAGGGGTGTGAGTCCTGAGTTTCGGTGCTGACTGACAGGAGGGGTGTGAGTCCTGAGTTTCGGTGCTGACTGACTGGAGGGATGTGAGTCCTGAGTTTCAGTGCTGGGTGTGAGTCCTGAGTTTCGGTGCTGACTGACAGGAGGGGTGTGAGTCCTGAGTTTCGGTGCTGACTGACAGGAGGGGTGTGAGTCCTGAGTTTCGGTGCTGACTGACTGGAGGGATGTGAGTCCTGAGTTTCAGTGCTGGGTGTGAGTCCTGAGTTTCGGTGCTGACTGACAGGAGGGGTGTGAGTCCTGAGTTTCGGTGCTGACTGACTGGAGGGATGTGAGTCCTGAGTTTCAGTGCTGGGTGTGAGTCCTGAGTTTCGGTGCTGACTGACAGGAGGGGTGTGAGTCCTGAGTTTCGGTGCTGACTGACAGGAGGGGTGTGAGTCCTGAGTTTCGGTGCTGACTGACTGGAGGGATGTGAGTCCTGAGTTTCAGTGCTGGGTGTGAGTCCTGAGTTTCGGTGCTGACTGACAGGAGGGGTGTGAGTCCTGAGTTTCGGTGCTGACTGACTGGAGGGATGTGAGTCCTGAGTTTCAGTGCTGGGTGTGAGTCCTGACTTTCAGTGCTGACTGACAGGAGGGGTGTGAGTCCTGAGTTTCGGTGCTGACTGACTGGAGGGATGTGAGTCCTGAGTTTCAGTGCTGGGTGTGAGTCCTGAGTTTCGGTGCTGACTGACAGGAGGGGTGTGAGTCCTGAGTTTCGGTGCTGACTGACTGGAGGGATGTGAGTCCTGAGTTTCAGTGCTGGGTGTGAGTCCTGAGTTTCGGTGCTGACTGACAGGAGGGGTGTGAGTCCTGAGTTTCAGTGCTGGGTGTGAGTCCTGACTTTCAGTGCTGACTGACTGGAGGGGTGTGAGTCCTGAGTTTCGGTGCTGACTGACTGGAGGGGTGTGAGTCCTGAGTTTCGGTGCTGACTGACTGGAGGGATGTGAGTCCTGAGTTTCAGTGCTGGGTGTGAGTCCTGAGTTTCAGTGCTGACTGACAGGAGGGGTAAGGAGTGACATTTAGCAAGCAGCCACGCGAGCCCCGTGCTGAGCTGAGTATCCTGCCTGCCTCTCTCGTCGCGTTCCAGCTTAGTTCTGTGAGGTCAGCAGGAGCATTCTCACTTTAATGCAGAGCATTTGGAATCTTGGAGAGATTCACTAACTTTTCCAAGAATAGGCAACTAGCGAAAATAGAGGTTTGAACCTCCAGTTCTTTCCTGAAAGGGTCAGAGCCAAATCTAAATCAAGGGGCGAAGTGAGCAGAGGTTTCTATCCCACCCCCAGCCTTATCTCTTTATATCATTGTGATTAAAAAAAGCCTGGAAGACACCTTCATGGGTGACCTTTTAAAAACAACCTAACTTGCTGGAGGCAGTGTGGCAAGGCAGGATGACAGCATCCTCCTACCTGTTCCTGGCCTTCCCCTGCCTCTGCTTATCTCTCTCCTGTCCTTGGCGTTTGGATGCAAATTTTTACTACGGGCTAGGGAATGGTGGCTCACGCCTCTAATCCCAGCACTTTGGGTGGCCAACACGGGTGGAGGAGTTCGAGACCAACCTGGGCAACATGGCAGAACCCTGTCTCTACATTTAAAAAAATTACAAAAATTAGCCAGGGGTGATTACATGTGCCTATAGTCCCAACTACTTGGGAGGCTGAGGTGGGAAGATCACTTGAGCCTGGAAGGTTGAGGCTGCAATGAGCCATGAGCATGCCTCTGCATTCCAGCCTGGGCAACAGCACAAGACCTTGACCCCCCCCCCCCCAAAAAAAAATCATCTTACTACCCAAATCAGTGACCGTTTGAAATCACTAAGAATGGGGGCTGATGGGTAAGAGGGAAGAGGGAAAGGATGCCCAGGAATAAGAGGGACATGAGAGATTGGCAAGGCGGAGCAGCTGGACAGGGGCTGCACAATGGTGCTGAGTGCAGCTCAGCATAGGGGTTGCCTTTTCCTGGCCAGTCCCGCTCTTTGCCCCTTCTACCCCACAGGCGGAGAGTCACTGGACTCTTATTTCCTTTGACTATTCCCAAGCCTGAATGAATCTCTTAGTAGCTGAGATTTCTACCCTCTCTGAGCCAGCCTCTGCCTGACCCCCCAGAGTTTCCAGCCGAACCCAGGTGTGCCCAGGTGATCCAGGCTTCCCAAATCAAAGAGGCTCCCCACATTGCCTCAGGTGAAGACCTTAGGCCTCCTCCCAGGGGTCTCAATAGCTTCCCAGGCTTCAGCAGTAGACATAGGAAAGCTATGCTCTGGGTCGCCGTTGCTCCTACCTGCATTTATCTAACAAGCGTTAACCCGTTTCCTACCCCATGCCAGTATCTTGTGATGTACAGGAGGGAAAATAAGATACGGTCTTAGTCTGGAAGACTTCCTAGTCAAGAAAGAGAGACAGAAGTTAACTAAGAATATTTTATGCATGAGGGATATACAAGGACCTCAGGAGAGGAAATAAGTGAGCAGCTGAGTCTCCCTTGGGAGGGAGGGAATTGTAGAAGGCTTCTCTGAAGAGGTGACATCTGAACTAGGTATGAAAGAAGGAGAAAGCATTTATCAGCTACATAGTCAGTCCTAGTGGTGGGAACTAAGTGGTGATATGGAATAAACAAGAGAAGTTTGGCATAGAGGACAAAGCTGAGCTGAGTTTGAAAAGTCAGTTACTTCCTTACTAAATGTATGAGCTTCTCTCTAATCAGATTGGGATTGGAAGCGTGCTTCTACACGGGTAATGGGTGATGCTGAAAAGGTACTGTGGGCGGACAGGCCTGGAAGTCAGACACTGTGAATCCTAAAGATTTGTTTTAACAAGCTGATACGGTTTGGCTGTGTCCCCAACCAAATCTCAACTTGAGTTGTATCTCCCAGAATCCCTATGTGTTGTTGACGGACCCGGGGAAGGGAACTGAATCGTGGGGGCTGGTCTTTCCCATGTGAGTCTCATTGTAGTTAGTAAGTCTCACGAGATCTGATGGGTTTATCAGAGGTTTCCGATTTGGCTTCTTCCTCATTTTTCTCTTGCTGCTACCATGTAAGAATTGCCTTTCGCCTCCTACCATGATTCTCGGGCCTCTCCAGCCATGTGGAGCTGTAAATCCAATTAAACCTCTTTTTGTTCCCAGTTTCAAATATGTCTTTATCAGCAGCATGAAAATGAACTATTACACGAGCCATATGTTCAGAACTTTGGAAGCTCAAAGGGCCTAAAATTGCATATGTGTGTATGCAAGTCCAGAGGAAGCAGATAGCATCCTTTCTAGTGACCGTATTTTCGAAGATACTTCCAATGTTAAGTGGAGAACATTCTCCTTTGAATTATTGAGTAGAAGACTCCCCCAACTCTATCACTCCAAGGTCTGCTAGTTCAACGCCCTCCATTTAAAGGTGGCAACTACTGTTATACCCATTCTATAGATGAGGAAACCAAGACCCAAAATCGCTAAGAACCTTTCCCAAGGTCTGAATAAGTGGCAGAGAGGGATTTACATCTGCGTTTTCGTTGATGACACACACCGGTTTGACTGAGACGGATGGCACAGCTTTTCACCGGTGGCCGTTTCACCATCTCTTGACCCTTAAAGTCAGGACATGCATGTTCCATTCAACCTCACTGTTGCCTTCTTCCCAGCAAAAGTTCAATTTTGTCTGTCTTGTATTTTTAAAATAACAACCGGAATGTCCTTGAGGTATTCTTTGTTTGTGTTTTTGCATCTTGTGCGTGTTTGTTTCATCTTTTATTAAAAACATGTCTTTAGAGGAATCACTGTGTCTGTGGTGGTTGAGTGAATTGTTGGGACGACTTCTGTTTTGCTGACTGGTTTGGGGGCAGAGTGGCCTTCCACAAATGACACGGTGTGTGTCACCCTTCTGTGGGGAGGCATGCAGTCAAATCATGACATTGTTGTGGTTCTCTTTCTTCCTCTCCTCCAAGTACAAACACAAGGTAATTACCCAAAGGCCTTTTTTAAATGAAATCTTCCACCACATTCCAGAAGTGGCCATCTGTTTTTCTGATGCACTAAATGCATCAAGTGTCCCTCTTCCAGAAGGTGCTATGAAGCTTATTGCTAAGAGTTTTGTGTTTTATAAACCGAGTTACCATTCAGATTGTCCATAGTATCAGCCTAAAGGCTGGCTTCATGGGGACAGAATGAGATACTTAGTTCTGTCTAGTTACTCCAGACTGAGTCACTTGTGGAAACTCTTTGAATTCTAAAGTTGCCTGGTGTGGACCTGGCCTAGGATGGTCCTAAAGACAAAGATCTGTAGACTCAATTCAGCCAAACTATTAATGATAGAACCGCATTCTGTGTGTTTCCTCCTCTATGTGGTAGGGTTAGAATCCTGCCAGCCTCCTAGCTGGGGAACGCAGCTCTGTTTTGGGGACAGCAGAAGCGTGTGGCGGCAGAGGGAGGTGGCAGAGTGGTAGCGGTTTGGGCCCCCAGGTGACCCTGGTTCTCCTGGCTTGGAATGCTATTGTTTGAGAGCGGCAGCCAAAGAAGGGGTGTGGGGAAGAGGGAAAGCAGCCAGGGAACACTGAAGCCACAGGCTTTGGGGTACAGGGCTGGGTGAGGCAAAGAGGAACTCTTGCTTAACCAAAATATTTAACTAGATTTCACTTCTTTCTTTCAGTCCAAATCATTTGTTTCAAAGTTGTACTTTGAAGTTGTTTCTTTTCTAATTCTTCCAAAAATATTGTTCTTTTAATCTTGTTTTTGGGTGGGACCATAGGCCGTTTGCATTATTTCTAAATTATAGCGTTAAATTTCTCAAATTCTTGGGGACATTTTCCAGCAGAAGCCTGCCTTGGCGCTACCCGGAATCTCCTGCCTCAAGTAGGCAGCAATGTGTGAGAACAACCTAGTGAAACTGACAGTTAGACTCTTTAGCATTGGTATGTATTATAGCTAGCAAATTTTCAGAGATTCAGAAAGTTGCTAGATAGGTTTGGACACACATACATTCACACACATATATGTGTGTGTGTGTGTATATATATATATCAAAATACACATGTAATAATATATATATTATATATATGCAGCTCTTCTAGACTTCTTTACAGAGTGTTTATGCCCAGCTATTTCTATAGGCAGCATGCACTATGAAAGGCATAATAACAGAGATCACTGTGAGGATCACTAGGCTTTTCAAGAAAAAGTTTTTTTTACCAAAAAGCATGTATACAAAGAAAGAACTTTTAATATTTCACTTGGAAGAACAGGATGAGAAGACAAACCACCTAGCTCTGATGACTTAGTTTCTTTTGTATATGTCCCACCCCCAAGTATTGGATGACTCTGACGGAATTATTATTATTATTATTATTATTATTATTATTATTATTAAGACCAAGTCTCACTCTGTATCCCAGGCTGGAGTTCAGTGGCGCAATCTTGGCTCACTGCAACCTCTGCCTCCTGGGTTAAAGCGATTCTCCTGCCTCAGCCTCCCTAGTAGCTGGGGTTACAGGCGCCCGCCACCACACCCGGCTAATTTTTGTATTTTTAGTAGGGACAGGGTTTCACCATGTTGGTCAGGCTGATCTCAAACTCCTTACCTCATAATCCACCTGCCTTAGCCTTCCAAAGTGCTGGGATTACAGGTGTGAGCCATCGTACCCGGCCGACACTGATGGATTTTTAACAAGCTTGGCACCGTATGTGAAAAGTATCTCTTTCCTCTATGGCCTCCTGGGGTGGACAAGCAGATCCCTCCTTGTCCCCAGGCATGGCTTCCAAGCTGCCTGGGCCCTGCCATGTGTGTCTCAGTAGGGAACACCTCTGTGTCAGCCCCAGAGGAAGTGGGTTCAGGCACTCCCTTGAATTGCTTTTCATTTCTCCCTCAAACATTTAGTGAGTGCCTTCTGTGGGCCTGATCCTGTGCTGGGCCCTAGGCTCATACAGATGAGTAAGTAATGGTTCAGGTCTTCACCATGCTCCCAGGCTATCGGGGAAGCAAGAAGTAGTTCTAGTGCAGGCTAAGCTGAGCAAAGAGGACCAATCGAGAGCTGGTGGCCGGGCTATCTTGGAGAGCAGAGCCTGAGGGTTAGGAAAGGCTTCACCGAGCCAGTTGTTTTAAAGTTAGTCCTTGAAAGACTGCTAAGAATTGGTCAGGGAGATGAGCAAGAAGAACCTTCCAGGCCAAGGTAGCAAGAGCAAGTGCTGAGGGCAGA
This sequence comes from Saimiri boliviensis, assembly GCF_048565385.1. Classification (NCBI taxonomy): domain Eukaryota; kingdom Metazoa; phylum Chordata; class Mammalia; order Primates; family Cebidae; genus Saimiri; species Saimiri boliviensis. Next base: position 7,093,194 of record NC_133450.1, on the reverse strand, counting down.
AGTTATCCAGCCCATGATGCGTTTGAAGAATGCTAGTTTGACTAGAGTAGTGACGTCATGACATTTTAAAGGTCAAACACATTGCTAAGGCCATGAGTTTGACCTTTTGACTATTGGCATTGATGGGTACTGAGACAAGGAAGGCCAGGAAGTATAGATGATATCAGGTGATAAATACACTAGAGGATTCATTGTAAAGGCCAGGCTTTGACTGAAGGCTGGGGAGAAGGGTCACTTGTTTCGCAGAGTTCATTTCTCCATTCCCTGCTCTACTCTCTTCGTACCCGACCTTGTGCTTTGAGCTGGAATCTTCCACAGTTGATCTTACTGTTTCTCTTGGGTGCTTTTTGTGTTTGTTTTTGTTTCTGTTTGAGACAGGATCTCACTCTGTCGCCCAGTCTGCAGTGCAATGGCAAGATCATAGCTCAGTGCAGCCTCAATCTCCTGGGCTCAAGTGATCCTCCTGCCACAAACTCCCTTCTAGCTAAGACTACAGGCACACACCACCCCACCCAGCTAATTTTTGCATTTTTCTTAAAGACAGGGTTTCACCATGTTGCCCAGGCTGGTCTCGAACTCCTGGGCTCAAGCAACCCTCCTGCCTCCACCTCCCAAAGTGCTGGGATTACAAGTGTGAGCCACTGCACCTGGCCAGAACTTATTGTTTAAAGATTGACAAAGGCATGTGTCACCTTATGTTAGGCACACCCCAGCTTAAGTCCTGCCCACTTGATGACTTCTTTTTCAGCTATTCCAGTTTGCTCCGAGCTTTTTACCCATCTGAACTCCACGTACACTACTCTCAGTATTTAAAGTTAGGACCACTTGAAAACTTTAGTAAAACCATAAATGTTATTGGGTACAAGAATTTCATGTGGCTTAGTTCTGTCTCCCAAGCTAAATTGTAATCTTTGAGACTATGTTTCATATTTCTTTTGAATCCAAGCTATTGTCCCTAGCATGGTGTAAGGCTGGTTACGTGGTATGTACAAGATAAATATTTGATTGATTTGCTGTATTTTTTTCCCACCCAAGTAGAAATATGGATGCCTGTCCCCTGGGGAGAGGCCAGGTCTTCTGAGCTGACATCATACATGGAGCCCTCTTCCCATCAAACTATTTCATCACACTGTCACATACGCATGAGGCTCTGATATGCCAGGCCCTGTCCATCCATGTTTTCTCTCAGCTCCTAGATTTAAGGTTCAAACCCATGCGTTGTTCTGGCCAGACCTTAGCCACCTGTGAGGTCATAGAAATGCTACGGAGCATCTCAAGGGTAGAAAGGCCCTTAAACCAGGCACCTTGCCCAAATAGTAACGCAGGTTAATTACATGCCATCAATCCCGTGGTATGTGCTCCCCTGGCAAGGCCCCGCTCCATTTTCTTCATAAAACCTGATGAGGAGCATTTTATAAAGTAAGGGTTGTTCCATTCTGCCGCTCGGCCTTTCCAGTGGACTCTGGCAGTGGGCCAGGAGGAATGTGTGTGCATTCAAGGGCAAATGTCATCTCTCTGCATTGTGTGGAGAGGCCCACTTTGAGCCCAAACACTAGGAGCTGCATAAATCCCCAGTGTCTTCCCCACAATGCCCCCCGGTATGGGAAACTCCCTTCCAACGGCAGAGCCACAGATCTTCTCACCAAGAGGCATTTTGGCTCTCTGTTTGACTATAAGCTCTCACATCTCAAATTCTAAAACATCCAGGCGTGGTTAATGTCATCTTTCTGTTATGACTCCATCTGGCAAAAGCCTATTTCACTTTCCTTCCCAAAGTGACTGATTTTGAGCAGTCAAAGCATTTCTTTTTTAAGACTAAAACAGTAATTAAGATTTTATAGCAGCGTGCCTTGGGGAAATGCTACTAATTAGCCACAGCCAATACTGTGGATTAGTGTTCTGTGCAAGACTGTTAACTCACACAGAAAGCTCTGTCTGTATGTCAGAGCAAAGTCTTGCTCTATTCTTGGAGTACCTGCCTTCTAGTCTTTGAATGGTCAAATCTTACTGTCTTTACTAGCTCAGGTACCATCTCCTCCAGGAAGCCTTCTCTGATTTCTGCTTTGCTCCCCTTCTGAATTCCCATAGGTTTTGTTTGCTCTTCTCTTGAAATTCTTTGCATTGTCTTCTTTGTCTTAATACATGACTTTTACTCTTCTGTAAGATCCTTGAGGGAAGAATCTGTGTCTTAATCTTTGTAAGCCCCACAGTACCTGGAATAGTGCCTTACACCACATAAAAGGCACTTTCTAAATAGGTAGAGTAGAAAAGGAATGACTGGGAATTATCACACCCAACCATTTTCAGTGACTCCCCGAAACTGGTTCATGTTATATAATGATGATGATGATGATGATGACGACAACAATGACAAAATAGTAACAACGGCCATCAATAACTGAACACTTGCTACATTCTAGACATGAATTTCTACACTTCACCTACATTATCCTAGTTAATCTCTATTACCATGCCTATCTTTTCTTTCTTTTTTTTTTTTTTTTTCGAGACAGAGTCTTGCTCTGTCACCCAGGCTGGAGTGCAGTGGCACAGTCTCAGTTCACTGCAACCTCCACCTCCCAGGTTCAAGTGATTCTCCTGCCTCAGCCTCCTGAGTAGCTGGGATTATAGGTGCACACCATCATGCCCAGCTAATTTTTGTATTTTTAGTAGATACGGGATTTTGCCATGTTGGCCACGCTGTCTCAAACTCCTGACCTCAGGTGATCCGCCTGCCTCGGCCTCGCAAAGTGCTGGGATTACAGGTGTAAGCCACCACACCTAGCCTATCATGCCTACCTTAAAGATGAGGAAACTTGGTTTCCGTGAGAATAAATAACTTGCCGAACAACCCATGAAATAATTAAATGATAACAGGAGTGCTTGTTGGAGGTGAGATTTAAGTCCAGGCTCATGTGATCAGAGCAAGAGCCATTACCATTCTGTTCTGCTCAAGACTGTCGTTTTACAATGCCTGTGGTGTGCAGATCCTCTCTCTTTATTGCCTCAGGGATTGGCTGGGGGTAGTGGGGAGAATTGATTCATTTGTGAAATCAGCCTAGAACTAAAGCCTTTAGCAGCTAGAGAAAGTACTCCAGGACAGCTACTCTCACACCCACTGCAGGGATTGTCCCCTTAGGGCCTCCATGGTGCTTCCAAGACAAGGGAGTGGAAAACTGGGTGAGCATTCCAGGCTGCTGGACTTTGCAAGACCTTGTCAGGGGCCTGCCAAGACTCTGCTCACGTTGGCTACTTTATAAATGACGGTAATTGCACCAGGCTTTGGTCGAAGACTTTAAGCTTAATAAAAATGTCAAACTCATGAAGAGCGTTTTCAAGACCAAATAAACTCTGAAGAGGCTGTAATCTTTGATGGCTCTAAATTTGCGAATCACAAGAACGTGGAAAAATCGAGCTGCCCTGTACGGAGCTACTGAAAGATCACTATTTATTGCTTCAATGTCATCTGGTAATGGAAGTTTGGTTGCAAGATCAGAAATCTCTCCCAAAAATAAAATAGCACTCTTCTTCTGTACTGTGACAAAGCAGCTATGTGCGTGAGCAGCCTCGTACATGCCACAAAGCAAAATCTAGAATAAACACAAGTTTGATTAGCCTGGAGTCATGTACAGAATCTCATTATATTGGACATGTTTAAAGTTCGACTGAAAGGGCTTTTCTTCTCTTCAGGGTAGCTTAGGACAACCATGTGAAAAGCAGCATTATTCTGGAGAAGACTTCACATGATGTAGGAGGTGAGATTTCAGCTGGATCTTAAATGCTGGGTTTGGAGAGGCAGAGGTCTAGCCAGGCAGACAGTGAGCTGAGGGTGAGAACAGACAGGAGGGGTGAGGGCAGTAATAAAGAACAGGAATGGTCTGGAGCTAAGGTCCTAGTACTTGAGACTCTGAAGGAGCAAAAAAAAAAAAAAGTTAATAGACTATAAGCAACTTACTATAGTTCCCTTAGATGCTGAATTATGGCACAGACATTGTGAAAAATGGTCTCTATCCCCATAGCCATCCTATAAGGTAAGTGTTACGTTCAGTTTAGAGACCACTAAAATGGAGGCTCCTGGAAGCCTGTACAGACAGAAAGCAGACTGGTGGCTGCCAGAGGCTGGGAGGAGACAGGAATGGGCAGTGACCACTAATGGTTGTGGGGTTTCTTTTTAGGGCGATGAGGTGTTCCAGAATTGGATAGTTCTGACTGTTGTACTACTTTGTGAATATACTACTGAGCTATACAGTAGTATATCCTTTTAAAAGGATAACTTGTCTGGTATATGAACTATATCTCAGAAAAAATAAGGAGGGGAGAAAAAAAACCTAAGACTCAAAGAGATCAAGTGACATTCCCAAGGTTATGAAGCTAGTGGTAAGAAGGCAAACTGGGGTTCGAACCCAGGGCTTTCTGGCTCCAAACCCTGGGCTCTTTCCCCACTAGGCTGCCTCTGTGCTTTTAGGACCTGTGAGGGCTCAGCGGTGAGGTTGGCTACAAACTTTTGGTCAAAGATAAAGTGCGTTTTGGCTGCAAATGCAGTGATGTTGTCTGATAGGTACAATGTAGAACTGATGCAGAGGTTTGCTCCTCGGTTCAGCTAAAACCAGGTTCTTTCCACACCACAGACACATTGAGGGGTGAGGGGAAAGGAATTTACTGGGCCAAAAAAAAAAAAAAAACTCTCAGCAAAGCAAGAGGAGATCCTGCTAATGGGCTCCCACTGCGTGGACTGAAGACTGGGCCACCACACAGGAATGGAAAAAGCCAGGTTCCTCCCCCTGCACACAGCATACACTTCCTGTGGCTCCACCCCATTTTCCCAGTGCAGAGGTGGGTCAGAGAATCTCCCGGACCCTCCCCGTTATCTGCCTCCTGCATCTATCAGAACCAAGTGGGTCATGAGATGCATAGTAAAATTTTGAGTGGAAGGTTACACTCAAGATCCTGGCTTTGAAGAGGACAAGACTAAATCTGTACCCTGGCTGTGGTCAGGAGGGGAATCCTAATATGCAGGCTCCCACAGGCTCAGGGACTGGCTAAGGATGCTCATGGGATTTTTGGTGCCTGCAGTGGGTTGTGACAGGTAGGGTCTTCGGAAGGGGCCAGACCATAAGTGGCTTGAAATACCTTTCCCTCTGGTGGGAGAATTTGAATTTGACGCAGTGGGCATGGGTCATGGTGCATTAGGGAGATTATTGCTTTTATTGGAAAGTTTTTCTGGCAGTATATAAAGAGTACGTTAGGGTGAAGAAAGAGTGGTCAGAGAGGCTAGCTGTGCCCATCCAGGCATGAGTGGAGGAGAATTTAGTTTTTAGTAGAAGAATTGGAGAGAGCTGAGTATGGGCAAGAATTAGAAGAAAGAAAAAAGAGACTTGGCCACAGATGAAGGAGAGAGAAAAGGTGTAGAACACTCTTAAGGTCGCTCTCCTTTTTAACTTTGGGTTTTCTAAGACTAGAAACATGAAGGTGCTAAGAATGGGCATGAAAAATAGTGAAGGGGAAAACCATGGAGTAATGAAGATAATGAAATAAGTTTGGGACCTAATGCATTTGGGTTTGTGGCATGAAGATGTATTAAAAATTTTGCTGATAGTTCTGCCCAGACCCCTAGCCTGGACAGGTGCAGCCTTTTTCTTCTTTCCACTTGAGGAAAGCAAGGTCTGATTGATGTGCCAACGAGAAATATGAAAGGGTAATAACACTAGAAACTCAATGCATTTTTATATAACACTTTGTTATTTACAGATTGTCTTGCCATCTTGTATTCAATTTATTGTCACACAGTTTTATTATGATCCTTTCACAATAGTTACTTTGCCCTAAATGAAACTGTATAGTTGGACTTAATAGGACATTTCATTCAGCACTTTGAGAATTTCAGACAAAATGTATTTAAATCCAAGAGATAATGTAGGGAAACCAAGAAGAATAATTAGAAAGGCCTGGAATATTCTAATGCAAGGTAACATACCACACAAGTACCTGATGAAATGTGTGTTATCTATATCAAGTCAACAAATGCCTCATTTAAACTTAGAGGAGCCCAAGGAAAGTTCTAGCAAGCAAGGGCTAGGAAATGTGTGTGTGTGTGTGTGTGTGTGTGTGTGTGTGTGTGTGTATCATTCAATGTCAATTATTTACTGTTTTAAGATGTACAAAATGTCAATTGTATGCAAGCCAGGAGACTGGAGTGTCATCTTTGAAGTGCCGAAAGTAGAAAAAAATAAAAATAAAACCTGTCAACCTAGAATTCTATATCCAGTGAAAATAGTCTTTCTCAACAATGGCAGAAGAAATGATATGGAGAAAAATAATGCAATAAGGGTCAGTAGGAAATGGATGGGAAGTGGGTTCCCAGTTTTAAGTAGAATGGTAGAAGAAGACCTTCTTGGGAAGGCAGTAATTGCTCAGAGACCTGAAGGAGGTAAGGTGGTTGCCATGTAAACAAAGGAGAGAAGATTCCCAGTAGAGGAAATAAGCAGAAAGACCCAAGAAGGATGCGTATCTGACATGTTTAAGAAACAAAAAGGTGGCCGGGCACGGTGGCTCACACCTGTAATCCCAGCATTTTGGGAGGCCGAGGCAGGCAGATCACAAGGTCAAGAGATCAAGACCATCCTGGCCAACATGGTGAAACCCCATCTCTACTAAAAATAAAAAAATTAGCTGGGCATGTTGGCATGCACCTGTAATCCCAGCTACTTGGGAGGCTGAGGCAAGAGAATCACTCGAATCTGGGAGACAGGTTGCAGTGAGCTGAGATCGTGCCACTGCACTCCAACCTGGCAACAGAGCAAGCCTCCGTCTCAAAAAAAAAAATGGTGGGGGAAAGAAAAGAAAAAGAACAGCAAGGTGACCAGCATTGCTGGAGCAGAAGGATCAAGGAAGAGAAGAGAAGAGAGGGGAATAATAATGTCCTGAAGTTGCCAGGGACCAGACTCTACAGTACATTATAGGAAGAATAAGTATATATTTTGTTAGCTTGGGACAATCCACATTTAGACGTACTGTCCCAATATTATTTTATTCTCAAAATGTCCTTGTTTGGGTGAGAAACTTTGTGGTTATGCTAAGGATAGGTCATGTAAAGACTTTGACCTCTAGATGGATTGAGAGGGAGCCTCTGAGGGGTTTCACCCAGAGCTGTGGCTCTAATATGATCATTCTGACTACTGTGTGGGGAAGATGATGAGTGGACAGAACAGAAGAAGGTGTGCCCAATACTAACTATGGAACAAACCCAAGTGAAGGGGAAGGTGGATTGGATCACATGGCGGCAGTGGAAGTAGAGGGATAACATCAAACTTTCAGCCTGAAAAGTTAGAAGGATGAAATAGCCAGCAGCGACAACGGGGGAAGACTGGGAAGAACGACTTTGGGAGGGAAGATCGCGAACCAGATTTTGAACTGTAAAGTTTGTGGGGCCTTTTGGGCACTTAAATAAAGATATCAGAGAGCCAGTGGGTATAAAAGTCTGAGGTTTGGGAGAGCTTGGGGCTGGAGATGTAAATGTAGTATTTAATGCCAAGAGGCAAGATGAGATTACCTAGTGTAAATGGAGGAGAGATGGAGGTCAAAGAATTGAGCCCTGGGATGCTCCGGTGCTTCAAGTCTGAGCTGTGCCTAAGGTCACTTGAAGAAAGTATTTGAAGCAGGGAGGAGTCAGCTGGGCCAAGTGTGCCTGTTGGGACAGGGAAAATAAGGACTCATCACTGGCCATCAGATTTAATAATCTGGCATCACTGGTAACCTTGACAAAGGCAGTGTCTTCATGTAGTGAGGGCAGAAGCTTGACTGTGGATAGTTTAAGAGAAAATAGTGTCTGTTTTGGTTTTGTTTTGTTTTGGCTTTTTTGGTTACTTTGTTGTTGCTGCTGTTTTTCCTGCTCTCCCTCTTCTTCAAAGAGCAAAAGACAAAGGCAGTTTCTCCAAGAACCCTCTTCTAAACTACTTTGTGCAGTGTCAGGGCAGAGAGACCACATAAGCTGTATTATTTTCTGTTGTTGGTGTCTGGCTCCTTTTGGGGATGGGGACATTTTGCAGCAATGTGATCATTCATTTTATGTTCCTTGTCGCTTCTAGAGCTTCTGTGGCAAAGCGAATGCAGTTTGGAGGCAGCAAACTTTAGCAAGGAGGCAGGATAAACTGCTCAAAGGAATAAGACCTCCCAGAAATAACATATTTCAAATGGCAATTGTAGCGTAGCAGTCCTTAAAACTGGGAGATCAAATCTGAAAACATTTTGGAGTGGGTGGTGGGGGGAAGGCAGGACTGAATGACAGCTTGGTTTCGGGGATGCTTGGGTGGAATACTCTGAAGATTTTGGAGAAACCAAAAGCTCATCAATGCTCCAACAGAAATGTGTTGGTAGGAAAAGATGGGCCAGCTGGGGCCACATGGTAAGTTCCATTTGGGGCCTTTGAAGGAGGTACACATGGAGATGCTTTGAGGCTGTCTAGAAACTGACACCAGAGAGCCATTGTGCCTAAATGTGGATCCAGGAGTCCCTGACCAGAAAGTGGTGGAGGAACTCGTGTTTCCCAGGAGAGATGGAATTTTAGGAGCTTTTCCTGTGGTTAGGGAAAGACAGCTTGGCTGTCTTGAGAATAAGTGGTAACAAGGAATATCACAGACAGATGGTCCAGCTTGCAAAAATGCTCAAAGGCAAGAATGAATGGCATTTGTAAGTGACAAGAAGCCTGAGAGGTAATCATGGCAAGTCGTTAGAATAGGGGACTCTCACACCTGTACTCATTTGACTAACTACCAAGGCCCAAGTATCATGCCCAACACTTGAGTATTCAAAGGTAAGAAAGGTATGTTGACCACACTTGAAGTAGTTCCCTGTCATTCCTGTGAAACCGAAGTGTGTGGTTATCACAGCACAGAGCATGATAAGGATTGTAACTGGGGAATGAGGAGGGTGCTCATGGGAGCACAGGGATGACAGAGCCTTCCCCAACCCCCAGTCACAATGGAGATGTGGCCTTAGAGCCGTACCGAATAGGACTTAACGAGGCATGGGCCACCTGCGATGTTTTCCAGATGCACAAACGCTAGGGCATGTGGAAGGGCATGAGAGGTCCTGGGAGGTAGGAGTTCGGAATTAAGGAAGTCCCTAGAATCTGGAGGAGAGCAAGCATGTGAGTCAAGCATGCTCAGGGAGAGGAGGGCAGGGCTCATATGTTATGTGCCTGTTGTCTAACAGTCTCTTCGCCAAGGTTTTCATATTGTTTCAGTGTAGTTGTGATCTTTCCATTTTTAAAAATACATACTCATTGTAGAAAAATGATAAAGCTCCCAAAGTAGAAAGAAGAAAATCCTCCACTATTAGCATCCTGATGTACTTCTTTCTGGATTATATAAACTCTCTACTGTCCTTTTATTACTTAACATTATAAAAGCGATTCCCCACATTGTCACAAAGTTTTTGTCAACATCATTTTAAGCAATCTCTTACACATATGATGTGCGCATGCCATCATTTAATCATTTCTCTGGTGCTGTGCATTTGAGTTGTTTCCAGTTTTCTGTATATAGAAATTAAGCTATGATAAACATACTTGTCTTTAAATCTTTGCCCTTGTTTTGGATTATGCCTTTAGGATTGGTTCCCATTATTGGAATGACCGGGTCAGAGAACATGAGCATATTAAGTTTCTTGGTTCTTATCCAAGGTAAATAGCTTTCCAAAAAGTCCTTCTAATCGCTGTTTCAACTGCCAGCATCTCACCTCATACTCTCCAAAAATGAATATTGTAATGTAAATTTTTTTTTTTTTTTTTTTTTTTTTTTTGAGACGGAGCTTCGCTCTTGTTACCCAGGCTGGAGTGCAATGGCGCGATCTCGGCTCACTGCAACCTCCGCCTCCTGGGTTCAGGCAATTCTCCTGCCTCAGCCTCCTGAGTAGCTGGGATTACAGGCACGCGCCACCATGCCCAGCTAATTCTTTGTACTTTTAGTAGAGACGGGGTTTCACCATGTTGACCAGGTTGGTCTCGATCTCTCGACCTTGTGATCCACCCGCCTGGGCCTCCCAAAGTGCTGGGATTACAGGCTTGAGCCACCGCGCCCGGCCCTATAATGTAAAATTTGATATCACTTAATCCTTATGATACAGTCACGCAGTGAGTATTATCCCCAATATGCAGATAAGGAAAGCGAGGCTGGTGGATGATTTTACAAGCCCCATTTCACAGAGTTAGTAAGGCAGAGCCAGAACCAAAGCCCATTTGGCTAACTCAAGAGGCACAGTCTAGTGTGACTATACTGATCTTCTCTTTCCCTGGGCAGGTAGATGATGGGACCCCACAGAAGGATTTTAAATCTGGAAAGTGACAGAAAGTCCAGGATCCCCTAGGCTTGCTCTTCTTCCTGGTTGGTTTATCTATTGGTAATGATCTAAAGAAGATTAGCTACCACCTGACACCAGGGAATTCTTTCTTAACACACTGTTGTTCTTCAGAGCATGTATGAATTGAAGACTGGTGATGTGAAGAGTGGGGCAAAAGAACAGAAAATGTAATGTAGGTTGTTAATGCCATAGGGAGTTCATCCAAATTAGTTCACAAATACAAGCTACTGCAGCACTTTCTAAACAGCATTGTATAGTTTGTCACTGCAGAAGGGGTCATTGCACTAGGAATAAAGTCAAATTTCTCTTAGTTCAGCCCAGTCTCTGATTCCTCAGCATCTCTTCAGGTTTCGTTCAGACTTGAAGGTCAGAGGTAACGCACTTCCGGGGGCCAGGGTCACCTCTTAATTTAATCTGGGCTGTGGGCAGATTAGCACATTGGTCTCTCTTGAGAGACCCAAAGAAGCCAGAAATCTCACATGGGCACACATGGAAGGAGAGAGTATAGGGAGAAAAACAGCAACCAGAACTACCATGTGTTGAGGGCTTCCTGTATGCCCGGCACTGAGAGAAAGCGAACTCGCTCGGGCATGTGTGGGGCCCAGTAAGCATGTCGAATTAAATACAGGCGGCCTGGCACGGCATCCAAGACTGTCATCGACAATAGAGGTGAAAACTGTTTGCAGAGAGATTTAAATAAACTGTTTCAAAGCACATCCAGTCATGAACATTCCTTCCCTAACACAAGAACACATCAGTGTTAAGTAAGGGGGCAGCATCAGATTGACAAGTAATTGGTAATGACCAGCACTGATGCCTCAGAGGAAATGTGTTGCAGAGAGGCAGAGAACCATGGCAGCGTTTGGCCAGTGAGATGTGTCATGTCCCCTGCAGGCCCTTCCTTTAGAGAAAGCACCTTCTGGCCTCTTTCATCTCTCCCCTTGGTTTTTATTCATCATTCCTTTCAGTGCAAGGGAACGTCACAGTTCATAAATATATGTGAACCGCAGAGACCCAGCATCATCCAGGGACCTGCAATTCTTAGGAAGGCACTGAGAATTTTTTCACCACAGAACTCCTGTGGCAACAGGACAGGCCTTAGCAAAGGGGACTGCCCTTTGAGAAGCAGTCTGTCCTCAAACAGCTTGGAGATTTCAATGGGGGCAGGTTCGGCTTAGTGGTGACACGGATACAGACACCCTGGTTCCGGTAATTTATAACACTCTCTGTGCTGATGTGTAAATGTGGGCGACTTATGTACCTTTATATACGTATATACATAGATACATAGTTACTGCAATAGACACATACCTTTAATAGACTCTCCTTCCCCATGCTGTTTAAAATGCCCATCTTTATACTCTTTCCTTACATAATGAAAGGTAATGCTCTGATAGTCATTCTCCAGATATAAATTGGAGGGGAGTAGAGAGCAGAAGGGGCAGTTATGTTGTGGGATTGGGGAGTCTAGAGAGGTGCCCCTAGGTGAGTTGAGTGTAGACTTCCACATGTATACCTACATGTGTATTTATATGTGTGTGGTTGTGTGCATGTGTGTATGGAAAGAAGAAGTGAAAAAGACTGGGATATGGAGAAGATTTCACAACGTGTTCGCCTAGATTCTTAGCATACGACTGTTTACAGAGGCCTTGGCAATTTTAGAAGTGCTTTGAGACATGTTAAAAGAAAAATCACGAGACTTAAAGCCAGTACACTTGGCCTGAGCTGTAGGTATGCCATTTTAGCAGTTGGACGGTTGTGCAATCAGTAAGTTTGCCACAAATAGCAGAGACAGCCAGTTCCAGGGCATGGATTCTGTTTCCTTTCTGTATCCTCTGCCCTGTGGGTTTCCCAGTGTTGCTATACTGATCTTCTCTTTTCTGCATCAGGCATTTGGAGGGTCTTGAGTTTTTCATTGGACGTTAAAAGTAATGACATTTTCCTTCTTGAAAGAGAGGAAGGGTGGGACCAGGCCAGGCTTTTCTATTTGCTACTGCCTACTTCCTGCTGCCAGCCCGCCCCTGGCAACAACCCCTATGCTAATTCTCGCTCAGCAACCCCTGCACCCATTCACAGTGAAAACGCCACAGTGCTCTTCTCTTTTCAGTGAATGTCTTATGAACACCTGCTTTGTGCTAAGCACCGGGGACCCTCAAAGGACTCCCAGTCTAGACACAGGAGACACAGATCAATAGCAAGCAACCATTGTGTAATATGACAGGTGGATGATTAATATTATGTGCAGAAAAGAGAGAAGGATTAACCCCGCCTAGGGTGGCCAGGAGAGGTTTCAGAGAACGTGACATTTCAGTTGGAAATTATAGGATGCTGTTTGTTTACCAAGCGAATGAGGACAAATAAGGCAGAGCCTACAGCAGAGTTGAAAGCCCTGAGCCAGGAATATGTAAGACAAGATTAAGGTACAGAGAATAATCTGAAATGCCTGGATCCCTGGGGTTGCTGGATGAGGATGTAAATGGTGGGAAGGAGAGGATGGGAAATGGCTGTATATTAGGTTGGAAAATTGGGCAGGGATGAGGTCTTAGAGCAGGTGTCCCCCTGAGGCCATTTATCCGGCCCCCCACTGCACTTCAGGAAGGGGCACCTCTTTCATTGGTGGTCAGTGAGAGGAGCACAGTATGTGGCGGCCCTCCAACGGTCTGAGGGACAGTGAACTGGCCCCCTGTGTAAAAAGTTTGGGGACGCCTGTCTTAGAGGCTTTGAGCCGAGTAGAAGTTGAATGAGTACTTTTTGCCAAGAACTGCTGCATTTAAGTCAGTTGAGTATTGTATACCACCTGCAGCTAAGACTTGTGGGGTCCCAAGAAAACTGGGTCATTTGGAAGATATCCCCTCTTAGCCAGTTCTCTGGAAGTGGACAACTCTCAAAGACTTGGGAAACTAGCTGTGTGGTCAGGGAGGGCCCAGGAGGCCTAGGAGACCTTTGGAAAAGGGTCATGAATGACTGATATCTTTGTGCTTTTGTCAGTGTGATCACTAAAGGGGAATTAAAGCCTTTTGTAAAAGAGGTAATGAGGCTCTCTAAGGTCAGTCAAATGAGCTCACAATTTCAACAATCACCCCCTCCTCATGGGATTGATGCCAGATTTCTTCTGCAAACCTCTTGTGTGAGATGGTTCCTTGAAGGATTTCTGAAAATAAATATTTCATAGAAAAAGTGGTTGCACAAAGAGGGAGGATCTGGAATTCAAAGGGTGGATCACAGGAAGCCCAACTGCTGTCCCAGGCTCAGTGAGATTGCTCAGGTTGTTAATGTGTGAAGCTGATGCTGTTAGGCTGTTTTCTGGGCTGACACCCATGAAAGGGATGGGTTCCATGGCTGCAGCTGTTGACGGAGACAAGAGGGATAGGCAGCTGCTTAAACTTTTGACACATCGCTGTGGGACTGGAATGGGAGGCCATACAACTGCCGCTCATGTCTGCTATGCCTTCTGAATTTGACAACTGAAAGGGTCACACTCAGAAAGAGGCCCCAGCTGTGAAATGATTTCCCAACAGAGTCCATGCATTGATATGGTTCAAAGGCCCAAGCCAGCATAGTCTAAAAAGCTTAGAACAAAATGGATGAGTGTTGCTCTCCTGAGGTTTCTGGTGATTGCTAACTATGGCTGAAGACAGAATTATATTGCCATCAGTAGGAGGAAGTAAGCAAACTCATAGATTAGGTTTTTGGCAATAATTCTATCTTGACCATTATTGTTTGTTTAAGAAGGGCCCTTGTCACATGGTCACATGTAAATGGTCACAGGTAAAGGATTTGTGGAGTCTGCTTTCTTAACTGCAAGGCATTGTGAAATTTACCTTGACTTGTGGAAAAGCAAAGGCATTTTCACTTTTTAATGGCCCTTGTCAAGGGTGTAGTATTTGCATAAGCAGAGCTGGTAAAAAGCAGCCTCTCCCAAAGCATGATTCAGGACCTCAGTCTCCGTGAGTCCTGCACGAGAAGAGTTTTATATGCAAGTAAATTCAGGAAATGCCGTGTATTATGCGCCCCTCTTGGAGATTCACAAGGCTTACTGGCAGAGGAAAACCTCCAGAATATCTTGCGCTAAGGAAACTCGGTTAACTTGGTATCATTTAGCATTTCTCAAACTTGTCCCTGGATCTATTGTTCGTTTTTTCAATTTTAACATCTTTTTAGGTCCTGCAGTTTCAGAACCACTTTAGGAAACCCTGATTTGAAGAATTCAGACTTAAATAGGAGGAGGACGTATGGGTTTACCAGTTGTCTTTACGACTTCTGACCATGTTGAGCCAGTTCGTTTTTAGCCAGAGGATACATCTGGAGCCGCATGTAGAAAATAAGTCACAATCTCTATTAAATCCCTCCTCCTTATCTATACTTGCTCGTTTACACAGCTTTCCACATCTACCCAAGCAAAACTAAACTGACTACATCTTCATGTTTTCCTCTGCAACTTGTTTATGAACGTGTACCTTCACCAGCTATTGTGTTCTGAGGGGTTTCTTCTGTGCACACACAGGATCATGTCTCATCTAAACCACAGGTTCCACGCAGAACTCTGTACTCCAATAAACCAGTCCTGATTAGGTGGAAAAATAGTATCACATTTTGGCCAAAGTCCCTGCTTAGCAATATGCCTCCTTTTATGTGGGATGTAAGTATATAGCTCATTTGGGCTCTGTATATCTGTAACTGATATCTAAGGTCTGAATGGGGGTTTGCTGCATGTAGACTAGACCATAAACTCACTGAGTAAATATCCTATCCTCATAATACAAGGAATATTCATTAATGCAACTATTAAGCATGGAAGCCACCTCCAGATCGCAAAGTACTGTGGTTGTAGCAGGAACAGAATAGAAAAGCTCTCCAAAGAACCTTACTCTTTTCTTTTCATAAAATATAGCAACTATTTTGGCCAAACATTTTTCTTTTCTTTTTTTTTTTTTTTTTTTTTGAGACAGAGTTTTGCTCTGTCGCCCAGACTGGAGTGCAGTGGCGCGATCTCAGCTCACTGCAACCTCCGCCTCCTGGGTTCAAGCAATTCTCCTGCCTCGCCTCCCAGGTAGCTGGGACGACAGGCACGTGCCACCACACCTGGCTAATTTTTCGTATTTTTAGTAGAGATGGGGTATCACTGTATTAGCCAGGTTGGTCTCAATCTCCTGACCTTGTGATCTCCCTGCCTCGGCCTCCCGAAGTGCTAGGATTACAGGCGTAAGCCACCACACCCTGTCTGCCAAACAGTTTTCTGTCTGTCCCAGATGAAACACTTCTTTCCAAAAATACAAGTAGGTACAGAGAAGAGTACCTCTGTTTGGGAAGAATTCAACCCACTTCTTGCATCTCCTCACCACCATTTACTTCATTCTGTATCTATCCCAGCCTGGATTCAGCCACCATTACTCCTGAGGACACTAGAAGTTACCTGATTACCAAATCCAATTGCCATTTTCACATGCTTTTTCTACCTCAGAGCCTTTTAGAGAATTCTAGTCTCCTGACTGAGAGGATGCTAAGTTTTTCTGGTTCTCATACCTACTCCCGGAGTCCACCCAGCCAGTCTCCATATTCCATGTGCAGCGTTTCAGTTCGTTGATTTCACCTATCCCCAATGACCTCGTGGATGTTGTTTTCCAAAGAGAACAGTAAACTTTGGTTCCCACTTTGTAGTGTGTCATCTCACTGAAAAGAATACCCCTAAATGTGAAAGTTTAATAGTTTGTGAAAATAGTTAACTAAATCCAGAAATATTTGGGTTGTAAGACATAGTTCAAGTGTAGGAAGAGAATGAGAGGTCGATATTGGTTAGGGTCATTGTAGAGGATTACAGAGAAAAAATGAGATTTTTGAGTGGAGATGAAGAATATGTAATGTTCAAAGAGAGCAGCAACAGGATACAAGGAAACCCGGGGATGATTTCTTCCTTATTTTGAAGGAGAGAGGCAGTCAGCTAGACCTGAAAGGGAAAGAAACGTCCACTAACCTAAGCAAACACCCCAGAGGTTCCAGTGAACTGAGGCCGCCTCCTGGCTAGGACCTTTGTGGGGCACACTTCCCTCCATGAGTTCTTAGAAGCCAGTGCATGAGGCATCACAACGGAATAGGAAGATGCCACCCTCTCTATCAAACTGTTGCCCAATTTCCAAAAATAGGACCTGAGAAAGAGCTGGCATTCAGAATGGCTCTCAGATTACACTACCTTCTGTGGACGTTGATTTGTGCAGATTTGGTTTTGCAAGGGAAAACAGTTGGCCAGTTTTTTATAGCGCCCCACTTCTGCACACATCGACTTCTATGTGTGTGCTTCATAGAAGCACATAGACTTCTATGTGAGCAGAAGTGGAGTGCTATAAAAAATGTAAAATGGAAATGGAAAAATGGAAATGAGATATTTGTGATATGTGGAATCTCTGTTTTTGGAAAAGATAAACAGGGTCCCCTGGTCAGAGACTCCAAAGGAAAATATGGTTTCCAAAGGATGGAAGATTAAAAATAAAATGTAGGCCAGGCATGGTGGCTCACAACTGTAATCCCAGCACTTTGGGAGGCCAAGGCAGGTGGATCATCGGAGGTCAGGAATTCAAGATCAGCCTGGCCAACACGGCAAAACCCCATCTCTACTAAAAATACAAAAATTAGCCAGGCATGGTGGCGAGCACTTGTAATCCCAGCTACTTGGGAGGCTGAGGCAAGAGAATTGCTTGAACGGGGTGTGGGGTGGGGCGGTGCGAAGGTTACAAGGTGCAGTGAGCCGAGATTGCACCATTGAACTCCAGCCTAAGCAGCAGAGCGAAACTCCATCTCAAAAAATAAAAATAAATAAAATGTAGGTAGATAGGTAAGTAAATTAATAAAACCAAGCAAAACCTGTAAATTCAATCCACTTTACCATGGGGAGGAATGCCACTGAAAGAAAATGAGAACCAGGGGAAGGAGGGAAATTTTCAAAGAAATCCATGAGGCTACAAGCTCAGGCTTGCCAAACGGTGGTCACAGTGGGCACAAAGGGGGCTCTTGCACCCAGGATGAACACAATGGTGGAACTTAGGGAAGCAAAGCCAGGAAGGCCAAGGCCGGAAGCAACTGGAACTCTTGGAAAGGAAACTTCTAGGTCATGTTAGATGTCTTATCGGCCCACAGGTAAGTAAGGCAGCAGAACAAACTGTCAGGGTCATATGTTCATTAGAAGTGTGGGAATCCTGGATTTGGGGTCCAGCTGTTTCACTTCCTAATCATGTGACACTGGAAAAGTTACTGAGACTTGTTTTCCCAGCTGTAAACAGGATAACAATATCTACCTCATTGACTTGCTTTAAGGATTAAAAAGGATTAAAGAAATATATGTAGTCATTCCTCGGTATACACAGGTTTCACACCCCATGGATATTGTATTTTTTAATCTATGTTTGGGTGAAAAAAAGTCCATGTGTAAGTGGACCCACCCCATTCAAATGTGGGTTATTTTATAATTTATAATTCATAAATATATTCATAATTTTATAGTTTAAATTTTTATTTTGTCATTTATAAATATATGATTTTAAATGTATGACATTTATAAATTTATAGAAAGTTATAGTTATATAAATGTATATATAAATTATATGCTTTACACATATATAATGTACCTTACATAGAATGAATATTTTTTTCCAATGGAAGCTGCTTCTCTTCGACTTCTTTATCTTCATCATCATTATCCTTTAGAGTAAGTAGGTACAGAGTAAAGGGCCAGGCTTCTTCCTTAGGCCCCAAGAATACTGTTGACAGTGTCAAAGGGAAGCAAGAGCTATTTCCACTTGGATTCTCTATTTTCCTGGCTGGAAATTGCTCTTCACATGAGAAAGGGTGGAAGCCACAGCTCAAAGAGGCCTCTGCAGCCCTGGCTAGGCGAGAAGCAGCAGCACCCAGGCATTTGAGATGAGGCTGGGTTTCCCACCAATACTCATTGTGTGCGTGTTGAGCCCAGCACCCCAGGGAATGATGCCTCTTCAGGGTGGATGGATATGTGTTCCCAGAGCCATCTTGTTTCTGAGCTGCCGTAACCTTCTGTGCATTCATGTGACTCTCCTCGCTGAATAGAGGCTCCTTGAGGGCAGAAACTGTGTCTTGTTCACTGACCCAACTCACAGTACAGCATCTGGCCCAGGATAGACACACAGTACATGCCAATTGAATGAAACACTGTAAGACTAAAGAGGGACAAGTGTCCATGTTTTCAAAATGGGAGGTACGTATAATTTGGAAACTGCAGATATCTAAGCTTGATGGCAGTTCCTTAAAAAAAAAAAAAAAACTATGGAACAGACAGACTTAAATAACTGGAATTCTGAAATTCATCTAGAAGTGGTCAGGAAATTTGAGCTGACCTTCAAGAAAAGCCACTAGTAGGACAAAAAGGTTTAAAAGGTGACTCTGATTAGGGTTCTGAGCAATCATAGTCCTCTTATGTTTTGCTGGTCAGACTACATGATGTTCCATACTTAGCTGCTTATTTTAAGAAGGACCTTGATAAACTAGAACAGAACCAAGGGAGGGTGACCAGGACCAGTAATGTAGGGTTCCAATCCAAAGAGGACAATTGAGAAAGAGATCACATGGTTTAACCTGAAGAAGAGCAGGGAGAAGCAGACAAGGGGTGGCAACAGTGCCGTCTTCAAAACTTGGAAAATAAGGTTAGAACTTTTCTGTATGCCAGGCGCAGTGGCTCACGCCTGTAATCCCAGCACTTTGGGAGGCCGAGGCAGGTGGATCACGAGGTCGAGAGATCGAGACCATCCTGGTCAACATGGTGAAACCCCGTCTCTACTAAAAGTGCAAAACATTAGCTGGGCATGGTGGCGCGTGCCTGTAATCCCAGCTACTTAGGAGGCTGAGGCAGGAGAATTGCCTGAACCCAGGAGGCGGAGGTTGCGGTGAGCCGAGATGGCGCCATTGCACTCCAGCCTGGGTAACAAGAGCGAAACTCCGTCTCAAAAAAAAAAAAAAAAAAAAAACTTTTCTGTACTACTCACAATGCAGAATGGAGACCAGTGGGTAGAAGTAGTAAGGAGCCTGAATTCAATCCGCTGTGAGGAAGCATTTCCTAGAAGATAGAATTGCTCCCAGATGCAAAGAGCTCTCTTCACTGGAAATGTTCTAGCAATGGCTGGATGGAAAGCTGTAGATGAGATTCCTGCACTGGGCAAGAGGTTTTGATTGGGCTGGGTGGTCTTCAATTCCAAGCATCTGTGACCGTTCCACTTCATTCTTCATGAATAGGATTAACTCTCTAAACAGAGCTTTCTAGATTAGGGCCACTGTGCAGCAAAACTCCTTGAAGGCTTCATTCACACTGTTTTCTAGGTCAGCTAGCTGCTCACAGTAACCCCTGCTTGTAAAAGGGACTCAAAAGGGTTTAGCCATTAGTTTAAAGGGGCTTCCAACCTGTCACTGGAGAGTGGCCAATCTAGAATTACTTCTAATTATTAGAAGATAATTTGTAAATTAGAGAGTTGATTCATATTATATCATGTGATATCATGGCAAATGTCAGCAGCGGTTTATAGTAATAAACCAACTAACATAATCTCCAATCTGAGATTTCTTGCCCTCCTCCAGCTGATGTTAGAACATTTAATAGTAATTTTCTACTTTTGCAGTAAAATCAGATACAAGCCAGAAACAAAGTAATGGAAGTGCGTTACAGTAAACTCAAATAATTTTTAAAATATTTTTATTTTTACATGATTTTAGTTTAAATGTTTTATTAATACCATCATTTGATAACCCTTTGTTTTTGTCAGTAATTTCTCATTGCCTTCTCTTTTTCTTCTTCTCCCTTTCTTTCATCTCCTTTTTCTCTAAGGACTTTAATTTTTTAAACTTTCCCAGGACTCAATTAACATCATTTAAACCATTTTTGGGTGGGACCAGTGAAGTCTTGGAGCTGCTGCCTTTAATACTCAGCCGAACCCTGGAAACCAAACCCGTAGCCAAACATTTGGCTTTGGTTTAGAGGCAGAAGTCAGAAAGGGGAATTGATATGCAGGTGTCGGGCAAAGCTGGTCTTAAAAATACAGATGTTATTACCTCTGGGCCCTAGGGGCCTGGAACAAAATGCAGCAAGCCACCCCAGAGGTGAAACAATGGTCATAAAATGGTTTCTCCATTCGGGAATTTTGCTGAGCTGTCTCGGCAACATTTAGTGACCGTTTAATCACACTAGCAGCCCTTTGAGCTAAATTGCTAACATTTGGGGGAGCAAGGTTATGTAAAACAAAATTGAAATTATAAAAACAATCTTCCAGTTAGCTCCAGCATTTCTTTATTTCTGTTTATCCTTTTCCTCAAAGAGCCCATTTACCAGTTCCTCCCTGGCTGGCATGAGCTGGTGTCCAAAGACCCCAAACAATCAGCACACACCTCTGAAAAACAAGGGTCTTTATTTTCCGTCTCTGGTCCTAGCCCAAAGCTTGGAAACACTTTCAGTCATGGAAAGATCCAAAACCAAGAAGTCTCCAAAATGGTCTTCTGAAGAAAATTACAATGCTCATTGAACTCCTATTAAGTTTTCATAAAACTTCTCTGTTAACCTAATGCTGTTGGAGGTCACCTTATTTAGATGTAGAAACAGCATGAATTGACAAGCGAAACTTAAAGACAGAGGCACTTTCTAGTAAAACTGAAAATGCACACACCATAAAAGTAAGCAATCCCACTTCCAGGGATACACTTTAGGGCACCTCTCCCACATGTGCACACTGTAACAGCAGTTAAAATGACTAAACTATATGCATATGTGTCGACATGGATAGATCTTAAAAACAGCAGAGTGCAGAAAGCAAGGCACTGAAGATATGTTACCATTACACAAATTTCTAAAGAAAACACAAAATAGTAAAGCAGGGATATACCCTGGCATCACAGGCTACCTCTGGGGGAGGGGATGGAAATAGGGGTGGTGCAACACAAGGTTTTTGTTTGTTTGTTTTTTGTTTTGAGACGAGTCTTGCTCTGTCACCAGGCTGGAGTGCAGTGGCATGATCTTGGGTCACTGCAGCATCTACCTCCTGAGTTCAAGTGATTCTCCTGCCTCACCTCCCGAGTAGCTGGGACTGCAGGCACACGCCAGCATGCCCAGCTAATTTTTTCTATTTTTAGCGGAGACAGGGTTTCACCATGTCAGCCAGGATGGTCTCCGTCTCTTGACCTCGTGATCTACCCGCCTTGGGCTCCTAAAGTGCTGGGATTACAGGCGTGAGCCACCATGCCTGGCCAAAAACTTTCTTCAACATTATTTTATTTTTATCATTATTAAAGAGGGACAGCGGGGGTGGGGAGTTGGGGAGAGATAGCATGGGGAGAAATGCCATATATAGGTGATAGGGAAGAAGGCAGCACATCACACTGCCATCTGTGTACCTATGCAACAATCTTGCATGTTCTTCACATGTACCCCAAAACCTAAAACGCAATTTAAAAAAATTTAAAGAAACAGGGTCTCACTCTGTCACCCAGGCTGGAGTGCGATGGTGCAGTCACGGCTTACTACACCCTCAGCCTCCTGGGCTCAGGAGATCCTCCAACTGCAGCTTCCTGAGTAGCTGGGACCACAGGTACATGCCAACACACCCAGCTAACTTTTTAAACAATTATTTGTAGAGACAGGGTCTCGCTATGTTGCCCAGGCTGGTCTTGAACTCCTGGGCCCAAGTGATCCGCCTGCCTCAGCCTCTCAAAGTACTGGGATTACAGACATGAACCACCATGCACAGCCTCTTCAGCATTATTGATAATGTTTTCTTTCCTCAAAAAGGAAAATACCTTAAGCAAAAGTAACAAAACTTAATTTGGTGGATACTTGGATATTATTTATTCTTTTTTTTCTTTTCTCTTCTTTTCTTTTGAGTTTCGCTCTTGTTGCCCAGGTTGGAGTACAGTGGCGCAATCTAGGCTCACTGCAAACTCCACCTCCTGGGTTCAGCCTCCTGAGTAGCTGGGATTACAGGGGCCTGCCGCCACGCCTGGCTAATTTATTTATTTTTTTTAGTAGGGACAGGGTTTCGCCATGTTGGTCAGGCTGGTCTCAAACTCCTGGTCTCAGATGATCAACCCACCTCAGCCTTCCAAAGTGCTGGAATTACAGGCATGAGCTACCGCACCCAGCCTTGGATATTATTTTCTGTCCCTTTCTGTATCCTAAGAGGAAGGCATAGCGGAAACAGCCCAGTTTTTAGAGCAGACAAACTGGGCTTCAGAGCCCAGCTCTGCCACTTTACTACCTGTGAGGCTTTGGGAAAGTTACCTAGTATTTCTGATATTCTGTTTTCTCATCCGAAAAAAAGAGTTGTTAAGAATGAAGTGAGCTAAGTAATGAAAAATGCTTAATATAGTGTCTAACATATTAATGGTATTTTAAAACATAGTTGTCTGGTTGGGTGTGGGCCCTCATACCTGTAATCCCAGAGTTTTGAGGGGGCAAGGTAGAAGGATTGATTGAGACTAGGAGTTCGAGATCAGCTTGGGCAACACAGCAAAACTGTACAGAGAATAACAAAATTCGCTGGGCATGGTGGTACATGCTTGGAGTCCGAGCTACTCGGGAGACTGAGACAGGAGGGTCACTTGAGCATGTCATTAGGAGGGCACCAAGAATAGCTCATTATTCTTGCTGATTAATAATCATTAGTAATCGTTAATAAGGTTGCTGGCTTCAGCTGAAGCAACCTTATTAATGATAGTGGTGACAAATAACATGATTAGATCTGTGTACGCCATGTATAACCTTGTACAAGGCTTGAGAAATGAAGCCTCGGGGGGATATATTCAAGCTGCACATACTCAATGCTGTCCTTCCACCTCTGCCCACCCCTCCAACATAGACTTGTTGCCCTAGTGACCACTGTTAGTAATGGAGACATGTTTTAGCTCTCAAGTGGAGTAGAGGGTTAAAAGGTTAATAAGCAGCAGGGTCAACTTCTGTCTGGGAGTCCAACCTATGTTCTGATCTCCTTATTAGCTGCTTCCTATTGTGTTATCTTGGGCAGATAACTTCTTTGGCTCTAACTTTCTTGATCTTTAAAGTAGGATGTAGGACATTTGACAAGATCATTTCTGGGATCTTTTGCTCCATATTCTGTGTTCATGATTTCCTGTCCTTTGCAAGTATAATTATACACCCAAAGTACCATGTATGATCAATTCTAAAACGCACAGTTGTTTCACATCTTAACATCTAAGAATCCAGGATATAACTTACAATTAATGATAATTTAGATTGCTGTGAATATATGTAATTAAACATGTGAGAGGTACTAATGAAAAGTACTACTTAATTATGAGTTTCTACAGGAAAAATTGAAAATTGCTTTCAAGATATTGACTGAGAACAAGAGTGTTCATTTTTTGTAAGTTCGATGGAGATCATTCACAGGGAAAAGAACCCAGGAGTTGCTAAAACAATTGTCCAGATGAGGGATTGATTTGGGTGTTCCTAAAGGTTCCTTTCAGCCCTGAGACGCTATGAAACACTAACAATATTTCAGTTATTTGTTTAGTTGTTTTGTGCATTCATTCACTAACCATAGAGCATTTTGGAGAGGGAAAAAAAGAAGGTAGTTGATGGGGATGACATGTAATATTGTACCTATTGGATAATTATGTGTCTATTTCCACTGGAATGTTAAATTATTGATATTCTGATTAACTGAGTGTTACTATAACTATCATTCAGTAATTATTTTTAATATTAGCTATGTTTGGACATTAAAACTATGAAATAATTTCATATTTGTTGATGGCTGAAAAGGCCTCTTAGATTTCTTGTAGAAGTTTGAGTCATTTTGCTATGAACACAGTGCCATGTAACAAAAATATTCACTTGTGCTCTGGATATATGGAACTTCCAAGTTAAGTCTCAGTAATAGAGAAGATATTACATCATTACAATTGCTAATGATGTGTTGTTGTTGCTGTTGTTGTTGAGTTTATATATAGAAAAAGAAGCCATTAGTTACTTACGGGTAACTTGTTGCTTGATTTATCAAGGCTTCTTTGTAATCATGATATATTACCTATCATTAATCTTACTTGGCTGTTAGCATGACTGAGACCCAAAGTGATTTTGAATCTATCTCAGGAATGAGGCTTAGAGGTGTGGTGCAGTTGATCTTGGAGGAGCTGTTTAGACAGCAATTACCAGTGCCAAATGTTGGGATCAGTCGTCCAAAGGGCTGTATTTGAAGACTGGGTTTGATTTCTGAGTTTCCCTAATTGACGATCGAAATATCAGTTTATCACATGTGCCATGAATTTGTTAGTCTGAAGGAATTAATCAAAATGTTGTTTCCATAAACATTTTTATTGATTCATCATTTCTGAAATCATGCAATTTATGAGCTGGTCCTATTTTGGGTAATAGCAATTACTTGTGAAAGCTGCTAGATAGTTTCTGTCAAGCTTAATTAAACCTTTTCTGCTGGAGGCTTTTTCAAGAGTTTGTGAACTGTTGACTGTTGATACAGTGTCCCAAAAATTACTCATAAACTGGAATTTCTACCATCAAAAATAACTCAGGGGCATCAGTCCCTCAAATCTGGAAGCCAGTTGACTCCTTTTTTTGACAAATTCCATATGTCTCTTTACCTCACTGCAACTCAGCATTTGGTCTAGTGTTTTATTTACATATGTGATTCACTTTTTTTTCCTAACATGTTCTAAATACTTTCTTCAAGATGTTCAATCTACTTTTCACTACCATCTATTTGTAAATTTTAATGATGTGAAAAGCACTTAAGGACCAGTGGAGAAGCTCAAAATAGCAACTTTTGTAGGAAGACCTAATGAATTGCTTATCAAGGGAGATTTTTAAGTCGGTTATGAAATCTGAGGGAAAGCTAGAAGTTTAGGGATACCTTTGATCATACAGTATTGGAAATGTGGGAGACTGTTAGGGTACGTGAAGGCTCAGGATAGGTGGAGGTAGCTATGGACCTAGATTGAGGAGAGATTTGATCTATGGAATCTACATTGAACTGGGCAGGATTTCGATTGATACAGAAAATAAGGAGGAGCAGGACAGATTGAGCCTTGGTCCAAGGACAGTGAAGAGGAGTCCTGTCCTTTGCAGTGCGGGTTGGATGGCTCCAGCAGAGCCAGTTCATGGAGGTCTTAGTAATCAGGAGTCCCTGAAAAATTTTGAGCAGAAGGAAATGCAATAAAAGTCGTATTTTAAGAAAATTAATTTGGTGCCACTGAAAAGAATTGGAGGGGAAGAGTAATGAAGAGGAAAACAGAGTGTTAGGAACACCAATTTCTATGATAATAATCAAGGAACAGAGTGATGACTGAGTAAGGCAGTAACTAAGGTCACCAGAGTGGTGCCAGTGTTACGGCATTAATGACAACAACAGCTACCATTTAGTGAATGCTTACGTGCCAGGTGCTGTGCTAAATGCTTTAAATAGATTATACTATTTAATTATCACAACGACCTTATCAGAGAAGTACTTTAATCCCATCTTAGAGAAAACTGAGACTTAGCAACTTCAAAGTATGTCCCCTAAGTAATCAGTAGAGCCAGGATCTGACCTAAGCCATCTGATACCTGAGCCCATGCTGTAAAAGAGGAACATTCAAAATATTTGAAAGATAGAAATGAGAACTAACCAATATTTATTTTGCTCAGGACTGTACTCAGTATTATGCCATCTTAAAGTAGTTAAAACTTAGTATTTTATCAAAAGAGTTTAAAATCTAATCAGAGAATCAAGTGTTAGAATAGCGAAGCCATTCCTGAACTAGAATTGCCTTTGCCGGGAAACAGACTTTGAGATTTGTCTGCAGGAGGTTTACTAGGGGGAGTGATTGAGAACAACAAATTAAGGGTAAGGACTGCAAGAATGATCAAGTCCAACAGATAGCATATCCCACAGGGAATTCTGGAGCCAAAATAACCTTTCAGAGTTGTCCCAATAGAAGCAAGGGTACAGGGTCTTTATACCCCTCCATCACTGAGTCAGTGGATACTGGCTGCCCCCCAGGAAGGGAGGGGAAACCCCAGGAAGTGGGGGGATTCAGCTCTGAGTCTCCAGCCTCAGTCCTGAAGGAATCCAGACCACACACCACAGTATCCACAACCACAAAATATCTGAACATATTATATATTTGAATTATTTACTCTTCAGTTTGTAAAAACACCTTCAGTCACATTTTTGGGGGGAATATTCCCCTTAAAAGTAGTTTTAGGTAGGGAGGAAACATCCAGTAAATCTGCCAGCATATTTCTTTGCCATGGAGTGATAGCCTTAGTTCTTTATGAAAATAATCAATATGGAAGGCATTTTGTGTGTGGCTTAATTGAAACCCTGTGTTTTGGACTCATTTGGTGTTAATGTGTAAATCCAATCCTGTTTTCACACCTGCCCTCTTTTTTTTATGATGCCTTGTTCAAGTGGAGGTCTAGTCTGGCTTTTTGCTTCAGTCTAAAGAAGGCCATAGACTGTTATCATTGGCCAGGAATCCAACTCATATGGTGACATGAAGTCATCCTTCAGGCCCATCAAAAAGGCCCCTGCCAGCCTTGCCTGCAGAGAAAGGCATGTGAAAGATGTCTTGTGCTAGGCTCAGCTAGCAAACAATCCAGTATACTGCCACTGATCTTGACAAATATTGGGCATACGTGCACACCTGGACTTCACCTACTGAAGAATCTGTTTCCTGGTGGCTGGGATGGGATCCAGGCATACTTCTTTTCTTTTTTTCTGTGGGCCAGTGAAGACTTTTTTTTTTTTTTTTTTTTTTTTTTGCTCATTTTAGGTTTTGGGGTACGTGTGAAGAACATGCAAGATGCAAGATTGTTGCATAGGTACACACATGGCAGTGTGATTTGCTGCCTTCCTCCCCTTCACCTGTATCTGGCATTTCTCCCCATGCTGTGTCTCCCCAACTGCCCACCCCCACCTGTCCCTCCCCTATTTCCCCCCAACAGACCCCAGTGTGTGATGCTCCCCTCCCTGTGTCCATGTGTTCTCATTATTCATTACCCACCTATGAATGAGAACATGCGGTGTTTGATTTTCTGCTCTTGTGTCAGTTTGCTGAGAATGATGGTTTCCAGGTTCATCCATGTCGTCCCTACAAAGGACATGAACTCATCATTTTTGATGGCTGCATAATATTCCATGGTGTATATGTGCCACATTTTCCCTGTCCAGTCTATCATCGATGGGTAAGACTTTGTTTTTTGTTTTTTGTGTGTGTGTGTGTGTGTTTTTTTTTTTTTTTTGAGACAGAGTTTTGCTCTGTTGCCTGGGCTGGAGTGCAGTGGTACCATCTCAGATGTGCACTACCCACTAGGGTAATTTTTGTATTTTAATAGAGATAGGGTTTTCCCATGCTGGCCTGGCTAGTCTTGACCTGCTGACCTCAGGTGATCCACCTATCTCGGCCTCCCAAAGTACTGGAATTACAGGTGTGAGCCACCATGCCCAGCCTGGGCCAGTGAAGACCTTTGATCAGTCAGTCTATTCCACAGGGTTCTTGGAGATGAGATTGCCTGTTGAGTGTACTGGGTGCTCTTCAAGAGACTAAATCTCAGAAAAAGCTTCTTGAGGAAATGAGGAGTACCACGTAGAAATGAGAAAGAAGGTGAAGAGAAGTTTGAAAAATTCTGCACTCGAAAGAGAAAAACAAGAGGACAAAGGATAGAGTTGGGTACTAGAGACTATGAAAAATCTCTAAGATTCCTAGGTCTTCTTTAAAACCTCTTAGTTACTGTCATTGCTATATCCATTACTCTTAGATGAAAGTGGTTCTTGTGTTTATCTTGACAAATAGCAAAGAAGTAGGAGCATGCACACAAGCAGAGTTCTCTTTTATTCACTCATGCAATAAGTATTCATTAGCAGTGACTATATTCCAAGCCTCTTGCCCAAGGCTAGGAGTATAGGATGAGGAAATTGAGTCTTCTCAGGGAGCTTACAGTTCCAGGGTGGTGGGGGTGGAGACTGGCGGGTGTTAGATTGCTAAGGTAGAGAGGGGCACAGGAGCTAGGATAGCACAGACTGGCAGTCCCTAATGCCTGCTTAGAGAGTCATGGAAGACTTCCTGGAGGACTCTGCAGGATTAGAAATGGGTAAATCAAATACAGTTTTGTCATTCAAAATTGTGACACATCTTTACACTTATTTAGATCTGCTGTTACATCCTTTTAGATAATTTTTATACCTTTTTCTATAAAGATCTTATACAATGTGAACTTAATTTCTAAGTAATTCATAATGTTTGGTGCTATTGTGAAGAGGATGTTATTTATATTCTTTTTGTGGTTGGTTACTGTTGGTTAGAGAGAAGTACAATTTATAGTATTGGCCGGGCATGGTGGCTCATGCCTGTACAGTGATCCCAGCGCTTTGGGAGGCCAAGGGGGTGGATCACCTGAGGTCAGGAGTTTGAGAACAGCCTGACCAACATGGTGAAACCCATCTCTAATAAATACAAAAGATTATTAGCCAGATGTGATGGTACTTGCCTATAGTCCCAGCTGCTTGGGAGGCTGAGGCAGGAGAATTGCTCGAACGTGGGAGGCAGAGGTTGCAGTGAGCAAAGATCGCGCCATTGCACTCCAGCCTGGGCAACAAGAGTGAAACTCTGACTCAAAAAAAAAAAAGTATAGTATCTTGTGTCTTGCAACCTTTTGGTACTCTGTAATTCTCAGAGTTGTTGGATTTTGTTGGGTTTTCTAAGTAAGATAAACATGACATCTGCAAATAATAGCAACCTTTTCTTATCTTTTTCAGTACTAATAATTCTTATTTCCTTTCTGTGTGTTACTGCACTGGCCAGGACCTCCATGTCTTGTTGAACAACGTGACTGTGGGCATCTAAGTCCTCTTCCAGACCCTTAATAGAATGTATATTAAATTTTCTCCTTTGAGAGTAGTGTTTTCTGTGTAAGTAGGTTCTGGTAGATAACCCTTGTCAGATTCAGAAAGTGCCCTTCTAACTAAGTTTTTCTATGCATTGAACTTTAACTTTTTTTTTTCTTTTTTGAGACAGAGTCTCACACTGTCACCCACGCTGGAGTCAGTGGTGCCATCTTGGCTCACTGCAACCTCTGCCTCTCGGGTTCAAGCAATCCTCCTGCCTCAGCCTCTTGAGTAGCTGGGATTACAGGCACTCGCCACCACACCCAGCTAATTTTTTGTATTTTTAGTAGAGATGGGGTTTCACTACATTGGCCAGGCTGGTCTTGAACTCCTGACCTTGTGATCCACCCACCTTGGCCTCCCAAAGTGCTGGGATTACAGGTGTAAGCCACTGCACCCAGCAAAACTTAAACAGATTTTTAAAGCATCAAAAGATGCTTTATTTAAATTGCATCTTTTGAGATTCCCATATGATTTTTCTTCTGTAGTACCAGTGATGGAGTGAACTGCATTTAGAGATTTTATCCGATTTTATACTAACCCTACCTTCTGTGGTAAAAATCACCTGATTATAATGCATTACCACAGTAACACACCACTAGATTTCATTATCTAGTACTTTATTCCAGATTATGACATTTCAAAATAGAAAGCATTGACTTACTATTTTCTCTGCTCTCTCTGTTCTTACCTAGCTCTGGAATCAAGGATTATACTATGTCATTAAATGAGAAGGGCATCTTTCCTTCTTTTTCTGTACTCAGAAATCACTTGTAAAGTGGGATTATCTGCTCTTTGAATGTTTGACAGAATTTACCCGTGAAACTGTCTACGTCTCGTATTTTGAAGGAGGGAGATGGGACATAAGGAAGTGTTCTGTCACATGAATTTAGTTAGTGGATATTTGTCTGTATACGTTTTCTGTTTCTTTTGGGTTGGTTTTGACACTCATTTTTTTTAGGTGTTCATGAAAGAATAGAAATGTGTCCTGATGTTACAGAAAGGGAAAGGAGAGCCATCCCATCACTGGACAGAGAATTGTCAGAATAGATGTCTGTGTGAAAGGGACTTAAAGGCTCCTTCTCTAATTAGTTTGTTCTATTCATCCTAAGGAGGGAACCTCAAGAGGCAAGGTGTTGAGCGCATGTGAGTGTGTGTAGTATGTGAACTCTCCGACATCTTCATCTGTGACAAGGCCAGTAGTGCTGAATTGTGGCATTGGCTTTTCTTGATCAGTGACTTGAGCCCCAGGTGTCAAAGGACCAGTGCTACTGAAATGACTTTACTTGGAGAATCTGAGCTTGCATAAGCTCAGACCGTAACACAACACCCTTGGCTGTAAATGGCAGCCTCTTCTCTAGATGCGAAGTGGGCTTAGCTTTTAGAAGGACACATGGGTGTCATTAGCCAGTTACTTGACTTCAGAGGAGTTTGACCAGGATTGTGGGGATCCAGAAATCTCGTATGCTGACCCCCTGTTGGAGCTGAGCTGGAAATGGCAGTAGGGGAAAAATATATGTCTTCTTATAAATTATTTTCAGGGTATTGTACAATAGGGCAGGGGAGAGGAAGATTTTGGTTCAAAGTAAGGGGAGATTTTTCCAGTTGAGCTGTGAGTCATTCATCGCTGAAGAGTTTAATTATATGGCAGTTACAAGCAGAGGATCTCGTAGGTCAAGGCAGAGATTTGGTTTTGACAACAGGAAGCTCATGTGGGGATTACCAGCAGACTATGTATTCAGGAAGACAAAGTTTTAGAAAGGGTCACGTATGGACAACTAGACAAACATTCACTGGGCCCTTCCATATCCCAGGTAAGCATCCTCCTGGGTGCTCCAGTGTCATTGGCACACGTAGGATCAACTAAGAAACGTTCAACAAGTTATGGCCAGGCCTGTGCCAGCCCAAGTCAGTCAGAGGCTTCTGGGTCTGGGCATCGGCAGCTTTTCAAAGCCTTCAGAGTGATTCTAGTATACACTCAGGGTTGAGAAGGAGAGAGCTTTGACAGGAGGGAGGATTTCATGATCTCCATTGACAGTGGGGCAGAGGATCCTCTTTCATTAACATGGGGGTAAAAATGGAAAGGCTGAGAATGACACACAGCCATACTTGAAATACTTCGTAACTGGGTAGTTTTATGTCTATACGTCCTCATGTTTCATAACAACCCTATGCATTATTTCTTCCCATATTAAATGTGAGGACACCAGCATCAGAAAAATGAACTTATCCCAGGTAGCACAGAAACCAAGTAGCAGAACCAGAATTTGAACCAAGATACACCAAGTCTCGGCCCATCTGGCAGAGACCAGGGCTGCTCACCCTCTGGGGAGCATACACCAGTCCCCTTGGGATCTGGTTAAAATGCAGATTCTGCTTCAGGAGACCTAAGGTGAGGCCTGAGGTTCTGCGTGTGTAACAACTCCCAGGTGATGCTGATGCTCTTAGTCTGCAGGTGACATTTTGAGTATCAAGAGTCTCAATACACTCTGAGAATCAAATATTGATTTTTTTTCTTTTTTCTTTTTCTTTTTTTTTTTTTTTTTTTGAAACGAAGTCTCGCTCTGTCGCCCAGGCTGGAGTGCAGTGGTGTGATCTCGGCTCACTGCAGCCTCCACCTGCCAGGTTTAAGTTCTTCTGCCTCAGTCTCCCGAGTGGCTGGGATTACAGGCGCACGCCGCCACGCCCAGCTAATTTTTGTATTTTTAGTAGAGACGAGGTTTCACCATATTGGCCAAGCTAGTCCCAAACTCCTGACCTTGTGATCTGCCCACCTTGGCCTCCCAAAGTGCTGGGAATATAGGCATGAGCCACTGCACCCAGCCTTTTTTTTTTTTCTTACTAACAATTTTATTTTGTACAACAGTGGAATCAAATCTTGACCTTGATAGAGACATTCAAGAGTCTTTGATTACAGATGAATTTGGTGACTCTTTCCCAGATGAGAAAACAGAACATTCATGCAAGTTTGGGAAGCTCCCACCTTGACTCATAACTACTGCTTGTCCTGCCAAGGCACCAGCCAGACGTCCCCGGGAAATGGGCAGAATGGGGCTGGCAGTGACAGAAATATGGTTGGTCATCGAGCTGTCTAATATTTATTGAGTGCCTACAGTGAGCTGGAGACTGTTCTAGGCACTTGAGATGCGAAGATAAACAAGGCAGTTTTATAATCTAGCGATGTGCGTCTAAAGCAAAACAGTTATCACAGGGTTTGGTTTACAAGTGTAACTTACCAGACCCTTGAAACACCCTGACTTTTCTCACTCTGTCAGCCTGTATGTCCAATCTGTCACCAGGTTGGCTCAATCTGAATAAATAATGTAGTGGGACGGCCAGAAAACTCACAGGGGCTCCCTCTGCATCAACAGCAGTGGCCTGAACTGCCAGCAGAGTCCTGCGCGCTCTGCCCGGTCAGAGCTGGATGACAGGCTTCAGATCTCTGGGCCTTATCTCAACGGGGATTGCAGCACACTGGGGATCATTCAGGGGAGCACAGCCAGACAGTGATGGAGACCCAAACCCTTTTGCATCAAGCACTGTTGAGAGAAGTGGCATGCTGACCCTGCTTCAAGACGGAAGAGCTGGCAGGACCCCTGAGGGCCTTTCCCCAGCCGCTGGGCCTCCCTGTCCCCTGTGTCTTTCAGGTCACACTCAGATATCACCTGCTGTAACTATTCCAGCTAAAGCATCCTCCTCAAGCACCCTCCGTCACATTTTCCATTTCTAGTTTCTTATCAGTTGCAATCTCTCGTTGGTTGTTTCTCAGTTTGAGAACTCAACTCTAGAGGATGTGACACATAAAGCGATGTTCAGGACCCACAGTTGTTCTTTTGTGATGTTGCGTAGAATTGCCTCTTTCTCCTCCAGCCCCCACCCCACTCCACATCCTATACCTACACTGTTGCCTCAGCCTCCCTATAAGCTTCTCTGTTTCTTTACCTCCCATGCCCCCATCTCAAATAAAACCCATCCTGGCCGGGCGTGGTGCCTCACGCCTGTAATCTCAGCACTTTGGGAGGCCAAGGCAGGTGGGTCACAAGGTCAAGAGATCGAGACCATCTGGCCAACATGGTGAAACCCCGTTTCTACTAAAAATACAAAAAAAAATTAGCTGGGCGTGATGGTGCACGCTTGTAGTCCCAGCTACTTGGGAGACTGAGGCAGGAGAGTTGCTTGAACCCAGGAGGAGGAGGTTGCAGTGAGCCGAGGTCACGCCACTGCACTCCAGTCTGGCGCCTGGTGATGGAGTGAGACTGTCTCAAAAAGAAAAAAAAAAAAAAAAAAAAAAAAAAACCCATCCTATGTTTAGCTGATAGCCTGTTTTTCTATACTTTTTTCTCATCTGGGATGTGTGTATCACAGCCTCAGCTCTCAGGAGCCTATTTCCTCTGGTTACTCTGTCTGTAAGGCAGGGATGGCTTGGCTCCAGAACCCTTGGAGGCTCCTTTGCACCCACAAGCCACATGGCCAGGCCCTTGTGTGCTCAAGAGAGGGGCCTCTGTCTCCCTTAGCCAGCTTTGCTCCTCCCGTCTCTAGTTGGAATCTCTTGATATTTTCCACTTTCCAAGCATCAAACTGATGTCTTTATAAGCTGGCTCTCAATCATGTTCATTCTTTTTTTAAAATTTGTTGCTATCTAACCACACTCTAAAGTTCCCCAATAAAAAAGAAAACAAACAGACAAAAAAAAGAAAATCCTCCTTTAATCAATGCTCGCTGTTTTAACTGGTGCTTCAGACAAGCACTTCTTAGGCAAGCGGGTGACCACATGGCTGTTCCAGGGAGGGGAAACGGGGATGCTAACTTGGCATGGAGCCCTGCTCTGTCTCGTCACGGCACTGCCTTTGATCTTTAATTTGAGCCATTCTAGGCAGGGCTCGGTACACTCTGAAAACACACTTTGTGATTAAAAAATGTGCAGTACATCGGCCAAAACATTTGTTTATATTTTACCCCCAGTTTTGGGGTTTCTTGTCATGCTTTCCTCAAAAACTTTCTTTATATAATTAAAGAGGAGTGAGTGCTCTGAGCATGACTGGGCAGTAGAATACAGAGCACAGCTCCCTCCTCTGAAGACAGAGAAAGGTTTTTCTCCATCTTTTCAAGCATGATGTCCATAAGGATATGGCACAACCACCTTCACTGCTCCACAAAGACTAAGGCCCTCCCAGTAGGGTCTCTCGTAGCTCTGGGGATCCCCTCAGAGACACGGGGGTGTTTGAGTGCACAGGTGTGTGTCTCGGATTCTGTGAGAGCAGGGTTTTTCAACAGCAGCACTATTCATATTTCAGACCAATAATTCCACAGTGCATCAGATGGCTCCTCATGGCAAAGGTTTTTCAGCTCCAGCTCTATCGACATTTGGCCCTGAAGGTTCTTTGTGGTGGGGGCTGTCCTGTGCGTTGTAGGACGTTTAGCAATACTTGTGGCCTCCACCCACTAGATGCCATCACACCCTCCTCCCCAACCACCAACTGGACAATCAAAAATACCCCCAGATATTTCCCAGTGTCTCCTGGAGAGAGCAAGACCTCCCCCCAGTTGAGAACTCTGCATTGGATGGCTTGGAAAAGTAGCCCCGTAGGTAAGAGGCAGAGTCTGGCTGTCTGAGCACACAGTAGGATCACCTGAAAAACGTTCAACAAGTTATCATGGCCAGGCCTGTGCCAGCCCAAGTCAGTCAGAGTCTTGTAGGTAAGGCCTGGGCATCAGTAGCTTTTCAGACCTTTAGAGTGATTCTAATATACACTCAACGTTGAAAAGGAGAGAGCTTTGAAAGCAAGGAGGATTTCGTGACCTCCATTGGCCTCGAATCATCTTACTTTCGTTAACAAGAGGGTGAAAAAGGAAAGGCTGAGAATGTCAACCAACCTCACTAAGTCTCTGTGTTTGCTCCTTTTGTCTTCCTTGATGGTTAGGAGAACTCCTAAGAAGGCCTGTGCCCTTTTTTTTCCCGGGGTAGCTGGAAGAAAAGAGCTGGGGAGACCAGGTAGCGCTTCACAGCCAGGCTTGAAAGTAGAGGAACCCTAAAGGAGTAGGATGTATCTTAACAATTTTAAAATGGAAAAGTAAGCTGAGTCTTTGAGGCCTCAGAGGGAGAGGCTGAGATAGGTCAGGAGGGCTTAGCCATTAGTTCTTCTTGGCCACACGGTTCCAGTCAACTGAGCGTAAGGAATCTGCTTCTGCAGTGTTGGCTGGGGTCTTGTGATGTCCCACCATTTTCCTCTAGGACACGTAAGTCCCAAGCCAAAGGGAGAAGGGAAACATGGGTGCTGTAGTGTCAGGTGTCTGGGTCAGTTCAGGGTACTGTCAACCTGCCCAATATCCGAAGCTACAAAGCCTCCTAATAGCATGGAAATTAGGAGCATGGGCTTCGGGGTCACTACAGTTGTGTTCAGTTCTCAGCTGCATGTCTTACTAGCCGAGAGATCTTAAAGAACTAAGCTACTTGACCTCCCTGAGCCTCTGTTTTCCCATCTGTAAAATGGAGATAATAATCCTACCTATCTTGTAGAGCTGGCAGAAAAACGGAATGAGATAATCCCTGAAAAGCAGTGAGTCCAGTGCTCACTAAATATTAGCTGCTATCATTAGTTCTTCTTTGTCCCCAACATTCAATGGGTTAAGAAGTCCTGTTTCCTCCTCTTCCTTGGAAATGTATTTTGAAAATCTGACCCCCTCCTTCCCATCTCTGTTGGCATTGCCTGAGTTCTGTACCACCGGTCACCTTCGGGGTTGAAAAGGCGAGACCTTTAAAGGAGGGATGATTCCACGACCCCTCTTGATGACTGTATGACCCCTCCTTGATCTGCCACCCAGGTGACCTCTCTCCAGGTGTTACCAGGTCATGTGACTCTTGATTCAAATTTCCAGGGATTGTTTGCAACCAACAGGCTGAAAGCCAAAAGCCGTATGGTCAGAACCTACTTCTCTGGCCACTCTGTGGTCCTTCTGCATGTTGGAATTGTTAGTTTGGGTTCCCGTGACCAGAGAGTGTTGACTGGCTTTTCTTGCTTATGTTTTAAATGTCTGTTTGTTTTCAAGTCACTCTAAGTGTTGGTTGAATGAACTCCCCTAACCCACAGTTTATGTGTCTTGGACTGAAGTGTTGCACATTTGTGTGTGTGGTGTTTTAAATATAAAATTTTGTTTTCCCAGCAACTGCTGTAAGTGATTTGGAAACATTGCCTGCTCCTAATTAATTTCTTTTCTGCATCTCATGTAAGGTCTTGTTTATTTATATTAATAAGAAGACTATACAAACAGCTTACATGTGAAATTTTCTCATGAGGACACAGAGGCTGATGATAAAGACTAAATACTGAGTGAGAAGAAATTGAAACCTAAGGTCTTTCAGCTCTTGTCTGAGCCTGTCGCTGTAACAAGTCTCCTAATAAACGGACCTTGTTAAAGGCAGTTATTTTATGACAGGTCTCCCCAGCTTACCTGACAGCTTGCCTTTTTTCAGGGTGCAGGGCATCAAGGCGACACGAGAGAAAAGACAAAGGAAGGCGTTCAGGCAATGCAAAGTTGGTCTCTTAAGGTTCTTGTTGTATGTCAACCCCCATCTACTGTGTGTATAAATGATCAGCCCCACCCGTGACAAAGATACCACTGAGGCTGAAGACAGGTCTAACTGGAGGAATGTAGTGCCTTGAATCAAAAGCAGTATTTCTTTTCTTTTCTTTTCTTTTCTTTTTTTTTTGAGACAGGGTCTCACTGTCACCCAGGCTGAAGTTCAGGGGTGCCATCGTAGTTCATTGCAGCCTCGACATCCTGGATTCAAATCATCCTCCCACCTGAGCCTCCCAATTAGCTGAGACCACAGGCACGTGCCGACACACCAGCTTATTTTTGTATTTCTCATAGATGTGGGGTTTTGCCACGTTGCCTGGGCTGGTCTTGAACACCTAGGCTCAAACAGTCCACCTTCCTTGGCCTCCCAAAGGGCTGGGACTACAGGCGTGAGTCACTGTACCCTGCTGAAGTAACATTTCTTTTGAAGGGACAAATATGGATTCCCTGAACATACAGCTCACATGGATATTTGCATAAATTATTAATATTTGTCAGTTCTTTTGGTTTCCTGCTGGGTTATGATTATCAAAAATTGTGAACTTGTCTATTTTCCACTAGACAGGAGGTAAATAGCAGGTAAATAGCAGGAAAGTCGGGGTAGCAGAATGGATATGGGCATGGGATTTGACAACAGATGAGCCTGGTCTAGTCCTGCGTCCACTGCTTACCAGACTCCAAGCTTGGTCTATGCTTTTCCACAGAACTAGCTCCATCATCTGTGAAATGAAAGAATCCAGCCAGGTGCGGTGACTCATGCCTGTAAATCCCAGTACTTTGGAAGGCTGAGGCAGGTGGATCATATGAGGTCAGGAGTTCGAGATCAGCCTGGCCAACATGGTGAAACCCTGTCTTTACTAAAAATAAAAAAATTAGCAGAATGTGGGGGCAGATGTCTGTAATCCCAGCTACTTGGGAGGTTGAGGCAGGAGAATTGCTTGAACCCAGGAGGCAGAGGTTGCAGTGAGCCAAGATTGCACAATGTTACTCCAGCCTGGGCAACAGAAGTGAAACTCTGTCTCAAAAAAAAAAAAAAAGAAAGAAAGAATCATAGTAGCCAGCTCACCGGGTTGCTGTGAGGATTAAGTGGGATTGCATACATAAAGGAGTTAGCTTTATAGTATAGTACTCATAGTACTCAAGGCAGCCACTACCGTGATGGGGAGCATGGTTTTTTAAGTTCCTCGGGAACACTAATCTTGTATCTGCATCACCAGCTTCTAGCTCAGTATCTGGGAATGAGTGTCAGAAACGAATACACGGAAGTCCCAGTCTCTGCTGCCTTTCGTATGAGTTATTTAGGTAAGCACGAGCACTTCTGCATCCCAATGGCATATCCACTTTAGCCAAAGCTAGACAAGTGACATTCTTAAAGCCCCGTAAGATTTAGGAGAAGAGATCTTTCCCAGGGAATCTGTCACACAGGGAATGTGAACAGAGAACAGTGACTTGGGGACTGTCTCAATGAGGGGATGGGACAAGGTAAAGAGAGGTTGGTCAGAAATGAGAGAGTAAAATCTCCTCGGAGGTCAAGGAAAGAGGTTCTTGAGAGAGATACGCTGCTCCAGGGTGCAGCAAGTTCAAGGAGAAGGCCATTTCACGTAAGCATTCCGCAAACCTATGTGGGGTTATTTGGACACCCAGTCTTATTAGAGTTGTATCATGCCATACATTCATTTTTCTCTATTTTGCTTAGCAGCTATTGAAGAGCCTTTACCCACCACACAAGTGAATACTTCATCTTAATGGCTGTCAGCTGGGCTGTGGTTTGCGGCCATTGTTTGCACACAAAAGCCTGATCCCATTAGGACCCTCAGATATTTCCTGCCATCACATGGCCTCATGCTCACAAACATTTGATGCTATTTAAAGCCTCTTCTCTGCAAATATGCATTGGTCCCATTTGTGCACTGCCCATTAATTAGGGCCAGATTTGAAGCTCTCACAGCTGTCACTTCTATTAACTGATTGCAGGGCATGTAGGACTTCATTTTTCTGGGAGATAATTTGGACATCAGAGAAAAGCCAAGAGATCTTCGAATCCCTGTGGCACTTACCTTGACTTCCAGGCTTCTAATGAAAAAGCTTCTTAGACAAAAAGGGACAAAAAGACCCTTTCACAGAAACCATCAACAATCCCTGCCAAGCAGGAGATTTATTGGGTGGGAATGCGCACACACACACACGCACACACACACACACACACACACACACGCACACTCTCACTCACTCTATTTGAGGCACCCTGGAAAATGAAAAGCTATCTGGGGAAAGTAATCATGTGAGGAGATGGCCTTGAAGATAGCAGCATGGTTTTCTTGAAAGAAATAAATGGACCACTTTATAACAGTGACTTTGCTAAAAGGCTAAAAAGAGTTGAGTGTATTTTCTCTTCCCTCTCTCTCTTTCTCTAAAGGAAGCACATCATGGGTTGGTTGGAAAACATGATCTTCTGGTTATCAAGTGCTTTAATTAATGGCAAATGAAACCCATACCAGAAAAAGGTTTCCGGTTATCAAAAAATCAAATGTTAATTTTCTCCCAGCAGCATGATTGGGAGCACAGGTGTGGAGCTGGAGGTGAGACTGGAAATCATCACAATCATGATATTAATGGAATTAATGTTTCTTAGGTGCCTACAACATAGCACTTTAAAAGTGTGCATTTTCATGAATTATTTGACTCTTGTAAAACTTAGATACCATCACACACCCCTTTTATACGTGAGGAAACTGAAGCTTGGCAAGCATAAGCAATTTTCCCAAGCTCACCCAGCTGGTAAATGGCAGGGTCAGGACTCAGATCTCAGTGAGGTCTGTCTGCTCTGAAGTTCCCATTCAGAACTCTTTGTTATCCTGGTACGCTGAAAAGCACCTGTGGTTTGGAGACAGACTAGAGCAGGCGTCCCCAGACTACGGCCCGCGGGCCGCATGCAGCCCCCTGAGGCCATTTATCCGGCCCCCCGCCGCACTTCAGGAAGGGGCACCTCTTTCATTGGTGGTCAGTGAGAGGAGCACAGTATGTGGCGACCCTCCAACGGTCTGAGGGACAGTGAACTGGCCCCCTGTGTAAAAAGTTTGGGGATGCCTGGACTAGAGTTTCACCCAGATTCTGTCATGGGACCTTCAACAAGTTGTTTAATTCTCCTCAACTGAAGTAAAATGAGGAAAATAGGCTGGGCACCTTGGCTCGCGCCTATAAGCCCAGCACTTTGGGAGGCTGAGGCAGTGGATCACTTGAGGTCAGGAGTCCAAGACCAGCCTGACCAAGATGGTGAAACCCCGTCCCTACTAAAAATACAAACAAATTAACTGGACGTGGTGGTAGGCACCTGTAATCCCAGCTACTTGGGAGGCTGAGGCAGGAGGATCACTTGAACCTGGGCCGTGGAGGTTGCAGTGAGCCATGATTGTGCCACTGCACTCCAGCCTGGGCAACAGAACCAGCCTCCGTCTCAAAAAGAAAAAAACACACAAAAATAATAGCTGCCTCATGGGCCAGTATACAGATCAATGAAATAGAATAAACGAAAACCAGAGATACTCAAAGCGTTCGTTTGGGGGTATTCTGCACCCCACCCCCATTTCATTTCCTTCCAGTTTCTTTCTCCTGTCACTGGCCTGAAGCTCCCACCAGCTGCTGCTACATTGCTCCTGCATTCTTCAGGATTTGAAGCTCTCACAGCTGTCACTTCTATTAACTGATAGAACTGCAGGGCATGTAGAACTAACTGCAGGGCATGTAGGACTTCGTTTTTCCGGGAGATAGGGATACATATACAGATCAGCTGTAGAGAACAAGAATACAAGAATTTATAAACTTAGAAAACTTACAAAGCAGGATACACTCCCACGGGAGGGGGAAGGACTCAGGGAAGTTTGCTTATAGAAAGGAAGAAAAATTTAATTTCTTCTCCCCTTTCCTGCATTGTTCTCCCCTTTGATGCTTTTGTATAAATGAAATTTAACAGAAAGCATCACCGTTATTTGGTTTTTCATTTGGCAGGAGTTGATATTTGGTTAAAGCCATTAGCTGAGCAGTAGTTTGCCTGATTCTTAGAGTTTCCAGGGTTGATTGGATATTTCTAACAAGGAGAGGTAAGAGACCCAGGAGTATAAGACAGGTTTCTAGTACTACTAAGGTTTTAAATCCTTTAAGAGATGAAAAACAGCCCTTAAAAAGGGAGTCTGGAGACCATCCTTTCTAGGTTTGGACTGGGACATGAGCCAGTTTCTGGATTTTTGCAGTTATATTTTCAATGACCTTTTCATTGTCATTGATCTTTAGGCAACAGTTGGTTAGGTTGAACTTTCTACATACGCCCTCCTCCCGGGCCAGGAGGTAATTTAAGTCCAGTCTATTTTGATAAATAGCATTTCTTATTTTTGTGGCCTGGTGGGCAAGCAAGTTCAAGGTGTTTGCCATGTCATTAGAAATGATTTTGTGTACTGCCTATAACCTTATAATACTATTGAGCATATAAATAGGGCTAGGGTATCCTCACATTTTTTTGCCCAGGTGGCTGGGCCATAATATGGAATTATTCTCTCAGGGGCCCATTCACTGTTTTTTTCAATACCCTATGGTTACACCCTGTTTATTTCTCCTTTTAGTTTTATTATGGACTGGATACCTTAAGGCTTCTCCTTGCCTCAGTGGGACTAGAAAGAAAGATGGCCTGATTGTCCTTAGTACACAGGCCCCTGTCCCTTTGGCCAGCGACTGCTGATATGTCCCACGTCCACAGATCCAACAGAGGCCAGAAGGTGCTTGCCTGGTATTTGGAGCTTCGAGTTGGTACCAAGCATTGCTCAAAGAAGGGAATGAGAGATTGGGTCGGGGGCGGGGAGAGGTGCGGAGTTATTTTTCCTGCCCTACCCTATGGTAGTTTTCCTTACAGTTTCATTGTAATATTGTTGTTCTAGGTAAGTTAATTCTCCCACCAGATCTGTGAAGGCTTTTCTTCAGGGAGCAATGCAGAACGTCCTGATTATAGAGGTTTTAAAAGGCAGATGCTTTGACCTGCAAGCCTAGGTTTGGGGGATGAGACAGTTAAAGTGAAGTTATCTTTTGGCACTAATTTCTTTGCCCCTTATGGCCAGCAGTCTCCTATGTTGGTTCCTCCACAAACATAGCATGAGGAAACACCTGGGCTGCCAGCATTGTTTTCAGCTAGCTGAGCAAACAGGTTTTTAGTTAAAGGGGAGGGCGTAGCCGACTTTTGTTTGATATGCTCATAAAATGACTCAAAAAACTGGAATTATTGGGCCGGACAAGTCTGAGTCTTTTGACAATATATAAATAAGCCTTGTGTAGAAGGGAGAGACCTTCTTAGTTGGCTTTAGAAGGTTTGCTTCTTTTTATTCTTTTGACCTGATATGTATTTTAAATCAGACTTTATAAGGTAAAAGCTTAGGGTTATAATATACGTAAGACTGGCCACTTTCTGGGTCACAAACTGAATAGGTTGTGAGATTGCGGGTGCCAGTTCCC
This sequence comes from Saimiri boliviensis, assembly GCF_048565385.1. NCBI lineage: Eukaryota > Metazoa > Chordata > Mammalia > Primates > Cebidae > Saimiri > Saimiri boliviensis. The sequence goes on along the minus strand of NC_133450.1, from coordinate 7,050,871 downwards.
AAGTGGGTTCCTGTGCACTCATAGTAAGTGTAACGTAACACAGTCCTGGTTATTGTGTTTTCTGACCGTGTAGTGTGCGTGCAGTGGGGGCACCGTTCTGTGAGCCTCTCCTTTGATACAAATAAAGGGGAGGCCTTCATGGGGAGGAGTAAGAACAAAATAAAAGGTAGAATCTTTACACCCACCAGGGACAGGGGTCCTTTCCTGGAGGAGGGGGTTGAGCACAGCAACAGACTAATAATAAAATAGCCTAAGGGAAAATTACTAGACTTAAGATTTCTTTTTTTTTTTTTCTTTTGAGACAGAGCCTTGCTCTGTCACCAGGCTGGAGTGCAATGGCGCAGTCTCAGCTCACTGCAGCCTCTGCCTCCTGGGTTCAAGCAATTCTTCCGCCTCAGCCTCTGAGTAGCTGGGACCACAGGCACGTGCCACGTGCCACCACGCCCAGCTAATTTTTTTGTACTTTTTAGTAGAGACGGGGTTTCACCGTGTTGGCCAGGATGGTCTCGATCTCTTGACCTTGTGATCCACCCGCCTCAGCCTCCCAAAGTGCTGGGATTACAGGCGTGAGCCACCGCAGCCGGCCTAGACTTAAGATTTCTAACTGCATTTACTTTGCTGATGTCAATCCAAGCTTTGGCTGTGCGTAGACTAGTCAGATTCTGGAGTGACCAGAGCAAGGCTGTTGTCGTCTCTGTCGGCAGCTTGGTCTTGTCGCAGGATCAGCTGGCTCCGATAGTCTGGGTCTTACTGACAGGGCCACTTGTCCTGGGCTGCCGGCTTCAGCTGGCTGTGGTGGATTCAAGGCAGTGATTCCTGCAAATTTAACAGCAGTGGAAGTAGACAGGATTATGGTATGGTACCCATCCCATATGGATCCCAGGATAGATGGATGCCACTTTTTAACCTAAACAGAGTCCTTAGGTTTAAAGGGTGTACTGGGTCGGCTAGGCTTATGGGCATTCCTTCCCGTACCCAACCATGGACCCTTTGGACACTGCAAGGTTGTCCTTAAAGCCTGCATCTGCCTCCTTAAGATTAGTACTCCCAGCTCCTGGAGATCACCTTTAATTTGACTTTTGATTGGGGTGGCTGGCCAAACAAGATTTCATAGGGCAAATACCCAGTTTGTTTAGTGGAGGTGCACCTGACTTGGAGGAGGTCTGTGGGCAAGACCCGATCTGATCTTAGTTGAGTCTCTTGGCAGTATTTTTTCAGCAGCTGTTTGAGTGTCTGTTTCATGCGCTCCACTTTTCTTGAGCTCTTCGGCCAGTAGGCGGTGTGCAACTTCCACTTTATTTTTACCAGGTGTGTGAATTTTTGAACTATTTCACCTACAAATGCCAGTCCTTTGTCTGACCCTAGAGTTAGGGGCAGTCCGAATCTGGGGAAAAAAAATGTCTCTTAATAGTACTTAAGTCACTTTTTGTGCTTTTTCTGTTCAGTTGGGGAAAGTCTCAACCCATCCCGAGAAGGTGCAAATGAGCACAGGCATGTTCCCATAGCCCTTTGCCCGGGGCATTTTGGTGACGTCCCTAAGCAAGTTTTCACAAGGTATGGCTCCTATGTTTTGAATTCCCCGGGGGCTGAGCGGGCCCTTGCTGTGGGTTGTTCTGAGCACACGTTAGACACTGTTACAAGTGGCTCGGGTGATGGCAGTAAGCCGGGACACGTAGAAATGGTATCGTAGTAACAATTCCAGTGCCGTTTTTCCCATGTGAGTTCCTCGGTGGAACTGCTTTACGAATCTAGGAGCCACCAATTCAAGAATGGCTAATCTCCCGTTGGAGAGCTTCCATCATTCTCCTTTAATGTATTCTCCAATTTCTTGGGCAAACCAGGCCTTTTCATTTGGAGAGTAACGTGGAGCTTCCTGGAAAGGAGGCTCTGGGAGGAGGGGCATAGGTAAGACTTTTCCTTTAAAAGAGCCCTTGCTAAGGCTATCAGCTGTCTTCTGAGCCAACGTTTCAGTAGGTAGAGGCTGAGCCTCCAAGTCTGAGTCCAATGGTACCACCGCATACCTAGCCCGATGGGCTCCTTCTGGCACAAAACTGCTCCCAAGTATAGAATATTTAACATTTGAGTCCCTGAGGGGCTGGTCTGGAAGGTCTTCTTGGCTTGAGAATACCTTGTTTACTGTTTCCACACCGTCGTGAATTCCTCCCAGTCTTAACTTCACTACTACCAGTGCCTGATTTATACCCAATAGTGTATTGTCTTCAGCCCATACTGCAGGAATTCCATCATCTAGCCTGGCTAGTAATTTTACCTCCTTCGGCGTACTGGGCTACATCACTACCTGTATTTTCTTTGTTTATAGTTTCCACTTTTCAGCCTGTGGGACAGTAAGGGTTAACCTCATAGCGTTTGGTTGAGTTAGGCTTAAAGTCCAAAGGTAATCTGGGCATGCAACTTGTGGAGCAGGTCTCTCGGGCATGCAACTTGTGGAGCAGGTCTCTCCCCAGTAGAGGCACTGGACAGTTCTGGAGGTACAGGAATTTATGTTGGACTTCCCATCCTTTGATGACATACATCTTTGGCTTACAAAATGGCCTGTTTCTGGGATCCTTGTAATCCTGACAATAGTTGTGTGTTTGGAAAATGGCCCTACGGGCTGGATTACTACCAAATGTTCAGCTCCAGTATTTACTATGAAGTCCATTAGCTGGCCCCCTACTTCCAACGTGGCTATAGTCTCCTCGAGATCTAAAGAGAAGGAGCCCAGTCTGTCCTGGTCTTCATATCCTCCAGTCCCTACCAGCCTGATCAAGTTAGTGTCTGACTCTCTTGGGGTGTGTTAGCCTCTGACTGGCACTTTTCCAGTTTTATAGTCTCTGACATTTTTCTCTTTTTTGCCCTCTGGGCATTTATTTTCCTAGTCTCCTTTCTTTTTGCACACTGCACATTGATTCTAGACTTACTTTGAGACCGTGGCCTAACTTGGCCCTTTTCACGTCCATGTTCACGTCTACATCCTCTTCCTACATTCACCCCCGTTTCCGTGAGAGCCGCTACCAGTACATCGGCTTTCCTTCTAAGTTTCTGATCAGCTTTCCTCTTTGCCTCCTGGTCACGATTAACAGACACCTTGGCAGCCCCTTTTAAAAGCTGGGTGGAATTCATGCCTGCAAAACCTTCTAGCTTTTGTAATTTTCATCTGAATCTTTCATTACCAGACTTACAGGGTCTCTTCCTTAAGTCTTTATCTTATTTGCATTTTCTCTTTTCTTCTCTCCTTACGTTTGCTGTTTCACTGGTTGTTAACACTAGCTTGGCAGCTTACTCTTACACTGTTCGCGCTGTCTCAGCTACTTGGTCAGCTGCTTTCACCCACAGCTGCACAGCCGGCTCTCCCCCTGGTCTTCAGGGTTAGCAGTTTAACTCTTAATCTCTTTGATTTTTCCTTTTTCCTTTTTTTTTTTTTTTTTTTTTAACATTTTGCTGGCCAGAGCGGGGCTTGCCCTGAGCTGCTGTAGCTACTACTTATGGCTGCTGGTTTTCTTGCCCACGGGTGGCCTCCTCCGGGTGCAGGCAGCCAGGCAGGAGATGCCACGCCCACCTGCCCCTTTAGGTTCCCAGTGTGGCTCTGGACCATCCTACTGCAGCTGTGACCACTGCTCTATGCTCAGTCTGGGGCTGTTCCCAGCGCTCCACAGGTGCACTGCTCAGCCTGCAACCTTGCCTTCTTGGGCCTCACCCCGACAGGCAGCTGGCAGAGCCCCTCCTCGCACGGCCAGTGGTCCTTGCAGGCAGTGTTGCAGCTGCCTCAGGGAGGCACTCACCAGGGCTGCTTCTGGACCAGCTTGGGCAGCACTGCCTTTTCCCTTTCTTGATCCTGCTGCGGGGGGTCTTGGCTCTTCCACGGGCTCTTCCAAGCCCGTGCATCGGGCTCAGGACTTGTCTGCCCTCCACCCCTAGTCATAGGTGGCAGAGGCAGTGGCCTGGGCACTGCTCTCCCTGCCCCTTTAGTCCTGGGCAGCGGAGGCAAAGGCGGTGGCCTGTTTGATCACCTTGACTTTCTAGCTTCCTGAGGCAGGGATTCAGATTCCCCTCTGCGGGGCGTACCCCGGGATGTGTCACCATCCATGCCTGGCTGCCGAGGGGCTGGCCTTAGCAGGAAGGTAGGGGCTTTCTATCTCCTCTGTCGACTCCTGCAAAAACTGTTTTGCCTTGTTTTCCCTGTGGCTTTTCCTTTGTCTCGGAAGCTCGCAGCAAAGCTGATTTTTCTTTCATGCTGGGTTCAGATCAAGCTACTAGCATTTTGCAATAATCTGTCGGGCAGAGCTGCAGCCACGCAGGTTGAGTTTGAATTATATTCAGCCATGAGGGAATTGGATGCCCTGGCTGTCCTCTGACCCTGGTCACCGCTTTGCATAGCCAGTTCCTTCGGAAGGTCATCCAGCACCAAAAGAAGGCGATTCTAATTCACAAGGAGTTCTTTACCTTTGAGGGGTTAGTTTAACACCGTAGTTTCCCCCAAAGTCCTTCTTAAAATTTTTTAACATGCATTTCAACGGTGTAGCTTTCTCACCTTTCCTCCCATCTCCCTTACAACGCACACAAACTTCCGCTTTCGTTTGGGACTGGTAAAGCCATTCCCCCACCCTGATCGGAGTAGGAGGGGGTGTTTCAGGTGCTGTTTGGCATTGGAGAGTTCTTTAACCCCCTCAACAGTACCTAGATCATGGGGGCACCTCCTTAAACCATAGGTGGATCACCCCGGCTTCAGCCAGCCCCACACTTTGCTCGGAGCATATAGTCCATGCTGAGGGACCTGCGGCTTCCACACACCACCCCCGGCGCTGGCTCCTCCCGGAGCCGTCTCTTTCATGCACTTTCACACCCCTCCTCACTCCTGTTTCCCATTTTTACTTGGGATGGCGAGCCCCAGCTCCTCTGGGTCAGATCAGTAGTTACACCTCTGGAGCTGATCAGTTTCCGGTTAGGTGAGTTTCACTCAAATTGGCAAGCACCCTCGCTTCCCCAGCCCTGCCAGGTCGGGTTACTAGTCACTTCCCCAAAGGTAATTGGAGCTCGGGACCTCCTTTCCTTTTTTCCTTCCCCTTCCTTAAAGCCTCAAATGTCTTACTGCAGTTCCTAAAGCGCCCGAATCCTCAAGTCTTTCTGTAGCCTCTTTCCAGTTCCATTGCACTGTCCAGGGAGGGTACCAGGGCTTGGGAGAGCCAAACTCCTTCTTGGAAGAAGCCTCCCAGTGGCACCTACGGTCTCAGGTCTCCCTTGGCCCTGGGGCCCTGGCCCCCCCACAGGCAAAGGAGACAGCGAGCCTGTCATCTGCAGTTCCCAGCCAACTCACCAGAAATGTTGCAGAATTTGAGAGACTGGAGAGACCATTGAGGTTGCAGAAGGAGTTTATTTTAATGTATACACCCAACACTACTTGAAATGAAAATGGCTGAGTGCCTGACAAAGACAGGGCTTGACTTTTTATACATGAAGTACACAGTGGCTCAAAAACAGGTTTGCAGGTGTAGAAAAAAGACAATTTCTTAAGCAATGACAGGCACACAACTCAGGTTCACATATGACTTTTGCTATGCTATCTGTAGATGCTTGCTATCTGTAGAGCTCAAGGATTCTAGCATGGGCCTTATCTGCTGCCTTTTGCTACAGTGCCTTGATGGCTGGAGTCCAGCCTGCTTAGACCTTTCTCATGACCTTCACTGTGTTGCAGAAACTTATGGTTATCAGCTATAGAGAACAAGAATACAAGAATTTATAAACTTATACAACTTGCAAAGAAGGATACACTCCCACGGGAGGGGGAAGGACTCAGGGAAGTTTGCTTATAGAAAGGAAGAAAAATTTAGTTTCTTCTCCCCTTTTCCTCATTACCATGACTGAAAAACAGGAGGACCTGTGAGACTTGTGAGAAATCTGTACACTTGAGGTCTGTGGGCCAGGCATGCTCTTTTTTTTTTTTTTTTTTTTTTTTTTTGAGACAGGATCTCACTCTGTTGCCCAGGCTGGAGTGCAGTGGTGTGATTGATTGCGGCTCACTACAGCATTCACCTCCCAAGTTCGGGAGACTTTCCCACCTCAGCCTCCCAAGTAGCTGGGACTACAGATGTGTGCCACCACACCCAGCTAATTTTTTTGTATTTTTAGTAGAGATGGGGTTTCACGATGTTGGCCAGGCTGGTCTTGATCTACTGACCTCAAGTGATCTGCCCACCTCAGCCTCCCAAAGTGCTGGGATCACAGCATAAGCCACCACTTCTGGCCCCAGCACTCTCTTTTATTCAAGGATTTTTTTTACCCGTAAGCAGGTTCCTATGAGAAGAGCTCTGAACCACAGTGATTTTCTTCCTCAAAACTAACTTTTAAGTTTAGATTTTATTTCCTAAACTAACCTGGACATTGCTGGCTTAGTATATTTCCTGAATTTCCTGAAGGATGAGTAAAAAAGTGACTTCACCTAGGAAAAAAAAAAGGTCCCTAAAGGATTCCTTCAGATAAATGATCTTTGGGATTAGAAGTTGAGGTGAGAGAAGGTAACAACCGAATTCACTGATGGCAGCAGAAGAAATAGAAAAACTAAGAGAATGAACAGTTCTGTTTGGGAGAACATCTACTGTTAGGAGGTAGGAAGGAGTTGATTGAGTCAATGCTATTTTCAAGTCCAATTAACTTTTTTTTTTAATTATTATTATTTGAGCTGGAGTCTTGCTCTGTTGCCCAGGCAGGAGTGCAGTAGCACGATCTTGGCTCACTGCAACTTCTGCCTCCCAGGTTCAAGTGATTCTCCTGTGGCTAGTTTTTGGATTTTTGGTAGAGACACGGTTTCACCATATTGGCCAGGCTGGTCTTGAATTCCTGACCTCAAATGATCCACCCTCCTCAGTCTCCCAGAGTGCTGGGGCTACAGAAATGAGCCATAGCACCCGGCCTCAAGTTCCATTAACTCTTTTTCACCATTGCTTAGAGAGCTTTAACTTCTCATTTACTTTCAGAGCACCTACATTTAAAATTTTAGATCACCAACATGGTCTGCGTTACAAATTCTTAAAACGTTTGGCTTTCGGAAACCATCTTGGGCTGTATATGTGGGAAAAAATGCCGTCAAGCTCTGAGCCTTTGGAAGCCCATGGCAAGTAGACAGTGAAGGAGAGAAAAAAGGGGAACATGGGGAGCCAGGATCTCAGTGTTGTTGAAGACCGTGGCTGAGAATAGCTCAAGAAGTGAGGGATGAGAATTGAGAAGACCCCACTTGCAGGGAAAATAAAGCCATTGGCATCTTCAGTGAAGAAATGCCAGTAATCTGGTGAGGGTGGCAGTCCATGGCAGAAGGTTAAAGGAGAAATGATTATGTGGAAGAAAGACCAGCACTGTGGTTGCCAGGGGCTGGGGGAGGCAGCAATGGGGAGTTATTGCTTCATAGGTACAGAGTGGAGGTGGACGGTTGTACAACATGATGAATGGCGTTGTTGTTGTTGGGTGGGTGGCTGGGTGTGTGTGTGTGTGTGTGTGTGTGTGTGTGTGTGTTTGTGTTTTGAGATGGAGTTTAGTTCTTATTGCCCAGGCTGGAGTGCAATGGCATGACCTCTGCTCACTGCAACCTCCACCTCCCAGATTCAAGCGATTCTCCTGCCTCAGCCTCCAAAGTAGTTGGGATTACAGGCATCTGCCACCATGCCCAGCTAAGTTTTTGTATTCTTAGTAGAAATGGGCTTTCACCATGTTGGCCAAGCTGGTCTTGAATTCCTGACCTCAGGTGATCCACCCACCTCAGGTTCCCAAAGTGCTGGGATTACAGGTGTGAGCCACTGTACCCTGCCAAGAATGTATTTTAATGCCACTGAACTATAACTTAAAAGGGGCTAAGATGGCAAATTTCAGGTTGATTTTACCATGTTTTTGTTTTAAAAAGTATAGGAAGCATCAAACTTGGAGCCACAGTAAAAGTCAAGAATATCAGTGATTCCACATGTAATCGCTACATTTTTGCAGGGCAATTACTCTTTTATAGTATAATATTGAGCTGATAGTATGCAGAGTAGACAAATGAATACAGGATTCTCTGGGTTGTATTTCCAGAAGTCTGAAGGTCATTTGGATACTTGTGGGCCCTCAGCTTCACTCTGACTTGTGTGATACATAAAAATTGTGGTGAAATGTCCTATAGATGTCCTGCAGGTCTTAAAATAAGCTTTCCAAACTGTAATACATAGCCCAGCAGCGCTGAGTTAGAGGTAAATTCTGAACCCCTGAGCACTAAAACTATTCTAACTGCACATAGAATTGGCAGATAGCATTCCGTGTCTATGAACAGTTTGTCTTTTTTATATAACAGAGAAAAATTTTTCGGCAAATAAGTTTAAAACTTAATTGTTCTCATAGTCTCAGTACTTTTAAATGAAGACATATCAATGCAACAGTATACTCTTTAGGCATTTGAAAGAAATAATTTGAGACATAGTTTGTGTCAAAGTATAGTCTAGACTTTGTCCCAGCATGAGATTCCACAGAATTTTTGGACTGTAGGTTTAAGAATGTAAGCAGAAGTTCTGTACCAATCAGAATAAGTGTGAGTGACATTATGCTTGAGTGACAACTACTGTAATGACAAAATATCAGTGGCTTAATACAAAGGTTTTTCTCTTATATTTGTCCATAAAGAGCCAGCAAGGACCCTGCTCATTATGGTGCCTCAGGGACCCAGCTTGTTGGAGGTGCCACCATTTTAGATAGCTCCCCTCAAGGTCAGCCATCTTTGCAGTCATGTCCCCCAACAGCTGCAAAATTTGCCCTGGCAGAGAAGAGAGAGTTCAAAGATTGAGCACCAGCAATTCAATGCTTCCACATGAAAGTGACACCGGCCACTCCCACTCACATCCCATTGGCCAGAACTAGTCACATGGCCAAACCTAACTTCAGAAGGGTGGAGAATGAATTGTAATCCTCCCTCTACCCAGAAGTAGAGGAGCCAGATACTGAGAAACATTAATAATGTCAGACAGAAATCCATTCTACCATTCCCTTTGCCTAAAATGAAAAGATTAGTACTTTCATCAGTTTGTAAACTGCGCTTTCAAAGTAAATCCTGGTAGCTTGCATGGAGGCTGAAGGAGTTCCAGAAAGCCAGATGTAATTTGGAAATAACATTCACTTAAGCTCATAGACTACCATTATTTGATGTAAATGCCGCATTTGCAATACAGGACCAAAATGCACTAAACCACAAAATTCCACTCCACAAGGATCTGGACTCTTAATTTCTTCATTCTTTAAATGAGGCGTTCTGTGATCTGGAATGGAAGCTCAGTTGTAGTCCTAAGAATTTTACTTAATTCAAGAATTATTCTCACTGAATGTGTGCCAGTTCTGAAAGGAATGCAAAGTCAAATTTTGCATCCTCTTCGCTCAAGGACCTTTAGATGTAACAGCACACACAGACATGATACAGTCTGACAATGACATTATGATTTAAATATTTTAAACAACTTATTATTAAATTGTGAATCAACAAAAAGTTATGTTCTTCATTTTATGGTTTTGCATAGTCCTGACTCACTGCCAACATATCCCTGGATGTTCTTTTCCCTGAATTCTTACAGGATGGTCTAAGCCAGTTATAGATGTTTTTGTTTAGAAAAAAAATAAGGCCAAGCCCAAAAAATGTTACTCATGTTAATTTTTTTTCTTATTCAAAATAAAGCTTACTTTGGCTTCATGAGGAATAATGCATTGTACAATATATATTACTAACTTTTTCCAGTAAAGATGGGTCAAGGAAGAAATTGTACTGTTCAGTATGCACCAAAATCCTAGTATTGGGGGCTTATTGGAAAAGTGATAACAAAAGCAACTTTTTTTGCGCAAATTTTTCTTTTTTTGGACAGCCTTGCTCTGTCACCGAGGCTGGATTGCTCTGTCACCGAGGCTGGAGTACAGTGGCATGACCACAGCTCAGTGCAACCTCAACCTCTTGGGCTCCAGCAATCCTCCCACCTCATCCTCCCTAGTAGGTGCACACCACTGTGTCCAGCTAATTTTTTTTTTTTTTTTTTTTTGTAGAAACAGCATTTCGGCATGTCATCCAGGCAGGTCTCAAGCTCCTGGGCTCAAGCGATCTGCCCGCCTCAGCCTCCCAGAGTGCTGGGACTATAGGTGTGAGCCACTACGCCTGACCTAGGCAACTTTCTAATCCTACACAGTGAAATTAGAGGGCCAGCTGTGACAAATCTGGGGAGGTAACTTATGGCAAGAGAGTGAGGGGGTTACCCAGGACTAGTCTCAAATTCTTCCTTATTGGAGTAATTTCAGTGATGTAAGTTGAGGCCACTGACCTACCTGTCTTCTTCAGAACCAAGAGCAGGAAGGACAGCATGACATAGATAAAGTCCCAAGCCATGCTGATTATTATTTAAAAACTTCAGGCTTTCCCAAAATTGCATGACATCTTAATCTTTGAATTTCTTCTCATTTTATTTTAGTGTAAAAATCCATCCCTTAAACCCTGATTTTGCCGTGCAGCCGTCTCTGAACCCCTTAGCTGTTGCTACCCAGTTTAGCCCTTAATTCCCATTCCACCCACCATATGGTTCATCTCTTGTTTATTTTGCTCACAGATATTGTCTCCCCAAGTAGACATTAAGCCCACTGACAGCAAAGATGTAACACATGCCACTCTAAAGGACCAGGTAGTGCTAGGCACCGGGCAGCTGCTTAATTAATCATTAATATAGCAAGTCACCTGATGATTTAGATCTTTCCTTCAAAACCCACCTACACACACACACTCACATACTCACACACTCTGTTCATTCAGTTTTTCCCTGAATGACTCTAGTGGTGAAGAGCTCACTTCCTCCCAAAACAATCCCTTCCATCTTCAGTCAACTGCTAACAATGAGCTAGGATTTACAGAGTGCCTACTATATTCCAGGCATGGTGCTAAGCCCTTTCCAGAGATTATAACAGTTAATCCTCACAGCAATCTTTTGAGGGACTCATTCCCTAAGGCTTCCTTTCCCAATCACTGCATGGGATCAGTCCTTCTATACCATTCCTCTGTAAGCCCCAGTTCAATTTCATGGGACCACAGGTGGGAAATCTAATCTTTCTTCCACGTGACGAAGCTTTGAATGTGGGGGCCATCTAGCAATGCCTGTCTTCTTTTCTTCTTCTTAAACTCCCCAAGTCTTTACACCATGGTTAACAACAATCAGGGAATCCCATTGAGAACTCACTGGAGTCCAGGCGCTGTGAGGAACACTTTCTTTTTGTGCTTTAAATTATTATTATTATTCCCATTTAGGATTGACAGAAAGGTTATGTATCTTGCCTTAAGGTGACACAGCTGGTGTGTGGCCAGCAGAACTGTAATCCTGGAAGAGTGTGATTCCAAAGACAGGGTTTCTCATTGCTTTTTGGCATCATTGCTACTTAATGGTGATTTTCACTTTTTTAGCGGTTTAGAATCCCGTATGTCACTTTTGTAATAAAAGGGAGAGGAGGGCAAATACTTTGTCACAGAAAGAAGATTCATTAAAGGGATATTTTTAAGCCACTGTTTTCACAGGGAAACCAAATGCTAGAAAAGGTAAAATGCTGAAAAGAAACTGTAAAAAAAAAAAAAAAATTCGATACCTGTACCACAGTAGTTATTCCAGGTAATTAAGCTTTTGAGCTAGACACTGGGGGTTCTTCTTGCATCAGGGTGCTCTCCCCATGTAGTCCTGAGAAGAAGACCTGTTTTAGGCAAATACGTAAAACCAAATGGAATATATTAGAAAGGAAGTGTCACTGACCAGTGTCCAAAGGTTTGCAGAGGGCAGAACATGGAGCGGTGTGGATGGCACGCAGAGAGGAGGCTTTATTTACTAGTCAGGGCCATTCAGGGATGAACTGGCTTCCTCAGTGGGTGGAGGGCTGCCTGTCCCTAGAAAAAGTCAAACAAAATCAGATAGACAGGGCTCTTGCAAGGACAGAAATGGCTTAGAAGGTGAGGGTTACCAGGCACCCAGGAGGTCATCTGAAGGTGTATTGAAAGTTGATATTAGGAGTCTAGGTTCTTGGGCCGGAATGCCTGCATTACATTCCTGCTCAACATTTTACTACTCATCTTGGACAGTTTATTCAACTGCCTCAGTTTTCTCATCTCTAAAATTGAAATGATAGTATCACTTTCCGCTTGGGGTATTGGTAGGAATCAGTGAGTTGAATTTAAATGATAAGCCATTTTTAAAGTGCCATGCATGTACTAAATCATCTGGTCCTGTAGTCCTAATGCTTTTTCATGAAAATGATCTTGTTTCCAACAAAAGAGGCATAGGTGATCCCAACACATAAAACAAATTTTTTAAAACCACTAATGTGTTTCATTAGCATGAATTAATTTCTTTTTTAAACAATTTTTACGTTCAAGAGTACATGTGCAGGTTTGTTACATAGGTAAACTCATGTCACAAGGGCTTGTTGTACAGATTATTTTGTCACCCCGGTACTAAGCCTAGTACCCAGTAGTTATTTTTTTCTGCTCCTCTCCCTCCTCCCACCCTCCACCCTCTAGAAGGCCCCAGTGTGTTTCCCCGCTCTGTGTGTCCACGTGTTCTCATCATTTAGCTCCCACTTTTAAGTGAGAACGTGGTATTTGGTTTTCTGTTTCTGCGTTTGTTTGCTAAGGATGATGGCCTCCAGCTTCATCCATGTTCCTGCAAAGGACACGATCTTGTTCTTTAGTATCAATTTCTAATTGAAGCATTAACATCTAACTATTATACAGGCATTAGTGGGCATGTGGCTATTTTGTCTATTAGAAAGTTTAGCACAAGTAATATGGAAAGTGATTTAGATGTGTTAGCATTCACTTATTTCTAAATTGTGTTTCAATTTACAACCTTTGAAGAGTTCTTAATTAACCTAAGCAAGAAATTATAGACAGATAGTCTCTTTGGTTAAATAAAAATGGCAGCAGTTTGTTTCAGAGGCTGTATAAAAAGGAGTTAATGTAGAGATGTCCAGTGTGTTATACTTAGGCATATATTGGGGTTGAGTGGATATGATGTTTATCACACTTCTTCACATTTAAAAAATATATCTTAAATATTATGAAAATATGAAAATATTGAAGTAGACCCTTGGAATAGCTTGAAAGCCACTATCTCATTTAGCAGACATGATTTATAGGTTAAATTAGCCCCAATGCCTGTCCAAGGTCTCAGCAGGGAACACTAGGACCCAGGCAGACGCCAAAGTCTAACTGATGTGGTTAAACCAGATGATCTCTATGTTTTCTTCTGTTCTAAGAGTCTGATTCTAGCACTCTGTGTTTAGTGGGAATACTTGACAATAAGCCTGATTTTGCTGTGATAAGCCTCCTCTTCATTCAATTGGCCAGGTCATTTTGTTCTTCTCTATACTACAAATCTGTTCTGAAATGAAATGTCAGAGGTGTATCATCTGAAAAGGATAGATGTCCTTTGCTTCAAATTTTTTTTATTTTTGATCCTATCCATTTCAGTTTGTATAAAATACAGAATTACAGAATTCTAATCTTCAGCAAGAATTTGTGATGTTTCCTAATATAAACTGGTAACTGTAAGCTCCAAATTTACAAAAAAATTCAAATTTGACTTTCACGGCCAGCTAGGTCAAGGCTCTATGCTACCTTTGCTTGTATTCTGTTCCTCTGACATTTTAGCTTTTATTTTTTGAAAATGGGTTCAATTTGTTGATGACTTTGAGCCATAGCAAGGAGAAAGATGGATATCCTCATCTATGCAATGACATGGTTGTCCAGCCATCCTAAGAAATGGATAAATCATTTTACTTGTTACAAATCTAAATGGCTTTGTATCAGTCATGTTACAATGACCAACTTATTTGAAGCAGAGATTTTTTTTTTTTTAGGATTCAAGTAGATACTTTCAATCACTTCCTCTAGCAGCCCATTTCACCCTTCAGCTCTGGATTAATGCCTTGGTTAGTTCATGGAACCCTAGGAGGCAGTAACAATTCAAAATGAATACTCTACAGCAACTCCTAAAAGGCTATGGATTTATAGCCTTCCCTTGCTCAAGAGCTCCAGAAGTTCCTTAAGCTCAAAGGAACAGGCCGTTTTTCTGTCATTATTTAAAAACACATGTTGAACAGTAATTTCTTTGCAGCCCTCAATCATATACAGAATATAGTCTCAAAACGAGTACCTCAGGGCTCAAGAGGGGGAGCCCCAGGGTTATTAGGGTGACTCATACCCAGAGGAAAGATCATCCTGGGGTGTATTAACCTGTTTTCACACTGCTATGAAGGACTGCCCAAGTCTTGGTAATTTATAAAGGAAAGAGATTTAATTGACTCAGTTCCGAAAGACTGAGGAGGCCTCAGGAAACTTACAATCATTGCAGAAGGGGAAGCAAACACATCTTTCTTCACATGATGGCAGGAAGGAGAAGAATGAGAGCCACACAAAGGGGGAAGCCCCATATAAAGCCATCAGACCTCGTGAGAACTTACTATCATGAGAATAGCATGGGGGAAACTGCCCCCATGATTTAATTACCTCCACCACGTTCCCACCACCACACATGAGATTTGGGTGGGGACACAGCCAAACCATACCATGGGGAAATCTTGGCCTATCATGGAAATCATGCTGCTAGGATTTTAGATTCCCTTTCTAATCATCGAAAAACATTCTGGAGCCCTGAGGCAGAGTGAGCCACCAGAGTAAATAGAAGCTGTCCAAAAGAATTTCAAGTTCCAGACCCTTGGGTTTGCTTTGGGGAGAAAAGCCTTTATCACACCCTTTTGTTGCAATAGAAAAAAAATGTTTGGGAGAGGTTTAGTGCCAGTGCTTCAGGCAGTGCACGTAGGCAGTGGATAAGAGAGAACTCAAAGCTTCTGGGAAATTGGAGGTGTCACATGCATGTAAAGGGGAAATTCAAGATGGTATTAAGATGACCCCTTTCTGGCTGGGCGTGGTGGCTCACGCCTGTAATCCTAGCACTTTGGGAGGCTGAGACAGGTGGATCACGAGGTCAGGAGTTCAAGACCAGCCTGGCCAAGATGGTGAAACCCTGTCTCTACTAAAAATACAAAGATTAGCTGGGCATGGTGGCGCATGCCTGTAATCCCGGCTACTCAGGACGCTTAGGCAGGGAATTGCTTGAACCTGGGAGGCAGAGGTTGCAATGAGCCAAGATGATGCCACTGCACTCCAGCCTGGGTGACAGAGCAAGACTCTGTTTCAAAAAAAAAAAAAATGACTCCAAGAATTCTCAGGACAGAGTAAATACTCAAAAGCCGCCCAGTGCCACTTTCCCTCATCCCTCCACCTGTCCAACGCATACACCTTTCACTGGGTGCTCTGCACTTGCTGGCATCTGCTATTCACTACCGTATTCCCTGTCTTAGTCACTTCATTAATCTCCTCACCTCTGTGGCTTCCATCTTAAAACTCTGCTTTTGAGTTTTTGAGCTAGATAGATATGAGCTGAGATCCTAGCACTTGGCTGTGTGACCTTAGGCAAGTTACTTAATCTCCCTCTTTCCTCCTTTATTAAAATGGTAGTAAGTATATTCACCCTATCAGATAACCAACAAATACCAGTTTTCTTTCTTTATATTGCTTTTCTTGGTGCTCAGAGAGAGCCACAGAGATGCTCCTGAATACTGTGAGCACACTTTTCTTATGGAACCTAAAATCACCAGAGTCCGTCAGTTGTCAAAATGGAATCCTTGACTCTTTCTGACTTTGGCTCTTTCTTTTAACCAGAGTTTGTTTTCCTCTGCTGGGGAAATGCATTTTTTTTATCTTCCATGTTTGCTGCTATTTCACATTTTTTAAAGCATCTTTAGGCCATTCTTTAGCTAAATAACATTCCAAGCAGCTATTCTTTAAGATGGAAATTGATATCATTTATATGTGTTTCTTTGAATTTGCCTTCTATGTTATCTTTAACTTGACTTTAAATAAAACATGATATTCATTGAGTTCCTTCCATGTATCCAGTGCTTTTTATAAACATAAAACTGGCTTTTATCATCATAAAACCAACCCAGTAAATTAGGAGGTAAAATTAATAAATAGTGTCACTAATTATTATATATTTCACTTTATGACAGCAAAGTATTTTTGCTGTCAAAGCATAAGGACACTGGCTCATTGTCAAAATCCCTACCCACTGTTGTCCATACCTGGAGTAAGTCGCATTCTTGAGCAGCTGCAGCCCTAGGCACTCCCTTCCACCTGGA
Organism: Saimiri boliviensis; assembly: GCF_048565385.1. Lineage (NCBI taxonomy): Eukaryota > Metazoa > Chordata > Mammalia > Primates > Cebidae > Saimiri > Saimiri boliviensis. Next base: position 7,034,656 of record NC_133450.1, on the reverse strand, counting down.
ATCAGGGAATCACGTATAGGCATAAAGCCTAGGAGGAAGCAATCTGCTCGTTTAAGTGACAGCTGACATCAGGAGGCCTTTTGCGCAAGAGCAATGACATGATGACAGCATGTCTTTGAAAGATAAATTTCATGACCACATGCAGGATAGATTACCTGAAACTATAACATTTAACCTTTATGCTTACACATCTGGGAGCATGATTTAAAAGCTCGTAAATATGATCTGGATTTTAAAGAAGGGACTGGTGAAAATTAAGAATTTCAAACTTCCACCAAAGAAGGTGAAGGATCAGTGTTTTTCCAACTGGCATATGTGTCCTAAATATTTATGTATACAAGTGCATATTGTTCGTGCGGTCACTTGGAAGCCATGTGTGGGCAGCAGATCTGCCATTGCTCTGCCTTTTGGTTTAAAGTTGCAAGAGAATGAAAATTCTCTCCCTGCGTGAGAATCATTCATCTGGCTGCCACCTGAATTACTGTTAAGGAACACATTGAGTTTGACAGATAACCCTGTTCTTAGCCATCCTTCAAGAAAAGCATGAAGGAGCCTTCATGTTTAGACATTTCAGCCAAATTTCTTCCTTCTGACAATTCATGGAACCCAATGTCTTTATTTCTTAATGAAATAGTCATATTGGATGTATCTGTGGTTAGAAGAGAGAATAATAAGGAATTATCTTTATTTAATTTCTTAGTCATTCTGGTCTCAGAGAGCAAGCTCGCGGGTTGGGTAATGACATCACCCAAGGAACCTGGTGTTTTTCCTTGAGTCATAAATACTTCTCAACTTGGCAAACCAGTAGCTCCCATTCCCAGGATGACAAATGAGAAAAATAGTTACAATTTCAGTGGATAGTTTTGGATCTAGAAATTCATTATGGGAGGAAGGGTGGTGGTATAGATGTCCCTTCATGGGGGGTAAATCAGTTCCGTGTGGGACTTCAGGGGAGCAAGGGAATCAAGAGAAGCTACAGGAGGTGCTGAAGCAACGTGGCGAGGCGTCATGGGAGGGGAGGACTCGGATTGGGAGTAAAGCCCGTGTGTAAGCACGTTGGGGAAGCCCGAGAGTAGCCCAAGAGATATAAGTGTATATGTGGCCCTTGGTCAGCCATCTACCAGGCCCTGCTCTCACAAGGAGGGTTTCTGTGGTCCTGAGAGACAATACAATAGCAGAGGTGTTGTAACCGAGCGGGCATGAAATCACCACTGAGACAAAGACTAGGCCAAATTGCAGGGTCTTTATCGCCGGGCGGCCACAGAGGACTTGCGTCTCTCTAACCCGTGGCCCCGAAAGGAGGGTGTCAAGATCTTTTATGCCTGTAAACCACCTCCTGGGCAGGGGTGAGGGCAAGGGGCTTCAGACATTCCGAGGGCCAGGGGGCTTTGGACTTTCTGATTGTTACTTAAGTGGTTCACAGAAGTCAAGATAAGCGTTAGTTTATACATTGTCCGAGTTGGGTGGAAATTACAGACTTTAGTTATTTATGACAAGTCTTAGTTTTTCTTAAAATGGCTCAGGGGCCAAAATGGCATTGGTTTGGACTGTTTGCCTGTCACATTAGGGTTTCAGAGAGCAGTTTCAACGGAAAACCAAGGTATGGTCAAGGGTATGCAGTTTATGGGGCAATTACCATGTCACAAGGAAGAAGATCCTAGACTTTGGGTCCAGAAGGCATTTATTTCAAACCCACCACCATCACTACTGTGTGAGCTTTGACCTATTACTTACCTTGTCTGAGCTTTGGCAAAATAGGGATAGTAATTCCTACCTCCTGAGGTTGTCAAGAGAATTAGGCAGGGTAACATATAAGGTAAGGTGCCCAGCATGCGGTGAGTGCTCCAGCCATAATAGCTGTCACATATATTCGTGGGTCCTCCGACTGCCTGAATCCTTGGGAGCTGCCTGAATGTCCTGATTGCATCTGTTTTCCACCTACAGCTCATCTGAGACCATGACCAACTTGCCCAATCTATAGGCTCCACCCAGCAGTCTCCTTTGCTCTGTTTCTAAAATGAATACCACCCCTTTACAGTTTTTGAAACTTTCCATAGCTGGTCTCCAAGAAAAACCAGCAAAGACTACACAAGAAAACATTTTTTATGGTGTTGTGTTGTTTTATTTTGTTTTGTTTTTGAGACGGAATCTTGCTCAGTCGCCCAGGCTGAAATCTCAGGCTCACTGCAACTCCTCTGCCTCCAGGTTCAAGGGACTCTCCTGCCTCAGCCTCCCAGGTAGCTGGGACTACAGGAATGTACCACCATGCCCAGCTAATTTTTGTGTTTTTAGTTGAGATGGGTTTCACCATGTTGACCAGGCTGGTCTCGAACTCCTTACCTCAGGCAGTCCACCCACCTCAGCCTCCCAAAGTACTGGGATTACAAGCCTGAGCCACTGCATCCAGCTCTTAAGTTTAAGTAGATCCCATTTGCCAATTTTTACTTTTGTTGTAATTGCTTTTAGTGTCTTTGTTATAAAACCTTTGCCAGTTCCCACGTCCAGAATGGTGTTAATGCAGGTTGTCTTCCAGGATTTTTGCAGTTTGGGGTTTTACATGTAAGTCTTTAATCCATCTTAGGTTGATTTTTATATATGGTTTGAGGAAGGGGTCCAGTTTCAATCTTCTGCATATGGCCAGCCAGTTATCACAGCAACGTTTTATTGACTAGTGAGTTCTTTCACTTCTGGGATATTTCATTTGCTCTTCAGCCATTTCCTGGTGAAAACAGCCAATAAGTAAGTCAGGAAAGGGGCTACCAGCTGCAAGAAGTGACTTCTGACATCCAGAGGAGGCATGACAGAGACCTTCTAGTAGTTGGAACCACTTAATATAGAGGGTGACAATCTCTCACACCTCAGAATGTCTCTGAGTCATCAAGAGCAAGAGTTGGCAAGTTATAGCCCATGGGCCAAATCCACCAAGTAAACCAAATCTAGCATGTGAGTCTAATCCACCTGCCACCTGTTTGTGTAAATAAAGTTTTATTGGAACAGCCACAGCCATAAGTGGTCTGTGGCTATTATCACACTGCAACAATCCAGCAGAGTGGTTGCAACAGAGACCATATGACTGCAATGTCTAAGATATTTACTCTCTGACTCTTTACAAAAGAAGCTTGCTGACCCCCAGTGTAGAACAGCACCTTTCAAACCCTAATGTGCATAGGAATCACCTTAGGATGCTGTTAAACTGCAGATTCTGATTCAGTAGCCCTGGGAAGGGGCACAAGACTCCTAAAAAGCCCCAGATAATGCCTGTGCTGCCGGTCCATGGACCACACTTTGAGTAACAACGGGCCAGAGAATATAATGCTCATTAGTCTTGATATTTTTTAAAAATGAGGATTATAAAATATGCTTTAGAAGGATTCCTATCCAAAAACCTAAAATAAAAATGCATACTGTTCTAGAGGAAAATTCCAATGATAGAATAGGGGAGAGAGAATTAATATAACTAAATTCGATGAATGAATTAATGAATATTAGATCCATGCTCAGATCCTGGCTATATGATGGCTCCATCAAAGGCCTGCCCCCCAGTAGAGTTTCTGCCTGAAGAACACTAGTATTCTTCCAGGTTCTCAGGCCAGGAACCCAGGTCTTCCTTACTTCTCCACCTTCATTAGAACATCCACCCTCCATCCAGCTGGCCATTCCTTCAGCGTGATGTTGGTGGGCCCCTGCCCTCCATTCTGATGCCATCTCTCTGGTCCAGGTCTCCATCACTTTGCTTCCATCTTAATGCAATTGTCTGTGTGTGTCTCAATCTCCAGTGTCTTCCATCTCTAGTTCATTGCCTGTGTTTGCCAGACATCTTCTGAAAAAAGCTTTGCAGCATGCCGTTTCCCACTCAAGAGTCTTTAGATTTAAGATCCCACGCTTTGGTCGCCAAGCCTTTTCTCACATCGTGTCTTCCCACTCACCTAGTTGGTCCTCTCAGCCATCCCTGGAGATGGCCCAATGATATCTAAGAATCCCATGGATTTCCCAATGTTGTAATTGGTTTACACAGATTTTAAAGCATTTTCTCGAACATTTTGTAAATACAAGATCTGCATATTTCACCTACCCTTTTTTTTGGATGGTCCATAAAAAATTTTTAAGAAATGAAATCATGCCTTAACAACATGGCAGAAACCTGCACAGAAGAGCCCAGTAAAGACGCAGTCAGCCTGGATCTCTCAGTCCTCCCTTCTTGTGTTTCTCAACAATCTTTTTTTTTTTTTTTTTAATGTTGAATCACTGCTTCCTGTACTTACACCAGTTGCTTAGGTGAGTACTCTCTTGCAAAGGCTTAGAGGTGCCATCTTGTGGAGAAAAATGCAAACAGGCATGTTTGGCTGTGCATTAAGGAAGTGACAAGGATGCCAGAGTGAAGCTCCATCATTGCCTTTTGGCCATGAGGACAGTCCCCTTAGAGCCTTCTAGCCGTGGCCTGCATCGGTAGACTCGGGCCATCTGTGCTCAGGAAGCCCTGTAAATCAGGCCAGTGTGCAAGCGGCCTCCATCCTGGACCAGAGTTCGTCAGCCCAACTCGCTACTGTCTTTTTGCTGATGATCTGCCCTCCAGAACGCCGCCCTATAGGGCGTAGGCGGATCTCTCCGCCCCATTCTGTGAGGAACTTCCTACTCTTGACCTCCTTAGCAGCCCAAAACCACAGCTTCTAACAGACCCATCCCACGTGGTTTTTTCCTGCTGCCAGCCCCTCCTGGGACACTAAAAAATTACAGGAAAATCTGGCCAGATATATTATAGTCTCTTTAAACACAATTCACCATACGGCTCTACACATTAAAAGTAAAGTGAAAGTCTAGAGGTTTCTAGTATTCTATACAAAAATATGGCTATCTTACTTTTATAATAGAGCAATGACCACTGTCAAAAGCTATTTCAGGCCTCTCTCCTCCTCCCCCCATTTCAATTCATGGAGGAGGAAGATTATGAAAGTAAAGTATTAGAATTTTAGAGTTTAGGATACCCCTGCCCTCCAGAGAACGATGACCCTCGTGGAATTGGGGGAGGTGGTAATTAATATCTTATAGAATATGATGTTTACCCCTCAGGACTCCTTTCTTCAGATTTGTAAACACAGCTGCAGTTGATTCTTACCCAGTGTTATCGTACAAGAGCACCAACATTTTCTTACAGTTGAGTTCCTTGGTAAGATGCTATCCTATTATGAACTAGGATGAGGTACTGAAAAGTGACAGCCATAAGCTTGATTAAAACCAGATCACTTGTTTTACAATTGCTTTCACTTAGGAAGCCAGAATACCTTTTATCCTATGGACCATTTCTTCTCTGGAAATGAATGGCATCGTCAATTTGATCTCCATTGATTCCTGTTTCCAATTTAATTTTGTCTATATAAAGCAAATTTCCCTCCCTTTAGATATGGCAGGATTCTTCATATCAGGGCTGTATCTCTTTTTAAAAGAAAAAAAAAATTGGCACCAGAAGGGACCTTAGAGATAAACCAGTTCGAAGAGCAAGTTGGTCCTGTAACTTCGAACTTTTGATTCCTCAACCAGCTGCTCTTTCATTCAACAAATGCTTATTAAGCACCCACCATGTCCCAGGTACTGTGCTCTTTGCAATGCATAATCCTACTCATGCTGAAGTTAAGCCAAGAGGCAATCTTGAAGAACTCGCGAAGGTTATTGGATAGATTGATAGCAGTAAGGAACTATTTTTAGAAACTGGACAATTAAGTGTCCTTTGCTCATTAGCTTCTCTGACATTTACAAAGGCTGCGTGTGCACTTCTGTGAAATTGCCATCGTTTTAAAGCTTTCTGGGGAATCTGTCATGTGCTCCTGGGTGAGCTTTGGAAATAAAACAGCAGTGATTTGCAACTGAGGGTGATTTTGCATCCATGGGGAACATTTGGCAATGTCTGGAGACATTTTTATCATACTGAGAGTGAGGGATGCTTCTGGTATCTAGTGGGTAGAAGCCAGGGATGCTGCTAAACATCCTACAGTGCATAAGGCAGCCCCACAGGAAAGGCCTTTCAGGACCAAAATGTCAGTAGAGCTGAAGTTGAGAAGCCCTCACCTTGAGGAAGAAGAGTAGGCAGGAGGGTGAGAAGCTAGGCTTCTAAGCCCTAACAGTCCTTCAACCCAAGCAGGTCTGCTCTTCTCCTTTTACATGGTGGAACCTTGTATTTCGACATGAGATTTTATTTGTGAAGTATCTTTTTTTTTTTTTTTACTTAAAAAAAAAGTTGAAGACTACTGCAGTAGAAGACAACTCTCCGCCTTCTGTTTTGCAATTGAGTCATTTTAGAACAAATCAACTGAGTGTGTGTGATGCAGGATGAGGGCGATCAGGGGTAGATTTGGAAGCATCTACCCAAGCACTGGTTTTGGCTGCGCAGGACTCTGCTCATCTCTCTCTCAACACTTACAGACAATATTGAAGTGATTTGATTGTGTTCGACTTTCAATTTAGACCAGGGCTGGCAATTTTTTTCTGTAAAGGGCCAGATCTAAATATTTTACACTGTTTGCGTTGCAACCACTCAATCTGCTGTTGGGGCACAAAAGCAGCCATAGACAATAACTAAACAAATGGGAGTGTTTGTGTTCTAATAAATCTTTATCTATAAAAACAAGTTGTAGGCCAGGTTTGGCTGACTAGCTCTAGTTTTCTGACCCCTAATTCAGACTGTGAATAGGAACCTTGTTTGTTTTACCTTCATGTCTCTGCTGCCTACCACTGCATTGGCACATAGTTGAGGTTGGCTCAGGAAACATTTACTGAGCGATAGGGAAGGTCAGTTTTACAGACATAAGTGTTAGAAGACTTTAATGAGAATAACAAATGGAAAAAGATCCACCCAGAATAGAATGTTTAACTGTTTCCTTATGTTGAATATTTAGGATGTTTCCAATTTTTTATTATTATTAATACTGTGATGAGCCCTTCATACAGAAACTGTTGGCCTGATTTCTTATCATTTCCTAGCATAAATTCCTAGAAGAATTTACTGGATCAAACAGCCTATATTGCTAAATTGCTTTCCAGGAAGGTGGTATTGATCTACATTCCTAACAGTAATAACAAGGAGATATTTATCATATGCAAAGGATTTCTTTCAACAGAATGTCATGAATAAACGTTTGGCATCCACATGCGTTTCCATGAATTAGCGCACCGTAAATATAAGTAAATTGGTGTCAGCTACTAATCACTTTAATATTCTCCCATACTGTTCTACCAGCATGATTATTAAGGCACATTGTTTTACCTGTGGGGGTCGTCCAGCCAAACAGTTGAGGTTACCCTATCTCATGTGTTTACTGAGCACACACGGACACATCTGCTTCCCATTAGGGGATCAAACCTCCACTATCTGAATGCCTGGCACCAGCTTACCCTGCCATGATGGACAGAGGCCTCCTCCCTGTGAAATTCACCTCCAAATATGTCATCCAGATTGCTTATTTCCCTCAGGAAATTTCGTTCAGGTTAATTTTGGCACACAATTGGGGGTAATTCTTGAGCAATTTCTCCTGTGATGGCTTGCAATGCGTAAAATTTTCCTACAATATATTACAAAAATCACTGGAAAAAATACACAGGACATCTGATGGTTATCCAGTTGTCTTTGTAACAGCAAGAAATATCTGTTTTGAACTGCAGTACATGATGAGCAAGAAACATAAAATAAAGGTAGATCAGAGTGTAGACATTCTTTCTGGCCTTTTTCAATAGGTGCTGTTTGAGCAGTGAGAACATAGAAGCTGTGTGAGGTGTCTTGACTTTATGGCTGTTTTGTTTTGTTGTTTTGTGTTTTGTTTTTTGTTTTTTGCTCTTCAAAGTTTTCTGAATTTGACCAAATGAATAAGAGAATACTTCTGACCAAGAAGTAGTAGAAAGTGTTATAGAAATAGGGGTGGGTCTGGGTGGTTACATGATGATCGGATTGACTTAGCAGTGGATAGACTTCAGACAAAATCAAATACATGAAGACAATGATGACACAACCCAGCATTTTCTGAGAAGCTACCATATTGCAGCATTCTGTTAAGTACCTTCTGTGTCTGCTTTATTTGATTTTCCCAATAGTCCTAAGAGGTAGCTGCTCCATCCCCATCCAGACAGAAAAAAACATTCTTGGGCTCAGAACAGCTTATCAACATGTCCAAAGACAGTACTCATCGGGGGCAGAGACAGCAAAAGAACGAAGGTTCTCCTGCCCACCCCAAGCACCCCCTGAGGATACTGCAATGGTACCTCTGAAAGAGTCTAGCCATAGGTCAGCACTAAGTCACCCCTATCAGTGACCAATTGATCAGCCTCCTGATACACAAACCAGAATTCAGGCCAGATTCATTTCTGCACATTGTCCTTGACAAGAAGATCTGGATGATGGTAGAAATGTTTTCAGCACCTACTTCGAAGAGAAGTGACTAACCCAACATCACACAGCAAGCCAGGGACTGGGCCAGGACTGCACCCCAGGTTTTCTGGTCCCCAGTCCAACATTCTTTTTATTATTCTAAACTGTTTCTCCTGATAAATGACATCAGCTAGTGATTATAACTAATGATTATAGGACTGTGTTTTGGAGGAAAATACCAGTTGCCTTAAACAAATTCATAGCACGTAATGTATACATGTGATAATCGTTAATGGAACACCAGAAAAGTGCATCTAAAAAACAACAAACACAAATAAGACCTATTCTTAGCAGGACTATACTGATGTCGATGGCATACATGGTTTTGACAAAGTACTTTGGTTATGCAAGGTATTATCATTAGGGAAAGCTGGGTGAAGGGGCACCAAAACTCTCTGCACTCTTTTTACAACTTCTTTTGAGTCTTACACTATTTCAAAATAAAACATTGTAACAATAAGAAAGTAATGTAATAGGAAGATGGGCTAGAATATGTATTCACACGCTTGTGTAAAGTATAATGTTAAAAGAGCCAGTGTAAGAGAGATACATAATGGGTTTGATCCCTCATAACCCTGCAAGAAGAGAAAGCCAGAGTCACGAGTTCTAGGCCAGGCTCTCTCCAGTCTTCATGGTAACCATGCTTTGAACTCATTCCTCTGCACGTAGGTCACTGACACCATCTACTCCTTCAACAAAGCTAGAACCCTCAACATGACCTCTGATCCTTTGACCTCCAACTTTTACCTAATAGTAAAAAACACGGGCTTTGGTCTGGGACCTGTGTTTCAATCCCAGTTCTACCTATTATTAGCATTATGGACTTGGGCAAATTATCTAACCTCTCTTCTAAGTCTTCTTTTCCTATAAATTTCAGCAATCTCACAGACGACTTTTTAGGATTAAATGGCAAAACATATATGTTCAGAGGACCTAGAAGATCGTAAAGACTCTGTAAATGCTGGACACAACAATGTTGAGGAAGATGGCGTGGAGGGGGATGAGGACAGACACAAAGACCTGTTCATTCTGCATCCCAAGCATCTCTTAAATCCCTTCACTCCATCCCCATTCCCCTCATTCAGACTGGGATATTGTAACATCCTCCAGACCCCATGTACCTAATTGTTAATTATCGACTAAAGGAGATTTGATCCTGTCCAGCACGACATAGAGCATACAGGGGTTCCTCATTGCCTGATAGCTTGGGATTATCTGTGTGTGTGTCTGATCACTCCTGTTAGACTCAGATTCCCAAAGGCAGGACCTGTGTCTGATTCAGCTTGGAATCTCCTGGGCAGGCTTTTCAGTGTAGCCACTCAGCGACGTCAGTGATGAAATACATCTTCACGTGTTTAGATCTTGTCACGGCAGGTCCTTTTTGTCATTCAGATCCTAGTCCAGAGGTCATTCCCCAGCCACACCCTCCTAGACACCCAATCCAAATCGTCCCTCATTACATCATCAGATCTTCACAACAGCCCCGTGCAGGAGAAGGGACCTTCGGCATGTGTGTGATTTGCCTTTGGCCTCAGCTAAAAATGAAGGTCTTGAATATATGTTGTCTCCCTAGTTCTCATTCTGGAGTTGTCTCTCTTGCTTTGTGAAGTAAAGGAGGGATACTTGGTAACTCCATGGGAACTCCGTCTCTTAGAGGCGTGGGTAGGCACTAAAACACTGAAGAGTGCTCCTAGTATGTCCTAAGGAAGCTATTGATGGTGGCTCCCGGGATGTCACCTTTAGTTCTGGGCCTCCTGTGCAGCCGCATGCATGCTTCACTGAAACCAGCCTCCGGGGTCCTTGGACGTCTACCAGGAAAAACTCTTGCAGCTTTTCCTTCCCATGTCCAGACTGATCCAGAGCAACCATGCTGTGCAGGAAATCTGGTGGGGATGGGTCCATCGAATTGTGCAGAGCATTTTAATATAATGTCTGATTCTCAAGATCAAGTAACATTGTGTCCGAGTCTATGGTTGTCTGAAGTAACTTACTTGTGTAATTTCCTTGTGACAGGTCTGTTCTAACTGGGCTGGGGCTGAGGATTAATACGATTAATGCAACATCTATTCCATCTTTGGCGATTCTCATTCATTCTTGAAGTATCCCTTACACCCTAGTTACAGGAGAGAGACTCCCTGGATGGCTCATTGTCCCCACTCTGATTAAGGCCCGCTCCGCACTGCAACCATTGTTATCACTAAAAAGCAAGTCTGAGCGTGGTTCACCCCTTCTTCAGACATCTGGGGTTTGCTAATGCCATAGGATGAAATTCTTTTTTTTTTTTTTTTTTTTTTGAGACAAAGTTTCGCTCTTGTTACCCAGGCTGGAGTGCAATGGCGCGATCTCGGCTCACCGCAACCTCCGCCTCCTGGGTTCAGGCAATTCTCCTGTCTCAGCCTCCTGAGTAGCTGGGATTACAGGCACGCACCACCATGCCCAGCTAATTTTTTATATTTTTAGTAGAGACGGGGTTTCACCATGTTGACCAGGATGGTCTCGATCTCTTGACCTCGTGATCCACCCGCCTCGGCCTCCCAAAGTGCTGGGATTACAGGCTTGATTACACTGCGCCCGGCCCATAGGATGAAATTCCAATTCTTCACTCCGGCAAACAAGATTCTTGACAAATTCAGCTGAACTCTCCAGCCTCATATCATCCCTCGCAGCAGCCTTGCGCCACAGCCGTATCATTCTGGGTTCTTTCCTACCTGTGTATACATCGTTCCCTTTATCCGAAGAACCCCTCTGAGAATGAGCTCAGTCTAGACAAGCCGGGGCCGGGGGTAGCAGCAGCAAACTGGGGGTTGGGAAGGGAGGAAGTGTGAGATGTTGCTAGACAGGGTAGGCAATGGGTTTTGACGAGCTCTCCTTTTCACCTTCCTCCTTGGTGACAGTCAGAGGTATCTCCCTGATTCAGTTGGAATCTTTCCTTGATGACATGGGTTCTATTGAAATGTTACCACCCTGTTGGTGGTAACATTTCGTTGCTGTTTCAAAGCAAGGGAGAATTCAAGGGGGGGGGGCTATGGAAATCATGCATGGAAAACATTTTCCTTATTTTTTCTGCTAAAATGTGCACGGGGCAGGGTGAGAATGATTTGAGGGAAGAGAAATACATAGCAAACATAGCATTTGGAAAGGCTAATTGGATGTGGATGAACATACAGAGATGTTCTGTTACTGTCAGAGATAGTGTTTACAGAGATGCTATTGGTGAAGCGAGACCAGTCATTATGGCTGGGTTAACGTGCACGGGGGAATACCGAAGCAATAATGAAGAAGGGCAGTGCCTGCAGAAAGGTTTCCATCAGGCACGCAGCTACAGGGGAAGGAATGGGCACCTTTTGATTTGACTCTGCCCACAGGGTTTGACCTATGGGACCTCCATGAAGAGACCCAGTGTTGCATAACAAAATCAAAAGCGGATTTTGGTTTGCTGGCCGCCTTGCCCCTGAGATGTGGACTGATCATTGCGGTTAGCATTCAAGAACAAGAACAAGCCTGTGATTTGGAGAGCGTGTGTCTCAACAATTAGAATACCATTCTGATTTCAACTATCTTTCCATATCCTCATAACTCAGTGAAGAATCCTGCACTCACAGTATTTCATCGTCCAAACCATAATCAACTCACTTCCATCTGCTCATGGAAAAGTGACAGAATTCTCTGTTCGGAACGAGAATCCCAATTTTAGAGTCAGGAAACATGATCCTGAGCCCTGTGAGGTCAGGATTGGGAAGCTGCAGAAGTGAGAAAAGATTTCATGAAGATTTTTCCGTTTTGTTTCAATGTTTCATTTTTGTTGTTGTTGTTTTGAAATAGGGTCTGTTCTGTTGCCCAGGCTGGAGTCCCCTGGTGCAATCATAGTTCACTGCAACCTCATACTCCTGGCCTCAAGTGATCCTCCCACCTCAGCCTTCTGAGCAGCTAGAACTACAGGTGTGTGCTCCCACACCAGGTTAATTTTTCATTTTTTTGTAGAGACTGGATCTCACTGTGTTGCTCAGGTTGGTCTCAAAGTCCTGAGCTCAAGCAGTCCTCCTGCCTCAGCAGCCTGAAGTGCTGGAATTACAGACATGAGCCACCATGTCTGACCCAAAGTTTAATTTCCATATGCAAAATAAAATGGTTGCAGCGGAAATACGAATGGGGAGGAAGAGATAACACCAAAAGATCTTAGAATGAGTTGTGGGAAGATTCCTTCTGTGAGGGGAGGGGAATTCAGGAAAGTCAGAATTCCCTTATACGCTGATGAGACTGGCTCTACAAAGCAAGAGAGAATTCATGGTGCTCCATGATTTACCAGGTTCTCATCCCGTTCATTCAGGTTTCTGGCTCTTGATTACCTTCATCCTTCTGCTCTGGGAAAAGTGCTCTGGAGTAACCAAGCAAAAGTCTCGCCTCTCAGGTCTCTACAGCCACAGTTAGCAGCAGCGGTTCAGCTCTCAAACAATTGAGTTTCCTAAGAATCCGGTCCAGGGAACACGAGTTTTGGAGGTACTTTGCTAAGTGTAGCAGCTGTAAGAAGACTTGGGGGCAAATCCCAGTTTCAGATGCAGTGCTTGTCATGACTCCACAGAGATTCTTTATATAAAAATCCCAGCACAGGCCGGGCGCGGTGGCTCATGCCCGTAATCCCAACACTTTGGGAGGCCGAGGTGGGTGGATCACAAGGTCAAGAGATCAAGAGCATCCTGGCCAGCATGGTGAAACCCCGTCTCTACTAAAAATACAAAAATTAGCCGGGTTTAGTGGCGCATGCCTGTAGTCTCAGCTACTCGGGAGGCTGAGGCAGGAGAAGTGCTTGAACCCAGGAGGCAGAGGTTGCAGTGAGCTGAGATCACACCACTGTACTCCAGCCCGGTGACAGAGCGAGACTCCGTCTCAAAATAAATAAATAAATAAATCCCAGCACAGGCCATCCTCTCCCCTCCCATAGTCCAGCAGGGATTTGCAGAACTTCACTGTACAACCTGTTTACGTAAATTTCTAGCTCATTACATCTTCCCTCATCTTTATCCCGGTGTTATTTTTCTCCTGATCATTTACCACCACCAAACCAACTCTGCTGTATTGTCTGTGGGTTTACAGTCTGTGGCCCCCACCCCACTCCTAGAATATACATTTCATAAATAGCAAGAGAAGAAGTTTCTTGCCCAGAGAGCTTCTCGCCTCCTTCCTCCTGCTTGCTCCTGATTCATGCTATAAGAGTCTTTTGTTTTCTGCCTTTTTGCAGAACATTGGCTGTGATGACTACCTAGGCTCTGACAAAGTCGTGGACAAATGTGGGGTGTGTGGAGGAGACAATACAGGCTGTCAGGTTGTGTCGGGCGTGTTTAAGCATGCCCTCACCAGCCTGGGCTACCACCGCGTCGTGGAGATTCCCCAGGGAGCCACGAAAATCAACATCACGGAGATGTACAAAAGCAACAACTATTTGGGTAAGCTTGGTCTTTTTCCAGAGAAAGCCATCTGTCCCCGCCAGGTGATGTATTCCTTCAGAACTGTGAGACAGACACAGCAGTGTCTGGGAGTCCTGGGGCATGCAGAGAGTGCCCCTGAGGAATGCCAAGGTACCACCTGGCCTGCGCCTTGAAATGAGAAGCTTGGGTGAAAAATGTTAAAAAAAAAATGTTTTTAAAAAGGTCCTTCTTGCAAATAAGCAAATAAATATTTAGTATCTATACATTTAAACCAGCCTTTGCTTCTCCCAAGAGAAACATGGTTATAAAGTGAATAGCAGACCAAATCGTTGCCCTGAGATGGGAGAAGCTCTTTGCAAAGCCCGGAGACCCGCCAGTGTTTGTTCTGTCAGGATTTGAGGTGGCCAGGGACAATTGATCCCATCTATACCTTCACTCCCCGGAGGTCTAAAGCAAAGCCATTTTTCTCTTCTTTCTGCTTCATCTGCCTGGGGCAGCAGACATATACATGTAGTAGTGTGTATGTCTTTTGAAAAGTTGTGGAATCCTCCAGCAATCGTTTTGGACAATATCATCAATATTGAGAGGCCATTTTTAACCCATTGTTCCACAAAAGATCTTTTTTGATACTTCCTTCTGGACTTTCAAGCTATTTGCATTCCGTCTGATACAAACCACAAAGCAGCCGAGCAAATCCTTTGGGTTTATACTAGCAATGGGATTGCAGCCCTAATGTCCATCAGTGATAGACTGGATAAAGAAAATGTGACACATACACAGCATGGAATACTATGCAGTCATAAAAAAGGATGAGTTCATGTCCTTTGCAGGGACATGAATGAAGCTAGAAACCATCATTCTCAGCAAACTGACACAACAGAAAACTGAACACATATTCTCGCTCATGAGTGGGTGTTGAACAATGAGAACACATGGACACAGGGAGGGGTAAACCACAAACCAGTTGAACAAATTACTGTTTGGTTTTTTTGGGAGGGGGGACAGAGTCTTGCCCTGTCCCCCAGTCTGGAGTACAGGGGTGCAATTTCAGTTCACTTCAGGCTCCACCTCCCAGGTTCAAGCGATTCTCCTGCCTCAGCCTCCCAGGTAGCTGGGACTGTAGGCATGCACCTCCACGCCCAGCTAATTTCTGTATTTTTAGTAGAGATGGGGTTTTGCCATGTTGGCCACATTAGTCTCAAACTCCTGACCCCAAGTGATCCACCCACCTCGGCCTACCAAAATGCTGGGATTACAGGCATGAACCACCGTACATGGCCTTGAACAAAATACTTTTTGTAAATTTCTAATTCATGTCAGGATGTACAAATCAGTTAACAAAATAATATAAGGGAGGCGTTTTTAGAAGTTATTTAATGAACAGCAGTATGCATTTTTTCCTTTTTTTTTTTTTATTATACTTTAAGTTCTGGGTACATGTGCAGATCGTGCAGTATTGATACATAGGTATACACATGCCATGGTGGTTTGCTGCATCCATCCCACCCCTCCACCGTCACCTACATTAGGTATTTCTCCTAACGTTATCCCTCCCCAATTCCCCCACCCCCTCCTATTCCTCCCCTAGCCCTCCAGCCCCCAACAGGCCCCAGTGTGTGATGCTCCCCTCCCTGTGTCCATGTGTTCTTATTGTTCAGCACCCACTTATGAGTGAGAACATGTGGTGTTTGGTTTTCTGTTCTTGTGTCAGTTTGCTGAGAATGATGGTTTCCAGCTTCATCCATGTCCCTGCGAAGGACATGAACTCATCCTTTTCTATGGCTGCATAGTATTCCATGATGTATATGTGCCACATTTTCTTTATCTATTCTATCATTGATGGGCATTTGGGTTACAATACCCTAACTGGTTATATACCCAAAGGATTATAAATCATTCTATTATAAAGACATATGCACATGTATGTTCATTGCAGCACTGTTTACAATAGCAGTATGTATTTTTATCTTTTAATTATTTAATTGAACAGGAACTTACCTAACACAAAAATTATGTGTCAGGCACTATTTTTAATGCTTTACATTCATTCAATCTTTGAATTCTCTCAACTGGGAAAAGGAACTATTCCCATCTCCACTTTTCATATAAGAAAGCAGGCACAGAGAGATTATGTACCTTGCCAAGGTCACAGTGCCATAACGAGGTGGAGCTGGGGTTCAAATCCAGGAAGTCTATCTCCAGGTATGGTAGTCTATCAAGAGATGATACCAATGGGCAGTCTTGGAACCTGAGTCCCTGTGGTGTGCCACTGGCCATGAAGCAGCAATGGCTGCAGCAGTTGAAAGACTATTAAGTCTGCAGCTTTCAAGTATCAGGATCACCCAGAAGTTAACTCCAGACCCAGAAACTCCATATTCCGCCGCTCTTCCTTCCCCGTCTAGTCAAATGCAGCCAAAACGAACTTGATTTTATTGAGGGGAGGGGGAAGGGATGGCAGATGAGACTCTGAGACGAACCCAATCTAAGGAAAACTGTTCAGTTTGCTCTGACAAACTCAGGAGCCATCAAGTAGCAGAAAACCTCGTTTCTCAGTGAGTGCTTTGTATATTCTTTTCAATAGTGAAAAATAGTGTTTGTGTGGCTCCTCCTTTCTTTTGTACTACTGTGAGATCACATCTTCTTAAACATCCTGCCTCCTAGAATGGGAATGTTCTTCTGGGGATTACTTGAAGTGTAATTGCGTTTAAATGTCACTTTTTATTAGTGTGATGTTGCTCTTAGTACGTTTTCCCTGGCTATAGTTAGTTCTATTCAGCAAGCAGTTTTCAAGCTGTGCCCCCTAAAGAAAAAATAGATATTCTGGGCGAATATCCACTGGATGTCTAAATAGAGGAAGCTCTCACAGCTTTGGTGTTTTCGTCTGGAGTAGGAGAATAAGAATCTTCATCTTACAAGTAGTCATGAGTTTCAATAGGATAACATATATTTAAGACCCAGCAGAGCCCCTAACTAGGCAGTTGACAAATGTTCATTCCCTTTCTTTTGTCTCAGAGGGCTTGTCAGTTTTGATTCCATCAAAACTGTGGAATAAACATTTCCTCTTTCCCTAAAAAGGATGAAGGGAAGGCAGAGGGAAAATGGAAGTACCAAGAGTCAGTGGGGGCCGGGCATGGTAGTTCATGTCTATAGTCCCAGCGCTGTGAGAGGCCAACACAGGAGGGCTGCTTGAAGTTAAGAGTTCAAGACCAGCCTGCACAACATCAAGTGAGACCCCCATCTCTCCAAAAAAATTTAAAAATCAGCCAGATCTGGTGACACATGCCTGTAGTCCTAGCTACTTGGGAGGGTTAGGCATGAGGATTGCTTGAGCCTAAGAGGTAAAGCCTTCAGGTCAAGGCTTTCATGCCACTGCACCCCACCTGGGGCGATAGAGCAAGACTCTATCTCAAAAAAGAAAATACTCAATGGAGAGGTGATTCAAAAAGTCAAGTTCCAACTTCCTACACCCAGAGGTCAGTGGGGTACACATGAAATCGGTAGCATCCATGGCAATATTACATGAGGTCCTGTGGGCAAAGGAGAGAGCAAAAACGGAAGAGCAGGCTCTAGTGAAAGGAGATTCCAGAGGTGACAAACACAAGTTCCTTCTATAGCACTTACATCACCTGGGGTGCTTTGTGTGTTCTCTCTTTTTAAAAAAAAATGATCTATAATTCATATGCCATAAATTTCATGCCATTGAAGTGTTCATTGGTTAGAATGGTCTTTTTCTCTTCACAGGTGTTGTCTTTACCTAACCCACTATTCCTGCGGAATGAAGTCTGTATATTTTAAAAGTAAACATACATGGGATTGCTTGAGATCATGTAGAAACGATTAGCAGGTGTATCTAGCTATTTTTGAACTCTTGACAACCGTGTTTTACATTGCACATTGTCACCTGCTGAAACCTTTTCCAAAGAGATATGTGGTGGGTTTCTCCACAGTTTTCCAGGTAACAGTGAAGATTCTGATTTTCTTACCTTGTGAGTTCTGGCGATGTAAACTGTATTTTCTATAAAATTTGACTTGATACACAAAATTTACTCAGCTGTTTGTGAAAGTTTGATCTGCAGAATAGGCAATGTAGAGGAAATTAATAGTTCACATTTGTATCTTTGCCTTGAAGATTGCACAGCTTAAGAAGTTGTTTTTTTTTTTTTTTTAGTTTCTTGTTTCCAGAATTACCTTTAGTTATTTGTAATGCAAATAAAACTTTCCCTGTGAAATAGTTGGTATTTTTTAAATGGCTGACTCCCCAGTAACAATAGAAAATAGGTTTCTATGAGAAAGGCAAGCTTGTTTGATTGATTGATTGATTGATTGATTGAGATGGACTCTCTCACCGTCACCCAGGCTAGAGTGCAATGGCGCGATCTCAGCTCACTGCAAACTCCACCTTGTAGCTTCAAGTGCTTCTCCAGCCTCAGCCTCCCAGGTAGCTGGGATTACAGGCGTCCGCCACCACATCCAGCTAATTTTTGTCTTTTTAGTAGAGACAAGGTTTCACCATGTTGGCTAGGATGGTCTCCATCTCTTGACCTCGTGATCCACCCACCTCAGCCTCCCAAAGTGCTGGGGTTATGGGCGTGAGCCACCACATCCAGCCCAGACTTATATTGCTAATGATGAAGATGATGATTTAATCACCTTATTTTGTTTTATTTTTCACTTTTATTTTAGGTTCAGGGGTACATGTACAACTTTTTATATAGGTAAACTCATAACACAGGGGGTTTTCGTACAGATTGTGTCACCCAGGGACTAAACCTAGTACCCAACAGTTATTTTTTCCAATTCTCACCCTCTCCCACCCTCAAATAGGCCCCAGTGTCTGTTGTTTCCCTCTGTGTGTCCAGGTCTTCAGCTCCCATTTGGAGTGATAACGTGGTATTTGGTGTTCTGTTTCTGTGTGGTTTTCGAAGGATAATGGCCTCCAGCTTCATCCATGTTCCTGCCAAAGACATGATCCTGTTCTTTTTGATGGCTGCATAGTATTCTGTGGTACCATGTACTATATTTTCTTTCTCCAATCTGTCATTGTTGGACGTTTAGTTACTATCATGAATAGTGTGCAGTGAACATATGTGTGCATGTGTCTTTATAGTAGGATGATTTATATTCCTTTGGGTATATACCTGGTAAGGGATTGCTGGGTCAAATGGTATTCTATTTTTAGCTCTTTGAGGAATCACCATGCTACTTTCCACAGTGGTTGGAAAGCATTTGCACTTCCAGCAACAATGTATACATGTTCCCTTTTCTCCATAACCTTGCCAGATTGTGTCATTTTTTGACGTTTTAATAGTAGCCATTCTGACTGGTGTAAGATGGTATCTCGTTGTGGTTTTGATTTGTGTCTCTCTAATGATTGGTGATACTGAGTCTTTTTGCATATGCTTGTTGGCCATATGTATGTCTTCTTTTGAAAAGTACGTCTTCCGTCGATGTCTTTTGCCCACTTTTTAATGGAGTTGTTTTCGTCTTAGAAATTTGTGCAAGTTCTTTTAGATGCTGGATATGAGACCTTTGATGTATAGTTTGCAAATATTTTCTCCCATTCTGTAGGGTATCTGTTTACTCTGTTGATAGGTTCTTTTGCTGTACAGCTGCTCTTAAGTTTAATTAGACACCATTTGTCAAATTTTGCTTTTGTTTCCGTTGCTTTTAGCAACTTCATCATGAAATCTTCCCTAGTTCCTGTGTCCAGAACAGTGTTACCTAGCTTGTCCTCTAGGGTTTTATAGTTTTGGGTTTTACATTTACGTCTTTTAATCCATCTTGAGTTGATTTTTGTATATAGCATAAGAAAGGGGTCCAGTTTCAGTCTTCTGCATATGACCAGCCAGTTCTGCCAGCACCATTTATTGAATAGGGAGTCCTTTTTCCATTGCTTGTTTTTTTCAGCTTTGTTGAAGATGAGATAGTGGTAGGTGTATGGCCTGATTTCTGGGCCTTAGTTCTCTATTCTGTTCCATTGGTCTGTGTGTGTGTTTTTGTACCAGTACCACTCTGTTTTGATTACTGTAGCCCTGTAGTATAGTTTAAAGTCAGGTAAGGTTATGTTTCTAGCCCTGTTCTTTTTGCTTAGGATTGCCTTGGGTTTTGGGGCTCCTTTTTCTATTCCATATGAATTTTAAAATAGCTTTATTTAGTTCTGTGAAGAATTTCATTGGTAGTTTGATAGGAATAACATTGAACCTGTAAATTGCTTTGGGCAGTATGGTCATTTTAATTATATTGATTCTTCTCACCCATGAACATGGAATGTTTTTCCATTTGTTTGTATCATCTCTGATTTCTTTGAGTGGTGTTTTGTAATTCTAATCTCAGAGATCTTTTACCTCCCCGGTTAGCTGTATTCCTCGGTATTTTATTCTTTTTGAATCACCTTATTTTAAAAGATTTCTAAAGCTCTCAATATTTAAATGAGCATCCCTAGGATTCTCCCTCTCTTTTTTTTTTTTAACTTTTAAGTTCAAGGGTACAAGTGCAGATTTGTTACACAGTTAAACTTATGTTACGGGGGTTTGTTTACAGATTATTTCATCACCCAGGTAGTAAGCCTAGTACCCACAAGTTATTTTTCCTGAACCCTCCTCCCGCCCTGGGCTTCTCACTTAGTTAATAATAGTAGTCATACCACACGTACGTAATATTTTAATCTCCAAAGCATTTTCACATACATGGCCTTCTGATCTTTAACACTGGACATTATTTATTAATACTTTGCTTGTTCCAAAAAGCTTTAGACTTTCTAAAGTTATAATTATAGAGTTAAAATATAAAAATTGAAATTTCAAACTTAAAACTAAATAGAAAAAGGAGACCTGTATACCAGAAACTTTGGCTGATGTATTTATAGTGATGGTACATTAAAGTTAACTCTGAGTTTCTGGCTTAATTTAGTTTGACCATTAAGGCCTAGCCTACTAGACTCAGATTCTGAAGGCCATTGGTCCAGCCCCTTCCCTGCCATAACTCATAGGAGGAGTGGCCCATGCAGAGCTGGAGGAAGAGTCCAACTCACCACAATGCTTCTTTTCTCTGAACAAAACTACAGAAACCATTAACATTTAATGTTGCACATATTTCAGGAGATAAGATGTTTATTCGTCTCATTTGAGATTGTAAACTAATGAAACTCTGCAGAATTGAGCTCCAAATTTCTGTTTATTTGAATTTGTTTACATGCTCCAAAATACAGACTGTTTCATGAGTTCTAGACTCCTCGATCTTTTTTTTTTTTAATGGAAAAGACTTTAGAACGCACATGTCTGTTGTAAGCTATGAATTCACCTTTTGTATGTGAATTATTCTGAACTCTCCCATTTAGGGAAAAAAAGTTTAATTGTATTTAAATGATTGACATTTTGTATTACTTGCCTTTTTCTTAATAAAAGATATTGTAAAATTATTTTAGCTGAAATATCAAAGTTTGGCATAGTTCCGTCAGTTCAGTTTACTAATGTCATTATACAACAGTTAAGAAATCAGACATAAAAGCATACCAAGCACAAATTGATTATACAAGACACGTACTACCTGCCAACATGTTAGGTTGTCATAGAGTTTTAGACTTGGACAGAATTTCTAAAGATCTGTAAGCTTTCAAAAATAAACTGGCAATATTCTTACTTTCAAACATGTTCTCCTGAAAGTTTTAAACAATAATAATGGTCAGCATTGAAAAAAAATCAAGTCTTATGAATAACCTATAATTTTCAGGCTTCAATTTATTCATTGAGCAGCTTTTTCTATGGGAAACATTGAATGTTTAAATACTGTGATGTCTTACATTTGCATGACAATAATCTCTAATATTTTTTTCATATTCACTGTAAAATTTTCAAGCAAGACAAATGAAACAGAACAAAAAGGTAAAATTCCCTCTTTATACAAACTCCACACTTGATCCACTACATTCAAGTGTAAACACTACTTGAAGGTAATTAACTACTGTTCACAGTTCATTTTGTATTCTCCAGCCCTTTCTATAAGTACCAATAAATGTATACTTTCTAAAATTGATATTACTACACATGCTTTTTGCAATTTTCTTCCTTATTTTATTAGCATATCATGGGTATCTTTTTATATTCATATCAGGCTATGTTTTTTGTTTGTTTGAGTGCACAGTATTCCATACAATAGATGTAGCATTATTTATTTAGGTACTTCCCTACTGAGGGATGTTTAGATTGCCTCTGATTTTGTAACATTACAAATCATACTTTAGAATTTTGGTTTAAGACGGCAGACTGAGCATATGAGTTTTTCTTGCCTTTCTTCAAAGATTACTTCAAAATGATAAGGAATTTAAAAAAAGAAAAAAAAAACATGTGACCTAAAATCACCAAGAAGACTGAAGTAGGGGCATCAGTGAGCAAATGATTTTAACAGATTTTTGGAAAACAGAAAGCAGATGAGAGAATATTCACTAGCAGAGCAGAGGAAATCACAGCCAGGTGTGCAGAGGGGGTCTGGGAGGAGGAGGGCCTGGCCTGTGAGCTGAAGCCCCAAGAGGCTCTGAGCCTGGAACATAGCAGGTAACAGGGAGGGGAGAAGGGACAAATGTGGCTGAAAATGGGAAAGAAGTGAAAAAAAAACGTCTATGGAACAGGCACCCCCACTCCTAGCAGACGCACGCATTCAGACTGCTGGCACTGCCTCCTTGTCCAACGGAGGGACTGGGGCCTGGATGAGAGGTGGGTGCTGCAAGATTTCGGTTTTTATTGTGGAATTGGAAAAAGGGCAGCTTGCTGAGTAGTACCCTACTCTCTGACTCTGTAGAACTTAGCCTGTTAACACACACTAACATGCGCAGGGTTCTCAGGAAGCCTTCATTTGCTTTTGTCTTAAATGCCAGTGAATAACTGAAAATACCATGAATGAGTAACCAAGGATCACTAGACATTTTCTTAGGACTATAGCATGAAAGGTAATGCCCAAGATCAATAACTGAAAAAGTTATTTCTGGAAGAAACTGAGCAAATTCTTGGAGAAGAAAACTTAAAGAAAGGTTCTCTAACAAGTATTGCTTCCATGAATATCCTAATATGTGTATCTTTTCATAGTTATATAAATAGTTCTGTAGGATAGACTCCTGGCAGGAGAATTTGTAGGTCGAATGGAATGCACACTTAAAATCCTGGAAAATAAAACGAAATTCCTCTCCAAAGTCATTGTACCAATTTACATTCCCACCAGGGGCACATGAAAGAACTCTTTCTTCACACCCTTACCAAAACTAAGTATTACAAATACACTTAATTCTTACTATATCTTTTTTATTTGCATTTTCCTGGCTAGTAATTCTTGTTTTTTATACTCTATGAATTAGACATTTTTAAATTGCATTTGTAGTTTCTTATTGATTTTAAGAACTCATACACATAATAATACCCAGTTTTTTGCTCATATCTATTCAAAATATTAGCCTTTATCTTATGTTTCAACTTTGCTTAAATTATCTATTACTCTGTGGTAAAAAAATTGTAATCTTTCTTCAGTCAATTCTGTCAATTTTTTTATGGCTAGTGGTTTTGTCTTAATTAAGAAGACCTACCCACCTCCAACATTATAAAATTATTCTCTAATATGTTATCCTATTACTTTTGTGGTTGTATTTTTATTTAAATATTTAATACATCTGGAATTTTTGTGTTGTGTGGTGTGAGGCAGGATCTAACTTTTTTTTTTTTTTTCAAATAGACAGTTGGAAATACCATTTGTTAAATGACTCCCATTGATTTGAAATGCCATATCTACCATACGCTGTATTCAAATATGTATAGATATACTTGTGAATTCTCACTTCAGGTCCATTGATCTGTTTGTCTCCTCTACTTAAATACTATATAATTTTCACTCCTGTAGTTTTGATATGTTTTATTCTTTGATAGGTCAATTATCTGTCCCCTCCTCAGTTTCCTACCAAATAAATACTGTGCTCTTTTTGTACATTTTTCTTAGGCATTCTTATACATTTGTTTATATACATTTTAAAATCGATTTGTCAAAATACATAAAAATTCTGTTGAGATTTTGATTGAGATTCCAACAAATTTATGGATTGATTTGAGGCAGGAAAAAAAAAATTACGACATTGAATCTTTCTGTTCAGGAGCGTAGCACGTTCCTCTTTTTATGTTCCTTTTTTTTTTTTTTTTTTGAGACAGAGTTTCCCTCTTGTTACCCAGGCTGGAGTGCAATGGCGTGATCTTGGCTCACCGCAACCTCCGCCTCCTGGGTTCAGGCAATTCTCCTGCCTCAGCCTCCTGAGTAGCTGGAATTACAGGCACGCGCCACCATGCCCAGCTAATTTTTTGTATTTTTAGTAGAGACGGGGTTTCACCATGTTGACCGGGATGGTCTCGATCTCTTGACCTCGTGATCCACCCGCCTCAGCCTCCCAAAGTGCTGGGATTACAGGCTTGAGCCACCGCGCCTGGCTCTTTTTATGTTCTTAATAATTTCTTCAACTTGATGTTACTTATGTTTTATTACTTTATTCCTAGGTATTTTATAGTTTTTGCTAATATGGCATATAACATCTTCATTTCCATTACATTTTTAATTAGTCATGCCAGTGTATGTGAAATTAGTTTTATATATTTATTTTGTATCGACATCTTGCTAGACTTTTTTAATAATTCTAATAGATCTTCAGTTGTTTGATTTTGGGCTTTCTGTAGGTGGCCAGTCATGATATCTATAAATAATACAAATGTTATCTTCTCACACCTGTAGTCTCAGCACTTTAGGAGGCCAAGGCAAGCAGATTACTTCAGGTCAAGAGTTTGAGACCAGCCTGACCAACATGATGAAGCACCATCTCTAATAAAAATACAAATATTAGCCAGGCATGGTGGTGCACACCTGTAGTCCCAGCTACTCAGGAGGCTGAGGCAGGAGAATCTCTTGAACCTGGGAAGTGGAGGTTGCAGAGCCAAAATCACGCCTCTGCACTTCAGTCTGGGTGACAGACTCCATCTCAAAAAAAAAAAAAAAAAAGTTACCTTCCTTTCAAGTATTCTGCTTTATTCTCTTCTTGCACTTAGAGGGTGAAACTGCTAAAACTGTGGTATAATCATCATGATAATGGGCTTTCCTATCTTGTTCCCGACAATGGATATACTCCTAATAGAAGTTTGGTTAGCTTTCTGACAGATTCATCAAAATAAGGTTTTTTTCTTTTTATAACTAGCTTTTAAGAATTTTTAATAAAACTTGGCCTTGTTTTGTTTAGTTTCCTTCTGAATATCTGATGATCAATCCTTAGTTGTCAGTTTACATTTATAAGGATAATGGATAGTTGCTTATTCTAGGTACGGTCGGTGGCTTTCCTCTGCAATTACTTTCATCTGTTTTTGCAATAGTCCTTTTCTCCAAATGGAGCAGAGACCAGTATGCTGCAAGATGAAGCAGGTTTCCTCTGAGTGTCCCCATCTGGGCAGGGGACAGACAGGCAGGCGGCTACAAAAGCCTCTTCTCTTAGAGGCATCTGAGGATTCAGTAGGATAATCACGAATTGCCTAGCATGATAATGAGTTTAATATATATTTTCCCGGCTTTATTCAAGGCTCCAGTGACTGCATCAGTGACTGCCTAGCAAAACTCTTGTTTTCCTTGCAATTTCCTTGCCATGACTAGAAACAGCCTTCTCTCCTGCTCCACTGCCAAGGAAGCCTCCGAGATTATGCCAGTTCAGGTGTAAAATTTTACACCTTTCTTCTTAGACATCAAAAGCCTACCTGATTTGACTGCCATAGTTGTGTACCTATGGCTTTTGCCCTCAACTGTCTGTCTAGGAATAGTTTCCTCATCCCAGAAGAACAAAAAGAAAAAGAAAAGTAGGCATGCTTCTTCAGCACACATCCTGTGCTGACCTCATTCTAATCAGAAAATGGATCCTCTAGGGGTATCGATGTGTGATGATGTGTTTATGCCTCTCCTACCATACTCCCCCAGCCCCAGGCTGCATCCAGTGATCTAAGTGGCATTTCTCTGCTCTTGCTCTTATCTGGGCTCTAGTTCTTGGCTTTGTCTTCCATTTATACTCTGCCCATTGAAATTGGTCTTTGCAGAGCCGTTGTTTCCAGCTGGGGTGGATGCTCTTGGTCAAGTTCCTTAACCTTTCTGAGATTTGATTTCCCCATAGGCAAACTAGGAAAACAATTACAGTTTCATAGGACTATTAACTTTAAATGAGAAAATATAGGTAAAATATCCAGCATCTCCAAACTATTAGTTCCCGTATCTCCCTGAATCAGTGGTTCTCACCCTGGCTGTACATGGCAATCATGGGAGACCTGCTGCATGAGGCATGTTTGAACTATACTGATGCCTGAGTCCCACCTGCATGTTTAACTGGTCGGGGGCACAGCCTGACAACCTGGACTTCAGGATTTGTTTAAAAAACTTTAAAGGTGATTCCAATGTCCTTTCAGGGTAGAAGGCCTTTTCTCTATGTCAGTAGGTGTCAGCTAGGGACTATTTTGCACCCACTCTCCAGACATTTGGCAATGGGTGGAGGCATTTTGATTGTTACAGCTAGGGCAGAGAAGAGGGGAGGTGGGTGCTGCTGGCATCTGTGGAAAAAGGCCAGGGATGCTGCTAAACCGTTCACAGTGCACAGGACAGCTCCCACAACAAAGAATGATTCAGCTCCAAACCTCAACAGAGCTGAAGTAAGAAACCCTGGCCTGTTTGATCACTAAGATCCCTTTCAGTGCTAAAGTACTGTAGATCACTTGTTTCAGAATGATGTTTCTAAAATAATAAATACCTAAGGTTTTCTTGGAATGACCATTTTATGTATCCGCTCACTCTGAATCCTTAGCTTCCAGTCCAACCCCCTCCTTTGGTTTGCTTTCCAGATTTCACTCAATTCTTGGTAGTGGGTCCCTTGATTGCTTATCTCTCAGCAGTGGTGAAGCAGCCCCAGCAACGGAAGTCCCATCTTAAAATGCCTTTTGGTAGCTGGCCCTGTGGCATTTGGAGTCCTTTCTTGCTTTCTTAATACATGGCAGAAGAATAAAAGAGAAAAAGGCCAGCAAAGAAAGTCCGTTTTTCTTTGGATTCTCTGATCATCTCTCCAGCCTGGCACTGAACTCGATTTTACTGTAGTTTATCTGTTTACATGTCCGTGCTCTTCCCAGTGGGGCTGTGCACCCCTTGAAGACAAACAGGCCAGCCTTAGACGTTGTCCTCTGGAGTAACACCACGAGCTAGGGACTGTGCCACGTGGTGCAAATTCAGAAATAAAGGCCGGGCTGGCTCTCCGGAGGCCCATGCATGGTGCGCAGCCCACGTGCTACTGGAGTTGTATTACTACTGGCTAGACGGCTGGAAGCCCAAGTTCACGACCTCCTTCAGCGAATCCTCCCAACACTCACACAAGGTGGGAACTACTGTCGTCATCTGCATTTTATAGTTGAGGGACCTGCCTGTGGTAAACAATTTGCGAATGGTGAAATCAGGACTTGAACCCGGGCGCAGGCCTCACTCATGATCTCCACTGCATGTTTATGACCATGGCCATTTGCAAGAAAAATATGGTGGGGTGGGGCAGTATTTGTGTCTTCTCCCTCTCCAACCATTGGAAGAAAGACACGTTCCGCTTAATTCCTTGCTGCCATCCTGCACCCTCCGCACTGTTCCATCCCTGTCCCGACCAGTACCTCGAACTTGATTATAATCACGTGTCCCGTGCTCCCTTTGGGAATCCTTGGCCTAAATATCCATAGTTATTTCTTAGTCACTGGATGTGCACCATCTTGCCTCAGCAGACTCCTTCTGGAACTAGCTTTTAAAAGAGTATCCAGCTCTTAAAAAGAGTAAAACATTTTAGAGAAATAAAACATCAAGTGTGTGTTTTTCCTCTTTTTATCGTGGTAAAACATATGCAAACACAAAATTTACCATTTTAATGATGTTAAGTATATAATTCAGTGACATTAAGTACATTCACTGCTGTGCAACCATCACCATGATCCATTTTCAGAATTTTTTTTTTTTTTTGATATGAAGTCTTGCTCTGTCACCAGGCTGGCGTGCAGTGACGCAATCTCATCTCATTGCAACTTCTGCCTCCCGGGTTCAAGCAATTCTCCTGCCTCAGTCACCCAAGTAGCTGGGACTACAGGCACGTGCCACCATGCCCAGCTAATATTGGTATTTTTAGTAGAGACAGGATTTCACCATGTTGGCCAGGATGGTTTTGATCTCTTAACCTTGTGATCCACCCGCCTCAGCCTCCCAAAGTGCTGGGATTACAGGCATGAGCCACCACACCTGGCCTCAGAATTGTTTATCATCCCAAAAGCTGTACTCATTACACAGTAACCCCCTTCTTTCCCCTCCTCCAAGCCCCTGGTGACTTCTGCTTTCTGCCTTATGCATTGACCTATTCTAGGAACCTCATGCACATGGAATCACACAGTGTTTGTCCTTTGGTGTCTGGGTTATTTCACTTAGCATAATGTTTTCAAGATTCATCCGTGTGGTAGCACGTACCAGAATTCCAATGCCTTTTTATGTATATAGCACATTTTGTTTATCCATTCATCTGTTGATGAGCACCTGGGCTGTTTCCCTCTTTTGGTTATTGTGAATAATGTTGCTATGAACATGGCCATACAACTGTCTGTCTGAGTCACTGCTTCCAATTCTTTTGGGTATATACCTAGGAGTGGAATTGCTGGGTCATATGGGAACTCCATATTTAACCTTAAGAGAAACTGCCAAACTGCTTTCTACGTCAGCTGCCCCGTTTTATCTTCCCACAAGGGTTTCAACGTCGCCACATTCTCACCAATGCTTCAAGTGTGTTTTCGAAGGAGTATTTAAGCAGGTGATATGATAGGGACCAGTGGTCTGCTTTCAGGCATCAGGACAAGATGCTGAGCTGGGCTTTGCTACCTGCTGTGGGTCATCGAAGCCCGAGGAGATGGTTAAGTCACAAACGACTCAAAGGGATATCCTGACTCTTGACTGGATGTTCCTTGTCAATGCTGAGGAAAGTTATCATTGAGTATTTGTTTTTGTTTTTTTAATTTGGACTCATTTCTTGCCTTTTCTTTACCACAAGCTTTGATGACTCCTGTCCAAAACCAGCTATTGACAAAACAAAGATTCCATGCCAAAGAGACGGTGCCCTCTTGCTGTGATTTGGAAAGATACTATTGTTTGTTTTAGCACTCCTGGACTTGATTTTGGATTACATACTTTCCACCTGGTGTCTGACAGCACACCTCCCTTTGATTTATGAAAGCCATGATATTCTTATATCTGTTTACAGGGGCTTTCTTTTCACTTTCAGAGTCACTTTGCCTTGAAAAGCTTTCAGATATGCTGGAAGGAAAGGAAATCAACTCTGCCCCACCCCCTTCTGCTCATTGTTTCACGTTTTCTGCTTTATATTTATAGTTGGTACCTAGCCACCCTGGAAATGTAAGATTGAGTTGGCCTGTTTGTACATGGATTTGCCTTTCATTCTGTGGGAATAGTTAAGCTGTAGTTTGTTTTTTTGCTTTTAATTGTATGGTCTGTCTCAGAAATATGCAAAATGCCCACCCCTGTTTTCCTATACTTAATGAGATGCTTTCCTCAAATGCAGGAAACAGCTGCTGAGCAGGCTGAGTCTTGAGTTTTTGTGGCAGTGATTTGACACCTCTGTCCTTGCATGAAAAATAACACTTGTCTCCTAGCCCACTCTAGGCAACAGCATCTGAGTGGACGGTATCTTCAGCAGGGCTGCTCATGGCTCCCAGATCTCCTACCTGAATTAGGGTAATAGCTGAGAACCCATTGTCTCCAAGTCCATGGTGCATAATACTGTCCCGAGATCCGTCTATTCCCTGACCCACTTGGAAGTCCATTGAAGCTCTCCCTCTTTGAATCAAAGTCTTGCTTTTTTGTGATATGTTAGGTCACTGAGCTGCCACATTAGGGCATTAATACAAGTTAAGCCCCAAGAAGAGCTTTCTAAGGTTTAAACAACGTTTAGTAAATAGAGTTGACTTAATGAAAGAGACGTGCCCCTGAGAAAAACCATCATCTCTTGAGGATTTCTTAACCAGCAGCTGGGGATGGCCCACTCTTTGCTGCTCCATGGTTGCTGCTCTCATTGGGAGCTTCTCTTACTTCCTCATGAGCATCAGAGCTTCGGAAATGTGAAACCTGCCTTCTAAGGTTGCCTGCTTCTCTCTTCAGGTCTTACCTTCCCATGGGAGAAGTTGAGTGCCCTTTCCCCTTCTTTTATTAAGCAGAACTCTGGTCATATTGTTCTTCTTCTAAACCTTCCGTGTTTGCAGATAAGTCACTGCAGGAGTGGGCTTTGAAGATCATCCTTTCTCCCTCTCATCATAAACCGCCTTTGTTAGCTTTGCTCTGGCTGTTTTAGCATCAACAGCTCTAAAAATAACTTTTGGCATCTCCTGAATCTACCCTACTCTTTCCCCAAGCCAGACACTATTCTCTAAATTGGAAACCATAGTAAATGTCAGCATAGGGAAGGCAACTCCTTCTGTCTGACTTCAGAGCCTACATTTATTTTCTTCCTTAGAAAATATACTTTGACATAGCCTCACCCTGTAGCTTTCTTTGTGACCTTACAGTCACGCCTATATTTGTTATGCTTTGGGGGTGGAATTTGTCTCATTGATCAATATTTTTCCCTTTATTATCTGGTATTTAATCTGAATCAGGACTGATTTGCTTTCTTTGATTAAAGAAAACATTGCTCTTTGTCTGACTTGACATTCCTGCAAGATAATTAAACATTTCATTGGATATCTGTAAGCACCTACTGTATACAATTTATTGTGGAGAAAGAGTTGACCGATACATGGTCTTTGCCCTGAAAGGCATTTACTGCCCACTTGGGAATCCTTTGATGACTTTGAAAAGAGACCCAGTGCTGTGGGAGTGCAAAGGATAGAGACATGAATTCTAATAGGATAGTCTGAGGGGGCACCTGGAGGAGGTGGGGTTTAACCTGGGCTTTTAGAGCAGGGGTTGGCAACCTTTTTTTGGAAAGACCATGTAGTAAATATCTTGGGCTTTGCAGGCCATTTAGTCTCTGTTACAGCTGCTCTGCTGCATAGTAAGAAAGCAGCACAGACAATATGTGAATGGGTACGCCTATGCTCCAATAAAATAGGAGATATCAAAAGAGCCAGCCTCTCAAATTGGCCCTCGTACTGTGGTTTGCCCATCCATGTTTTGGTGGATGGATAGGCTTTTCTCAGAAGAATTAGGAGAAAGAGCATTTCAATCTGAAGAAGCAGCATGAGCTAAGGTACAGAGAAGGTTGAACGTGAGGCATGTCCTGGACTCAGTGCCTTATGAAATCAGTGAGAGTCACCTTGACGTTTGAGACTGCAAATGCAGCATACGGCTAGACCTCTTTCATCCTGAACCACATCCTTTGTATTAAATCTGAAGACACTCGGCTGGAGAAGGGTTGTGGCAGGTTCCTGGCTCTGCTCTACAGTCAGTTTGGGGCAGTCGTAGAGGAGGAGGGGGACAGGCTGATTCTTAGCTTGATAAGAATAGGAAAAAAAAAAATGGTCTTTTGCTTTTAGAAAGGTGTTTATTATCTAGACAAAGTTTCAAAGCACAAATATGTGTAAAAGGCCTGGCCCATAGGAAGAATCTGAGAGAGGGGAAGTGACTAGGGACAAGGATACTGCTAAGTCAGCGGACTCTGTGATTCCAAACAGTAAATTTGACCATCTTAGAAAACCAGAGTTTTTGTGTATGTTTTTAATCAGTGACTGTAGGTTGAGCACCTTATCACAGAACATAATGCACTCCACAGTACTGCTACATCACGGAATGATAAACTGCCCTTGGAAACTTGAGATGAACTGAAGCAAATGAGAGTAGAAAAGATAGAAAAGTAATCTGGGGAGCTGGAAATGTAGGTAATCCGTCCTCTTTAAAAAGAGGAGAGGGATTGCCTTTGAGAGAAGCTAAAGCCCTTCCCGTGTCTCTACAGCAGGACTTTTGAAACCTAGTCCCGCCGTTCCTGTCTTACTGGTAAGTTCTGGGAACACCAGAGCTGGATTGCTCTCTAAACCTCCTCCTGTGCAAAGGTCCTAATCCCAACAGCACGTTCTCAGCAGGCAGCACAGATCTGGCCCTACATGAATCTTTTAAGATGAATTCCTTGATTTTTAATTATCCCTAACAACATATTGGCCAAGTTTTTAGAATTGCTGCAAGAAAACCGACATTAACCCTTAAGATAATCTCTCTTGGTAGGGCAAAAATTTGTTGATCTGTGAAAAAAGACTTGATCAGCTGCATTAAGATTTCTTCTAAATAAATACTCCACATCATTGCTAGCCTTTCCTTAACTTACAAAATTGTGCATAGCTAGGACTAACTTGGAATTTTAAGAAAAATTTGAGTTATCAGTTTCACTGGCCAAAGGATCCAGATTACTGTCTCAAACATTTTAATATGAGCAGAATTACGCAAGTTAAGAGTTCTTCTCTCAGCAATACAACTTGCTGGCTCTATGGCCTTCGGCCAGCTACCTGACCTCTCCATATGTCATTTTCTTTCCCTGTAAGATGCATTGACAATAATATTTATCTCATAGGGTTGATAGGAAGGTTAAATAAAACTGGTAAAATATCTAGCACAGTGACAGGCACAAAATATGTAATGAACATCAGATGTCATTACTATAATTTTGTTTCATTTTGTTTTTGAAATGGGGTTTCGCTCTGTTGATCAGGCTGGAGTGCAGTAATGCAGTATCAGCTCGCTGCAACCTCTTCCTCCTGGGTTCAAGCAATTCTCCTGCCACAGCCTCCATACAGGCATGTGCCACCATGCCCAGTTAATTTTTGTATTTTAGTAGAGAGAGTTTCACCATGTTGGCTAGGGTGGTCTTGAACCCCTGACGTCAAGTGATCTGCCCACCTCGACCTGCCAAAGTGTTGAGATTACAGGTGTAAGCCTACCATGCCCAGCCATACTAGGGCATTTTTGTGCTTACTATTATACAAACTAGTCCAGGATTATAGGGTTAGAGATCCACATATTTGTGCTTTGAAACTTTGTCTAGATAAGAAATATCTTTCTAAAAGCAAAAGCCCATTTTTTTCTAGTCTTATCAAGCCAAGAATCAGTATTAGAATTTTACATGGCATGGCTGGGTGTGGTGGCTCACACCTATAATCCCAGCACTTTGGGAGGCTGAAGCAGGTAGACCACCTGAGGTCAGGAGTTCCAGACCAGCCTGGCCAACATGGGGAAATTCTGTGTCTGCTTGCTGAAAATACAAAAATTAGTCATGGTGGCAAGCACCTATAATCCTACCTACTCAGGAGGCTGAGGCAGGAGAATGACTTGAACCCAGGGGGTGGAGATTGCAGTGAGCCAAGATGGTACCACTTCACTCCACTCTCGGTGAAAGAGCAAAACTCTGTGTAAAAAAAGAAATTTTTTTTTTACATGGCACATGTCTTTGTAACTAACTGATAGTGAACTAAGATCAAGTACTGTTTGAATTGCATTTGGTAAATATGGTGTCCCCTAACTCAGCTCCTTGGCTTAAGGGTACCAAGATGTTCATAGGGACAAACAGAAGTTGATCAACACCTGTATTTCAGGCCTAGGCAAGTATGAGGCTTGGGCTATTAGATGTTCTACTTTTAACATGAATACTGACTTCCTATTCTCTGATGTGTTGGTCTTTAAATGTTCAACTGTGCCTCTGACACCAAGAGAACAATGAAATTTCTGCTGTCAGCACGTGAGGGTCATGGACACAGGCTGTCAGTACTATTCAGCATGGGGACCCTTGGAGCCCCTGTGATAACAGACCTGTCCTGGAAAGGATGAAGACATGGTTCGATGCTTAATTCATTACAGTTAAGTGAAACTTTCATCACAGAACTTTATACCCTCTTCTCGAAGCACATGTGAAGGAGAGACACGTGTTTAAGTGCCGGAAGCCTGATGTCTGGCCAGAGCCAGTGGCTGCCTTAGCACTTACTTATTTGTTAGACAAGATTTTTGTTGAAATGCTAAGTATTAATACACAGGGAAAATTCTCTATTCAAAACTGTACGGTACAGCTTGATGAATGTTCACAAAGTGGACGCAGTCAGGTCACTAGTACTCAGATGAAGAAATAGAACTTTGTCAGCTCCCAGAAGCCCCTTCCAGTGCCCCTCTCAGTCACTAAAGAACCGCTACTATGGCTGTTCACACCATACATTAGTTTTGTCTGTTTTTATAAAAACCTTATATAAATGGAATAATACAGCATATACTTTTTTGTATCTGGCTCCTTTTTTTTTTTTTTTTTTTTTGGCTCAACATTTTTAACATTTACCTTGGGGTATAGTATAAAATGAGAAGGTAGATTTCTTCCTAATGTTTAGCCAATTTCCCATACCAATTTGTTGAGTGGTTCATTTATGTAATGTAGGAATGTGGAGAATGTGCTAAGTTGCATACTTACCCTAGGTCTGTTTCATGACTATTTATTGCATCCATTTATCTATCATAATTTCTCTACCACCGAGAGTATTTTGACTGTCATGGTTTTAAAATGTGTTTTAATATTTGGCATGGCAATTCTTCCCTCTTTTGCCTCTTTTTTTTTGAGACAAGGTCTCACTCTTTGCCCAGGCTGGAGTGCAGTGGCACAATCACGGCTCACTGAAGCCTCAACCATCCAGGCTCAAGAGATCCTCCCACCTCAGCCTCCCAAGTAGCTGAGACTACAGGCTCACACCACCATGCCCAGCTGATTTTTGTATTTTTTGTAATGATAGGGCTTCACCATCTTGGCCAGGATGGTCTCAGACTCCTGGACTCCATAATCTGTCCACCTTAACCTCCCAAAATGCTGGGCTTACAGGTGTGAGCCGATGCACCCAGCCTTGCTTCTTTTTGATAGTATTTTTAGATAATCTAACATTATCCCAGGTGAATTTCTGAAACCATTGTCACATATAAGAAAAAAAAAAATCCTCTAGGTGTTTTCATGTGATGGTGTTAAATTCATTCAATAAGCATGTACTAAGTCCTTACTGTGTGCCAGGTGGAGTTCTGGGTACTGGAAATGCTGCAGAGAAAAGGGCAGACCAGCCCTGATGGCATTTACAAAGTTCTAGCTGGGGAGATTGGAGACAAAAGAACAAAAAGGTAATTTTGGATGATGAGACATGCTATCAAAAATAAAACGGGGGAAGAGGAGAATGCATGCGGACTGGAAGAGCAGGCTACTATTTGAATTAGGTGGTCAGTGTCTTAAGGAAAGTGATCCTTGAATTTGCACCTGAATCATGCCAAGAGTGTATTAAATCTATGAATTGATTTGAAAGGAGTAGACGCGGTTAAAACATTCGGTTTGGCCAGTCTCAGTGGCTTATAACTGTAATCCCAGCATTTTGGGAGGCCGAGGTGGGCAGCTTACTTGAGGTCAGGAGTTCAAGACCAGCCTGGCGCACAGGTGAAACCCTGTCTGTACTGAATACAAAAAATTAGCGGGGCATGGTGGCAATTTCCTGTAGTCCCAGCTACTCAGGAGGTTGAGGCATGAGAATTGTTTGAACTCAGGAGGTGAGGTTGCAGCGAGCCAAGATCACACCACTACACTCTAGCCTGGGTGACAGAGCAAGGCTCCATCTCTCAGCAACAACAACAAAACCATTCAGTCTAAGAACATAGCATTTATTACCGTTCATTCAAATCGCTTATATCTGCCAGTGAATTTTTTTCTATTTCCTGTATAGATTATCTGCATTTCTTGTAAAGATTGGTCATAGGTATTTAATCCTGCTTTGCTGTGGTATGAGGATGGCAATGATAACAGAGAAAGGCATCTGTTCCGTTTTGTCTCCAAAATTCTTATCAATATGTAGAAAAGTTACGCATTTTTTATATTTACCTCTGTCTGGTAACTGTTGAGCTTTTATAAATTCTGAGTCTTTTGAGTTGGTTTTCATCATTTTCTAATGATATAATCATACAGAAATAATTGTAATATTGCCTCCTCCTTTCCAATAGCAATCACTCTGAAAAGCAGACATCCTTAACCTATCTCTGATTTTAATGTGGATGCCCCTAATTTTTACTAGCAAGGAAAATGAATGTATCCTCAATAAATATTTTAATTGAATATATGATTACATGCTCACTGTTGGGGTAAGAAAGTTTATTTCTAATTTTGTGATTTTTTTTTTAACCAGGATGAGTTGTTTTTTTTTTAACCCTTATGAATTCTTGGTGATTTATTGTCTATTTCCATAGATAAATGCAGTCATCTTTTATAAATAGTATGATGAAAATTTAGATAAAACCATTTTGTTGTACTTTAAGTTCAGAACATGCAGGTTTGTTACATAGGTTTACACATGCTACAATGGTTGGCTGCATCCATCACCCTGTCATCTACATTAGGTATTTCTCCTAAGGCTATCCCTCCCCTAGCCCCCCACTCTCTGACAGGCCCTGGCGTGTGATGTTCCCCTCCCTGTGTCCATGTGTTCTCATTGTTCAGCACCCACTTATGAGTGAGAACATGCGGTGTTTGGTTTTCTGTTCTTGTGTTAGTTTGCTGAATAATGGTTTCCAGCTTCAAACATGTCCCTGCAAAGGACATGAACTCCTCCTTTTTATGGCTGCATAGTATTCCATGGTGTATATGTGCCACATTTTCTTTATCCAGTCTATCACTGATGGGCATTTGGGTTGGTTCCAAGCCTTTGCTATTGTGAACAGTGTCACAATAAATATACGTGTTCATGTGTCTTTATAATAGAATGATTTATAATTCTTTGGGTATACACCCAGTAATGGGATTACTGGGCCAAATGGTATTTGTAGTTCTAGATCCTTGAGCAGTCACCACACTGTCTTCCACAATGGTTGAACTAATTTACATTCCCACCAACTGTGTAAGAGTGTTCCTATTTCTCCACAGAGGAGGAGTTTTAAATAAACATTTTGGCACCTACTTAGGTTATTTTTTTTCTTTAGAGTTTTCTGTATTATCCTTACATTCCTGGATTACACCCTGTTTGATCTTGATCAGTGGTTTATTTAATTATCTGTTGAATTCAGTTTGCAAGGGCCTGATTTGGGATTTTTTAAAACTGTATTCCAAAGTGAGACTGGCCTATTGTTTTCATTTTGTACTGCCCCTCAGAGGTGTAGGTTAAGTTGGTGTTCCAATTTTTATATGCTCTGGAAAAGCTTATATAATGATCTATTCCTTCAGATTTTTATAAAAACTCACCAATCAAAATCTGGCACTAGAATATTTTTGGAAGAAATTACTGCTAACTTTTAATGGTTATTCTATGTCTATGGCTGTTAGTCTATTATGTTTTCTTCATCTTAAATCAATTAGGTAATTTTTAATATTTCTTTTTCATGGAGAGTTTCAAAGGTAGAGAATTACATATCAAATTCACTTATAATTTCAGCATCATCTGATATATTCTCTTATTTGGGCTTTATTGGGTTATTAAATTTGCTTATTTTCAAAAGTATCTTAGAGACCAGCTCTCAGGTTCTCATGTGTGTTTTTCTTTTTTGAATTCTGTTTTATGACTTCTACCTTGGTTTCCATTTTTTTAAAGAAATAAGAGTATTTAAATTGCATAAATTTATTCTGTGCCCCTTGTTTTTTTCTGTTTTCTCAGTGATTCTCAAATGCTTTCATCTCAGGACCCTTTTCTCCTCTTAAAAACTGAAGACCCTAGAGAGCTTTTGTTTATATTAATTAATTCATTAATATTTACAGTATTCACATTTTAAACTGAAATTTGAGAATTATATATATATATTCATTTGCTTTAAAATAACAATAATAAACTCACTATATAATACAGTAACAGTTTTTTAAAAGGAACTGTTTCCCAAAGCATAAAGCATAAACGTTTTGGGAAGAGTGGCATCATTTTGCAAATGCTGTGTCTTTTAATGTCTGGCCTAATAGAATACAGCTGGATTCTCCTATCTGCTTCTCCAATCTGTTGTGATAGGTCATTTGGCTAAAGTATATGAAGAAAATCTGGTTTCACATAAATATGTGGTTGGAAAATGGAGATGTAGTTTGGTGGTCTTTTCAGATCATTGTGAATCTTCTCCTTTAATACTGTACCGAACTAGGAAAGTGGTAGTTTCTTAAAGGTTAGTTGCAATGGGAAATCTGAAACCACATCAATAAACTTGTCATGCTCTTTATACTCATGAGTAAGAGAAAAAAACTCAAATAACATCTTAGGGTTATTATGGAAATAGATTTAACCTCAAAGATCCCCTAAAAGGATCTTAAGGACCATACTTTGAGATACACTTTTCCAAGTCAATGGAAATACATACATTTTTAAAAAAACTTGTTATTTTCAAGTAGTGTTAAATTTACTGAAGAGTTGCAGACACAATGCAGAGTTCCCATATACTTCACCCAATACAGCTTCCCCTAATAAGAACTTTTTAAAAAATCATGGTAAAATATATATAACTTAACCATTTTAAATTGTACACTTCAGCGGTATTAAGTACATTCACATTATTGTACAACCAATGGGTGCCGGTGACAGCACCCATCCATAGAATTTTCTTCCACTTCCAAAACTGAAACTCTATACCCATGATGTGTAAGTTGGGTTCACTCCTTAACCGAAACCACTTAAGGCATCTATTGATATTTACATGCTTAACTGGTTGCATGCGTGCTGGTAATACCTAGTTGTATTGTTTTGGAGCGTGTGGTCTGCATTATTTTGAGGGCTGAGGTAAGAAGGAAACTGTTTCTTTCCCTGTCTATTGAATCAGGGCTGTACGGCTTATACCAGACAAAGAAAGAGGACAGATGTTCCTCCACACAGGAGCACCTTTGTTTTGAGATGGCCAGAGCATTGCTTCTTCATCACTTCATCAGTCTCTGTCTATTGATATAAACCATGAAATCAGAACACATGGGATAGAGAAAGTAATGACGTGACGTTTTACCCACAAACATCATATTGCTAAGCTTGGGTTATAAGGACAAAGGGAGAGGGGGAATCTAGAGCCATTCCTGGGGGAAAGGGAAGTTGGTAGTGGTGGTGGACATGGTGCATTCTGTCGTTCCAGTCTCTGGCGGGGGTGTGGGGGAAGCAGTAGCCCGAAAAGTGAAGATTTACAGCCATGCTGCACTAGACTTTTTCTGTAAAGGGCCAGATAGGAAATATTTTAGACTTTGCAGGCCCTACGGACTCTGTCACAACTACTCAACTCTCCTGTTAATGCAAAAGCAGTGACTGATTCCAATCAAACTTTATTTGCAAAAGCAGGTGGCAGGCCATATTTGGCTCAAAGACTGTGTTTTGCTAACCCCCACACTAATTGAACATCTGGTGGGTCCGAAAACTGGTTAAGAGTTAGGAAAAGCTTAGTCAACACCAGTTGACCATCTTAAAGGAGAGTTTACCAGCACACGGACGAACAGTAACCAGGGCAATGGACAGTCACATATCCTGCCCGTTAGCAGGTGCCAAAGCTGGATATCACTCTTCCTTCCAACACTGAGTTGATAAAAGTTTCATAATCAACTCTGAGCATGAGGCAGGTGGTGTCTATTAAACCCTAGAGAATAAACGAACCTACAGACTTCTCACTAGATGTCCACCTTCTTTAACTGCTTGTTCTTTAAGGACTATTGAGCCCACCTCTTAATGTTGTTAGGTTTTGCTGTTTTAAATTTTATTCTGTATGAAAAATTATCCTTTAATTTTTAGAAGTCATGGGATATTTGTTGTTAGGACCAGGAAGCTATAACCAGGGAATTATTGCTTACTCCTGACAGCACTGTGTGTCTTTAGAAAACAAG
Source organism: Saimiri boliviensis (assembly GCF_048565385.1). Taxonomy (NCBI): domain Eukaryota; kingdom Metazoa; phylum Chordata; class Mammalia; order Primates; family Cebidae; genus Saimiri; species Saimiri boliviensis. Next base: position 6,994,965 of record NC_133450.1, on the reverse strand, counting down.
AGAAAATGAAAGACCACTAAAAGGGCTGAGCTCACAAGCTAACCTTGAAAGCCAGCACCTTGGCCAGGCATGGTGGCTCACATCAGTAATCCCAGCACTTTGGGAGGCCAAGGTGGGCAGATCACCTGAGGCCAGGAGTTTGAGACCAGCCTGGCTAATATGGCAAAACTCTGTCTCTACTAAAAATACAAAAATTAGCTGGGCATGGTGGTGGGTGCCTATCATTCCAGTTACTTGGGTGACTGAGGCAAGAGAATTACTGGAACCCAGGAAGCAGAGGCTGCGGTGAGCCAATAGTATACCGTTGCACTCCAGCCTGGGCAACAAGAAAAAAATTCCATCTCAAAAAAAAAAAAAAAAAAAAACCCAGCACCTCAGAAATTTATCTACATCAACCATTCATCAATCAAAAATATTTGAATACAAATATTTGGAAATCAGTGCAAATTATGCCAATATGCAAATTAACCTATTTGTTCATTTTTCATTTATTCATTCACCAGACATTTATTGAGAGTCTGTTATGAGCTAAGTCAGTTATTAGCCAAGTCTGTTTTAGGCTGCAATTGTGGCTTCAGTTACAATTTCTTGTAAATGTTTTTGTTCACATGTGTCCATATGCATTCTATATAACCATTGCCTCTACCTTCCCTTTTAATGAAAAAGCTCCTTGAGCACAAATCTGTATTTTCCCGTTTCTTCACAATTCTCCACAGTTCCCAACTGTATGCTCTGCATGCAGTAAAGCATTTAGCACATGATTTTGATTTATTGGCTGGTGGGAAGCCTTTACAAGCCAGTCTTCTGTCTTGAGTCCCATCCAGAATTCTTCTGTTAATTTTTCTATAGTTCCCACTGGTTGCAAAGAACATTTTCCTTTCAGCCTTTAAGAGCTTGTGTAGAATTAGTCATCACTGGGACCCAGACTTCACCCTAAAGATTGAGTGCGTTTACATGTTCCAATGAATTAATCCTGATGTCATATTGTGAACTGTGTCCTAATTTTTTAAGAGACTCCATATTGCATTTGATTCATAAAAATGAAAAGTAAAATGCTAACGTGTAAAACTGTTGTTGTTCCAGTTAATAAACCATTTTCTCAACCTTTCATAATCAGTTTCAGCCTAGATGAGAAGCTTATTTACAAAAATAATAGAGGAAAAGGGAAAGTAAAACATCTGTAATTAAAAATAATAATGTTCTATTAAGTTCCCTGTTTAATAACTCTCATTGTTTTGGGTTCTTTTTCTTTTTTGTTGTTGGGTTTTCTTTTGTCTGTGTGTTTGTGTGTGTGTGTGTGTGTGTGTGTGTGTGTGAGAGAGAGAGAGAGAGAGAGAGAGAGATGCCTGTAATTTTTTAAGACCTGTGTTTGAGGGCAAAATGTTAACATCTTGGAAAAATCACCCCCTGCCAGTTTTTTTTTCTTTTTCAATTATTCACTTACTTAGACATTTTCATTCCCCATTGTGACAGACGTTCCAGAACCACATGCATATGGTTCTTCTCCTGAGCCGGGTCATTTCCCTGCCTCCTCTCTTTCCCGGCCCTGGGATAAAGCTCAGGAATGCCTTTTGTCCATCTTTGGCTGGCAGGCAAGAGCCAAGGATCCCACACTCTGCAGCTCCATCCATAAGTCCCTGTAGAGCTCTTCAGTTTACTTCCTCCTCAATGAGATTCTGAAAGATGGTTTGTCTAAAATGTGACCAAGATACACTAATAATCCTACTAGAAATTTCGTCAAAGTGTTTTTAATCCTCAAAAAGTTAGACCAGGGATGGATTTTGAACCTGGTGTGGCCTCTCTGCTCTGGGAGCCACCACCTGGTTCCTCAGGATGCTCAGTAGCTCTGGGCTTCCAGAAGCAGCGTCCGTGAAGGGGCAGTGGGGAGAGCCCCAGACGTGAAGCCTCAAGTCAGGCTCTGAATTCTGCATCCACCACTGAGCAGCTCTGAGTTCTTGAGCATTGTTATTTGAACTCTGTGACTCGCCTTCTCCTCACACATAAAGTGGGGATAAGAGGAAGATAAAGAGGATGAAAGGAGATGATGTTGTATAAAGCTGCCTCCCTATGCAAAATAAGCCTTCACCCTCAGTTCTGTCATAAAATCAGTAACCCAGAAAGGAGAGCCAAGACTTTCAAGGCTTCACTCCTAACCCGAGAGGTGTGTGGGATAGAAAAAGACCCACACTGTCCTCCTAGCTCTGTGCTTGATGAGCTGTGTCACCCGGGGCAAGACTGTGTGTGTCACCTCAGTTTCCTCATCCATAAAATGGCACTGAAACCATTCCTCCGTGTTCGTTCAGTCCAGTTTGGGTTCCGAGTCCAGGATCCTTTCTGGAGCTCCCTGCTTGGACCACGTTCTCCCCCTTCCCTGAACGTGAGTGGAGGCATGGAGCTGACTTCTTCATGAGGCAGCCTCTTCAACCCTGCTCAGCTTTTGCCATTCAAAAGTCCTTGATTTTTCACCCAAATCTGCTGCTTCAAACTTCCCATCGGCGGTACATAAAATGGAGTAAATGGTCCCAAACTCTTCGCCAATTAAGATGTTTTTATCCCAGTGGAATCAGATTCAATGAAGCATCAAAGTCAATCTTTGATGAAAAAATAAGTCAAAAATTCAGCCAGAGTGATCTTTGAAGAAGGGCCACCTTGCCCTTGGCCCTGGCCCTGGAGTTGTAATGAGGTTTTGTGATGAATGGGAAATTTGTGTGTGTGTGCGCGCGTGCGTGTGCGTGTGTGTGCGAGCCTCACATTTTTTAAGATCTCTTTGTGAAACTGTCCTCTTTGGTGTTGCTGGCTCTTCCGAATCACAAAAGCCCTTGCTGGAAATCTGGGGTCCTTGTGGCCTGCAGCTGCCACTCCCCACCTCCTGGGATGGTGCTGGAGTCTGTACCGCTAGACATTCACAAGGTTGTCTGAGAGGGTGGGAGCCGAGAGTCATTACACATGCCCGACTGGGGCATGGGGACCTGAGATGGCAAGGAGGGCTGAGTCTTATTGATACCCTCTATGGTAGACAGAATAATGCCCCCCAAAGATGTCCACAGCCTATTCCCCAGAACCTATGAACATGTTAAGTTACATCGTGTATTAGTCTGTTTTCACGCTGCCGATAGAGACGTGTCTGAGACTGTGCAGGTTACAAAAGAAAGAGGTTTAATGACTACAGTTTCATGTGGTTGGGGAGGCCTCACCATCATGGCAGAAGGCAAGGAGGAGCAAGTCACGTCTTACGTGGATGGCAGCAGGCAAAAAAAAAAAGAAGCTTGTGCAGGGAAACTCCCCCTTATAAAACCATCAGATCTCATAGATTTATTCACTGTCAATGGATACAGCATAGGAAAGACCTGGCCCCATGATTCCACTACCTCCCCCCAGGTCGCTGCCATAACACCTGGGAATTCAAGATGAGATTTGGATGGGAACACAGTCAAACCATATCACATGGCAAAGGGGATTTAATGTTACAGGTGGAATTCAGGGCCTAATGAAGACCCTTGTGATGGAACGGTTACCCTGGATTATCCAGATGAGTCCAGTGTAACCACAAGGGTCCTCCTAGGTGGAAGGGGCAGGCAGAAGAGTCAAGTCAGAAAGAGATTTGAAGAGGCTGAACTGCTGGCTTTGCAGGTGAAGGAAGGGGCCGCAAACTAGGAAGTACAAGAAATACAGCTCTAGCAGCTGGAAAGGCAAGGATACGATCTTTCCCCTAAAGCTTCTGTAAAGGAACACAGTCCTGCCAACTCCTTGATTTTAGCCCAGTGAAACCCGTGTCAGACTTCTGACCTCCAGAACTGCAAGATAATATATTTGTGTTGCTTTAAGTCACTTTATTTATGGCAATTTGTTACAAAAGCAATAGGAAAAGAATACACTCGCCTTCCTTTATCATCAGCCTGTTCCACTAGCCAAGACAGGGCCTTCACCTGGCTGGAGATCTTGCCTGTTCAAGTGTTAGCTGATCATTAAGGGGCAGCTTGTCTGGACAAGAAGGAGCACAGACCTGCATCCAGGTGGAGCTGCGTGAGGTCAGCACCATCCCTTTCTGGCTGCACGGCCTTGCTCGGACTGCTTCATTTCTCTGACCTTTATGATCCTCATCTCTAAAATGGGGATCATTAAAGGATTAAACTGCAGAGTGTACTCCTGGTAGACTGCCAGGGATGCAGTCAGCTCTTTTAGTAATGATGAGTTGAACTGTGCCTTTTCTTTCCCTCCCCTGGGAAGCGTTTCTGTTTTTTGAGGGTGTGAGAGAGATTGACATTCTCACCCTTGTCTAGCACGGGACAGCCTTGCCCTGGGGATCCCTAGTGAACCGTTGCTGGGAGGCTCAAATGGACTCTGGGCAGCTGGACACAGCAAACACATGAGAGGCTGGCATAGCATATCCCCAGGGGAGTGAGAACGAAACCAGGATCAAGATTCGCAGAGATCAAGCCGTCCAGGTGGAAACCTCAAGTGGCCAAACACAGCAGTGTGGTCAGGCTGGAATGTTTAACCTCTCTGCAAGGGATAACAAAATTCCAGCTGGGCCGTTCACCAAAAGTAACAAGTAATTGCACGGGTGTGTTCTCTGTCCAAATGACCAGAGCCTCCATTGGGCCAGTTTCCCATATAATTAGTTTAAGAGTAACAAAATACCAGGACATTAATAAATACAAATGAGTGTTCCAGAACATCTAGGCACAAACTGATAAAGGAGACATGGGTGTATGTGCACGTGTAAGTTGAATATGAGTTAATTTCAATGTTTCTGTTATTCTAAACTGAACTGCTGCTATGGATTTCAAGAATTACATAGATTATGAGGTCATCTTGCTGGAATTATGATTCCAGACCATCCCTCAAAATATGACAGGACTTTTTTCCCCACTTCTACGTTGCTGGATGCCAAGGTGATTTAGTCAGAGTAAAAGCTGTACTTTATGGCAGGACATATATTCTTCCATTGTAGGTTTTTTGTTTGTTTGTTTGTTTCATTCACTGGGTTGGAAGATTTAGCTCTGCAGGGTGCAGGGAGCTACCAGTAAGCTACAGGTCAGGAGCTGGCCGGGGTGACCTCACCTCAGCTCAGCCACCAGAGCCCAACTCTCAAGTTGGTCAACTCTGTGTCTCCTCTTCTGTGCTTGACAGAGTGAACTAAGAGATCTTTGAGTTGGAGGGCAGCTCTGACCTCTGAGGGTACCTAAAGGGAAGCAGCAGGAGAGAGTGCGGAGGCAGAGAGTGGCACCAGGGTGCTGCAGATGACGTTTGCTGGCTGTATTCCTGGTGATAAGAAGCACTGTTCTCTGAAGGGACTCATGTTCAGGGAAGACAATTTGGGGAAGTGCTGACCTAGATCATGTTTTAATGTTTAAAGCTACATTTTAAGTAGTTAAACCGTTTATAGGTCAGTCTCCTGAAATTACGATTCATAAAACTTCCAAGTGGGCAAATAATAATACAAAAGAGCAGTTTCCTAAACAGATAATGAGAGTGAAGTCCAAATTGCTTTTAAAGAGAGATTAAAAGATCTTGCTGGGCACGGTGGCCCTCGCCTGTAATCCCAGCACTTTGGGAGGCCAAGGCAGGGTGATCGCTTGAGCCGAGGAGTTCAAGACCAACCAGCCTGGTCAACAGGGCAAAATCTGGTCTGTACAAAAAATACCAAAATTAGCCAGGTGTGGTAGTGCACACCAGTAGTCCCAGCTGCTTGGAGGCTGAGGTGAGAGGATCGCTTGAGCCCAGGAGGTTGCTGTGAGCTAGAATCTCAATACTGATATGGTTTGGCTGTATCCCCACCCAAATCTCACCTTGAATTGCAGCTCTCGCCATTCCCACATGTGGGAGAGACCTAGTAGGATTAAACTGCGGAATGTACGCGTGGTAGACTACCTGGCATGCAGTCAGCTCTTTTAGTAATGGGAGATAATTGAATCATGGGGGTGGTTCCCCGATACTGTTCTCATGGTAGTGAACAAGTCTCATGAGATCTGATGATTTTATAAGGGGTTTCTCCTGTCATTTGGCTCCCACTCTCTTGCCCACCACCGTGTAAGACATCCCTTTGCTCTTCCTTCGTCTTCTGCCATGAGTGTGAGGCTTCTCCAGCCATGTGAAACTGTTGAGTCCATTAAACCTCTTTCCTTTATAAAGTACCCAGTCTTGGGTATGTCTTTGTTAGCATGAGAACAGACTAATACACCACTGCACTCCAGCCTGGATGACAGAGACCCTGTCTCAAAAAACGAAAAAAGAAAAGCTGGTGTCAAGGTTGGATGCAGAGTAGAGGCGAGCATAAAGATCTCCTTTCAGATGAAGGTGGACCCTTTGGTGGAAACCACGTGAGAAATGCCGTTGGTCAGATCCTTTATTTGGAAGAGCTGTGACAGACTGAGTGGATTTCCATCTATGTTCTGGTGGCTTCATCCTTCTTGTAATGTCATGGTCCGTTCATCTTATTCAGAATTCTTGGATTTCTCTTTCTTTTTTATTTTTTTAAATATTTTATTGCATTTTAGGCTTTGGGGTACATGTGAAGAACATGCAGGATTGTTGCATAGGTACACACATGGCAATGTGGTTTGCTGCCTTCCTCCCCGTCACCTATATCTGGCATTTCTCCCCATGTTATCCCTCCCCAACTCCCCTTCCCCCCACTGACCCTCCCCTAGTTCCCCACCAACAGACCCCAGTGTGTGATGCTCCCCTCCCTGTGTCCATGTGTTCTCATTGTTCAACACCTGCCTATGAGTGAGAACATGAAGTGTTTGATTTTCTGTTCTTGTGTCAGTTTGCTGAGAATGATGGTTTCCAGGTTCATCCATGTCCCTACAAAGGACGCGAACTCATCATTTTTCATGGCTGTATAGTATTCCATGGTGTATATGTGCCACATTTTCCCTGTGTAGTCTATCATTGATGGGCATTTGGGTTGGTTCCAGGTCTTTGCTATTGTAGACAGTGCTGCAATGAACATTCGTGTGCATGTCCTTATAATAGAATGATTTATAATCCTTTGGATATATACCTAGTAATGGGATTGCTGGGTCAAATGGAATTTCTGTATCTAGGTCCTTGGATTTCTCTTCTTTCAGTTTCTTTTTCTTTATAATCTGTTTTATCCTGAAATATAGATTTCAGGAGCGTAGATTTCTTGGGAAAGGAGCGAAGGGGATCTTTTTAGCTTTTCATCAGATCTGCTGTCTCTGATGACTTTTAATAAAGGTCTGGCATCTTTTAGATGTAACTCTGAGTCAACATACTTACTTTTAAAATGGATAAGCTTTTCAAGGATTATACGTTTTCCTTCCAGTTGTTCAGCAAGTTGCCTGGCAATTTAACTTTTCATTTCTCTGTATAGTTTAATTGAAATTTTTATTGAAATAGTTGGAAATTTATATGCAGTTGTAAGAAATAATGTGTTATTTCAGATTTTAATTGAGTGAAAAATGTCTGCTTCCAAACCAAAGAAGCTAAAAACAAGAAATCCAGTGATTGCTGCCCATATTATGGTGTCCCAAGAGAAAGTACAGATATCGGGAACTGAACTGAAATTTTCGGAAAATGCCGGTGGAACTCTGTGTAGCTTTGTGAGGAGAAACCTTAAGTACAACTCTGAGGCAGTCTGTAGTTCCTTGATAATACTGAAGACCACTACACTAGACCCCACAGGACCGCGGCAAACCACCCAGAACACTCCCCTGCATCCACCTGGAGTTGTGTGCACCTGGCAACCAGGATGGCCCTGAGTGCAACCGGCCATGGGAGGTGGGGAAGTGCGCTGAGGAACTAGCAGTACATGCGGCGGCCCCGGCTCTCTCTTAATTTGTTAAGTTTGCCTTCTGTGTAATTCACATCTCATTGAATTCATATCTCGTTCTCTCTCCTCACAGCCCTTTTTCCAAAACCTTCCATGGAACACACCTACAGCTTAATGAGCTATTATAAGGGGAAAAAATCTGGAACGCTGCTCGTCCCCAGAGGCCCCTTCACGGGCCCTGTCCCAATCCTTGCTCCCTCCCTTCCTCTCCTGACTTTTAGAGAAATCATTTCCTTGAATTTCTTTATAATTTGATTACCCTAGTGTGTACCCCTAGGCTTTATGGTTTAGCCTGGCCCACTTTTAATTAGGTCCTTTAAGCCTCTCTAATCTACAGATTCTCTCTTCTATCCTTTTATTGTGTGTAGGGGTGTGTGTGTAGGTATGCATGTGTGTGCAAGTTCAGTTCCTGATACCTGTAATTTTCTTGAGACACCATAATATGGGCAGCCGTCAATTGATTTCTTGTTTTTAATCGTGTGTATATACATATAAAATATTTGTGTGAGTGTGTGTGCCTGTGTGTGCCTGTGTGTGTGTGTGTGTGTGTGTGTTAGAGCCCAGGGTATTTGATTGTAACATTTCCCATAATGGTGGGTTTTGCTGATTGCATAGCCATTCTCTCCTAGGGAAGGGACAGATGATGGTGACTGCCACAGAGTCAGGTAAAAAGGTGGCCTGAGTCCCACCCAATCCAGAGAGTCACAGCCCCTGCACATGCAGGATGCAGGACAGGTGTTACTTTCTTCTTCCTTCACAAGGGAGAAGAATCCCTTCAGAACCAGATTCAAATCTTACTCTTCCTCATTGTTAGCTCTGTGACGCTGGGCAAGTTACGTAGCCTGTGTAAGCCTCGGCTTCCCGTCTGTCCAGTGGAGCTAATAATGCCTGCCCAGACACTTGGTGAAGATTATATGAGAGAATAAGTACATGTTGGGCAAGTTACGTAATTTACCTGTAAAATGTAAATAGCAGAGGTAAAATGGCTATAATAACGAAATGAGTTGATACAGATAAAGCATGTAGGGCAGGCCTAGGGCACAGAGAGGCCTCGATAAATGTTAGCTTGTTTTACTAGTATTAGATGAAGTATCTAATTTGTTGAAAATTTCTGTTTATGATACCTTTTCTTGGGCCATTTTGTGTTTCTGTTTTAAAAATACCTGAGACTGGGTAATTTATAAAGAGACTTATTTAGCTCATAGTTCTGCAGGCTGAGAAGTTCAAGAGCATAGCCATGGTTTCCAGTGAGGGCTTTCATGCTATGTCACAACACGGTGGAGGTGGTCGGAGGGGAAGCAGACCCATGTGAAGAGAGGGACCAAACAGGAGGAGGAAGCTGACTTTACAACAACGCACTCTTGTCAACTAATCCATTCCCATGAGAACTAATGCAATCTCATCAGAACACGAATTCACTCACTATAGCTAGAAGGACACAAAGCCACCTGGACGCGGAGGGTCAAACCTGTAATCCCAGCACTTTGGGAGGCCGAGGCGGGTGGATCATGAGGTCAGGAGATTGAGACCATCCTGGCCAACATGGTGAAACCCCATCTCTACCAAAATACAAAAAAAAAAAAGCCGGTTGTGGTGGCGTGTGCCTGTAGTCCCAGCTACTCAGGAGGCTGAGGCAGGGGAATCACTTGAACTCAGGTGGCACTGCACAGCCTGGGCAACAGAGCAAGACTCCATCTCACAAACAAAAAGAAGGATACAAAGCCATTCCTGAGAGATCCACCTCCAATGACCCAAACGCCTCCCACTAGGCCCCACCTCCCAACACACTGAGGATCACATTTCAATATGAAACGCATATCGAAACTAGAGCATAGCTATTACCAGTTAAAAAGGAGAAAATGAGGGCTTCCAAGTAGCTGAAGATAATGGTGGCAGCCCGATGCCCATATCCCAAATGATACAGATCAAAAAAGAGAGAAAGGAAAAGACATAAAGATCACACCCTTGGCATACCTTGAGAACAGAGAGTTAAAAATAACTGTAACTACAAAGAGAAAGAATACCAAATCCCAGCGCAGGAAAACTCATGCTTCCTTCCAGCTCACCTCACCACCGGGCTTTGAGCCGAGCAGAGGGAAAGGGGGTTGATCTATAGGGAAGACAACAGAGAACTAGAACAGAGCCTGACAGGTCATCTGAAACCTAAGCCACTCCCAGCCACAAGTCCACCGGAAGCCTGAAAAGACGACACCAAGTATGCAGATCGATCGCAGTGCGGTGCACAGGGCAGTCACAAGTCCAGGCGACTTGGAGAGGCAGCCTTCGGAATGCACAGCTTCTGGCAGGGGAGGACGGGGAAAGGAAGGAGGGAGTTGCCCTTTGGCAACTGGGTGATAAGACTTGGGGAAGGAGCAAAGACTTGGCCACTGGTGAGAGCACAGGTTATTGTACAGAACGGGGAAGGATGAGGGAAAATGTGTCGGAGAGAATACCAGAAGGAATACTAAATCAGAGAGCTGAAAAAGAAGGAAATCGGGAAACGAGGCGGAGGAGCCGTGCAGAAGGGTGAGGTGATGGAAGGGAAAGCGGATGGAAGACAGCAGCCGTGAACAGGATCCGAGAGAAGTGCGTGAAATTGGGGAGTGAAGGAGCCCGTGGGGGGTGGGACTTGCTGGGACACAGCCACTTCAGTGGTCAAACTTGGTGTTTGACCACTGTCCTTTCAGGACAGTACCTGCTCAGGGGAAGTGGGTGTATAGGCACATCGACATAGACACACCCCTGTCTCCCAGCAAGCCTCTTCCAGAGGATCCCAGGGCCAGCAGGCAGGGGAAGGACTGGGACGCGTCCAGGGGGCTCCGCTGTAAAGAGTATGCACTGGGATCCAGATGACGGGAGAGGAGGAGACACGTGGGAGAAGAGGAATGCTGTAGAATTCAGATCCGTCCAAAATGCGCCATGTAAAATGAAAGAAGGAAGAGAGGGCAACTTTGGTAACAGTCATCAGCATTTGGGATTTTGAAATTTACAGTGTTTGCAGAACCTGCATTTGAGTTAGATATTTGCAGGGGAGATGTTATTGGTTATTTGTAGAATATCATATCTTTCCAGTTACAAAACATGCATTCATTCTGCAGCACGAGACAGGATGTCTCATCTTCGGAGTTTTTTCGAAGGTGGACCCCTGGTATTTTCTCTATGCATGGAAAGGGAACATGGTAGAAATAATCTTGTTTATTGTTTTTATGGGGGTATTTTATAGATGAAATATGGCACAGAACCCCCACTTTTTAGCACATGAATGAGACACAGAAGGCAGTTCTCTCACTGAGGAGGGGGCCAAGGGCCTCCGCCTCATCAGCTCAGCCCCTTCTCACACTGCAGAGTCCCTCAGGACTCCCCGACGACCTGGGGACTCTGTGGCACACTCCTTAAAAATCATCTGGTGCTTGTACTTCCTGATGCCTATTGCAGTAGACGTTGGAGAGTCTAGAGGACAGATAGAAGGTTCAACAAGCATCTGGGATACAGTCCGGTAGGTGCTAAGGTAGAATCTGAGGGAGAAGAATCAACTCTGTTAGAATGGCTGTTAGCAAATAGAAGATAAGTGTTGACAAGGATATGGAGAAAAGGGCCCCCTTACACACTGGTAGTGGGAATATAAATTGGTGCAGCCACTATGAAAAACAGGATGGAGTTTCCTTAAAAAATGAAAAATAAAACTACCATATTATCCTTGAATCTCTGGGATGCTGGGTGTATATATCAGGATCAGGAGATCCTGATTTCAGTTGAGATCAGCGAATTCCCTTGTTTGTTGCAGCATTGTTTACAATAGCCAAAACATGGAAGCAACCTAAATGTCTATCGATAGATGAATGGATAAAGAACTTATGAAATATGCATATATATGTATATATACATATGTGTGTGTGTATATATATATATTATATATATATATATATGCTGTTAAGCCTTAAAAACAGAGAGAAATTCTGCCATTTGTGACAACATGATTTTAAAGTTCATCTGGAAGAGCAAATGTTCAAGAGTAGCCAAAAGTTTTTGAATAAAGATGAAGTGAAAATATGTCCTACAAGATACCAAAATTTTATAAGCTCACAGCAATTAAAACACTGCAGGGAAGGCACAGGGATACCAAAGAGATTGTAATGAAATGAAATAATCTAGAAATAGACCTCTGTTTGTACTATATGAGAAAAATATATTTAAATATTTGAGGAAACAACTCAATACTCAGTATTAGGATAAGTAGTTATTATTAAAAAATAAAGTTAGATCTCTGTGTCACAATATATACCAAGATAAAAACTATAAATATACCAGAATATAGAAAAATCTATAAAAATGTTCCAGAAAAAAATATTTTTAAATTACATGGTGAGGAGAGACTTCCTAACAAGACCTAAACCCTTTTGGCCTCTATAAATATTAAAAAGGTTTATAAATCTGATTTAATAAACTGGCAGTTTCTCTATGTCAAAAGACCCTATTAAAGACAAATGACAGACTGAGAAATAGTATTTCTGAACAAAGGGCTAATGGCTAATATCCTTCGTATTTTTTAAAGCTCCTGCAGTTCACTAAGAAAAGATAAAACAACCCAATGTGAGAGAGGCAAAGGATGTATCCAGGTAATTCCCAGGGGAACAAGTATCAGTGATTTCTAAATATGTGAAAAGGTATTTATCCCTACTAATTACCAGGAGACTTCAGACTGTTAGAGTGTGGTACAGTTTTACCTGGAAGATTACAGAAATTTTAAATGATGGTAAGATATAATATGGAATAGGAGGCTGCGGGAGAAGTTGGCAACTCTCAACAAGTGTTGAGAATATAATGTACCACAGTAGGCAAACCCTTGATTTAGCAAAAGCGTCATTAAGAGCACAAAGACTTTTACAAGAATGTTCATTGCAACCAGTTTTTTTGTTTTTTGTTTTTTGTTTTGTTTTGTTTTGTTTGGATGGGGGACGGAGTTTTTTGCTCTTGTTACCCAGGCTGGAGTGCAATGGCGCGATCTCGGCTCACCACAACCTCCACCTCCTGGTTCAGGCAATTCTTCTGCCTCAGCCTCCCGAGTAGCTGGGATTACAGGCATGTGCCACCATGCCCAGCTAGTTTTTTTTTTCTATTTTTTAATAGAGATAAGCTGAAAAAATAAAATACAACCCTATCCAACAATAGAAAAATGATTAAATGTTATATCATTTCCATCCTATGAAGTACTTTTTAGCCACTAAAAATAATGGACTAGCTCTATATTTAATAACATGAAATGAAGATCCTTAAAATGATGGTGGGCTAAAAAAATTATAGTAGGGTCCCAATTTTGTATTAAAAAATACATATGAACTTATGTAATTTTATTTATGCCCATCTGCACATGCACAGAAAGATCTGGAAGGAGTCTCACTAATCATTAAAAATGGTCATCCTCGTGAAGTGAGACTGGGGCTAAGCAGAAGGAGAACTGAGAACTTCCACTTCTTAATTTTAGGAGGCTTAAATTTTTTTTTTTAATGATCATGCATTGCTTCTGTGATTTTAAAAAAAAATTAAAGTTGTGCTGATGAAAAACATATGGAAAATAAAACTGCCAGAGGTAACACTGCCGCACAGCCTATAAATCAAATCTGAAAAGCGTCTTTGGACCAGATGCACCCTGCCAGGCCTCCTTTCCATCTGAGGTATTCTGAACTGACAGTCCTCAGAAATTTGACTGTCTGCAAATCCATCCATGACTTCCTCCTTATGGGTCAGGTGCTCCCATCTGCTTGCTCTTCCTGATGCTCAGAATTCTTTCTTGAGTGCAGGCCTCATCCAGGGGCCCCCAAACACCGCTGGACCCTGCAGCCTGGAATATTGTAACGGGATCAGGGAAAGGCAGGAGGAAGATGCCATCAAGCCTCTGGAGCTCTTGGTCATATTTAAACTCTTAGTTAATTGATTCATTTCATCATTTTGAACTCATTATTTTAATTAAATTGAATCTTTTAAAAGAATTTTTCACTTAAAGAGTCCTTAGAGGTGTGTTTTCGTTCAGTCCTAACATTTTATGAATAAGGAAGGGGAGGCCCAGGGAAGCACTGTTAATAAATTGTAATAGATTTAAGACCCTGAATTTGGGGGCTCAGCCTCGTTAAATTCCTTGATTCGTATATGAGCCAACTTCTGCCCTTCCTATGCAGAATGTTACCTGAGAATGCTATTGACACCCTATAACCCACCCACCTCCAGAAGAGCCAACATGGTTATGTCTCTTCATGAGAACAAAAGTCATCAACCGGGCTTTCTGTCATTTCTTCAAACCAAGTTCTTCTGACCACGAGGCCTTTGCACAGACTGTTCTTTCTTTCTGCAATACACCTCCCTGTTCACAAGGATGACTCCTGCCCCACACTCAGGCACCTCCTCAGAGAGGCCTTCCCTGACCACTGCACTCCCTTCCCCACCATTCTCCCTTTCAGCAACCTGTTTCCCTCAAAGGAGGCGGAGTCCATGTCTCTCTGTCCTGTATTTTATGCACCCAGCACATGGCACAGTGCATGCTCAAAAAAGTTTGAGTGAATGAGCAAATCTGACACCTCGTTTTGAAAGGTTTCTGGCCCCTGCCCCCTCCCCATCTTTTTCTGTTTTTGTTTTTTTAGATGGAGTCTCACTCTGTTGCCCAGACTGTAGTGCAGTGGTGTGATCTTGGCTCACTGCAACCTCTGCCTCCTAGGTTCAAGCAATACTCCTGCCCTAGCCTCCTGAGTAGCTGGAATTACAGGCATGCACCACCATGCCCAGCTAATTTTTGTATTTTTATTAGAGACGAGGTTTTGCCATGTTGGCCAGGCTGGTCTCGAACCCCTGACCGCAGGTGATCCAGCTGCCTGGGCTTCCCAAAGTGCTAGGATTACAGGCATGAGCCACCACTCCTGGCCAGCCTCCTGTTCTTATGTGATTATCTCACCATGTAGACCATAAATCTCTATCATTTAATGTTTCCATTGTTGTTAAATGGCAGGTGAAAGTAATACAGGTTTATTATTTTAATTTGTGTTAGATTACAAGACAGATTGAATACGTTTTCATTAGCTTATGTCATTTGCTCAGCTGCCCATCGGCATCTTATTGTTTCACTCAGTCTTTCCTGGTTAGTGGCCTGAGTCAGCAAGGGAGGAACCTGTGAGTAGTTATAACCTGAGATATGGCAAAAAGAAGGGACTGAGTCTTACACAGCACTGGGGACAGGGCCTCAGGCGCTTGGTGCTCTGATAGACAGGCACTGAGTCCGGCAGTGGGGCTCAGCTGCAGGCCTAAGGTTCCATCACAGCCTTGGGGTAGATGGAGAAGGAGCTAATTCCTAGGGAGCCTCCTCAACTTCTTCCTTGTTAGCACTGTATTCTGCCCCTGTCCCTGGTGAGGGGCTAGGCTCCTGGCAAATTTTAGCCAATATTGAAAAGCTTTACAGAGTTTTTAACAGAACTTAAAATGATTTCTTCCCAAGAAACCAATTTTCTTAGAGTTAGCACCCTAATTGCTAAGTGACGAGATAGCACATTACATTCATCCTTGATATGATTTGGCTCTGTCCCCACCCAAATCTCCCATAATTCCCACATGTCATGGGAGGGACCAGGTGGGAGGTAATTGGATCATGGGGACAGGACTTCCCATGCTTTTGTGACAGTGAATACATTTCATGAGATCTGATGGGTTTTTTTGTTGTTGTTGTTGTTGTTTTGAGACAGAGTTTCGCTCTTGTTACCCAGGCTGGAGTGCAATGGCGCGATCTCAGCTCACCGCAACCTCCGCCTCCTGGGTTCAGGCAATTCTCCAGCCTCAGCCTCCTGAGTAGCTGGGACTACAGGCACGCGCCACCATGCCCAGCTAATTTTTTGTATTTTTAGTAGAGACGGAATTTAACTATGTTGACCAGGATGGTCTCGATCTCTTGACCTCGTGATCCACCCGCCTCGGCCTCCCAAAGTGCTGGGATTATAGGCTTGAGCCACCGCGCCCAGCTGAAATCTGATGGTTTTTTTAAGGGCAGTTCTCCTGCACATGCTCTCTTGCCTGCCACCATGTAAGACGTGACTTTGCTCCTCATTCACCTTCCACCATGATGGTGATGCCTCCCCAGCCATGTGGAACTGTGAGTGAATTAAACCTCTTTTCCCTTATAAATTACCCAATCTCAGGCATGTCTTTATTAGCAGGGTGAGAACATACTAATATGATCCTGTATTATATAACTCAAAGCTGAGTATTCAGTTACTATGCATGTATCCAGCAACCGCCATGAACCAGGCATTTGGTCCTGGATATACATGGGCCAGCTGGATACAACCTCTAGCTACAGTGATTTGTGTAACAGACCAGGGAGAAGCATGATGTAGTGAAAACAGCAAGCGTGTTGCAGCCTAAACCCAACTTTGAATCCAGACTGCAACATGCAGACGCGGCAAGCCTTAGCCACTCTGAACAAGAAGTACATAGTGATACCATCTTCGTGGACTCTGCTATAAAGCGTTTGACCTAGGGAAGGAATAAAAAGTCCACTTTGGGCCTTCAAATCAGAGAGAAACCAGTGCTCTATGGAGTGATCAAGTGTGGAGGAGGTGTAGAAGGAGTTAGATTATGGACCCAGACCTGAGGAATGGGTAGAATTCAGGAGGGAAAATGCAGAAGACAAAGGATGAAGATAATCCTAAGCCACAGAAGGGCAATCAAGGAGCTGGCAGGATGAAAGGGTCTTGCAGGGAAGGAGCTGGGCCAAGGGAGTAGACACCCAGGGCCAGCCCACAGCAGGTGTACCTCAAGCTGAGTCTTAAAATACTTGCTGAACTTTCATTTTGAGGACAGGCTGAGCCCTATGTACAGAAAGGAAGACCAAGACGGGTAGTACCCAGTTTGCACAGCAAAACTAAAACCCCACAGATAACCAGACCCACATTGCTCCAACAGCATTGGACTGACTTCTATTGTTAATGAAGTGTTGCTTTTTTGGGGAGGGAGGTGTCTCCTCCAGCCCTGAGAAGCTTATCCAGGATATTCTTGTCCCGTGCATGGCAACATGCACAGGAGTTCCATCATCTCCTTGGACATCTGGTGAGATGTTGCTGTCCTGGAGGTATTTTAGAGCCTCTGTATACCAAAACCCTCAACAGCTGCCAGGCTGGACCACCCCTTATTCTGGTTCTTGGAATAGACAAGCTATTCCAGCCCTGTGTCAGGACAGCAGCCAGGAGGACATGAGAAGCTCCTGCAGCTTTTTCCTCAATAGGGAAGATTTTGCAGTCTTTCATTCATTCAATGACTACATCATGGTCACCTACTACATGCAGGAGAATCTAAAGAAGAAGAGAAAGCACAAGACGTGAACTCTTCCCTCCAAGAGTCTGTGGCAGTTCATCTAATGCAGGAGATGAGTCATCAGTGATTAAACTCCCTGAAAGAAATATAGAAAGTGTGACAGGAATCCAGAGCAGGCAGAGAGGCAGAGAATACTTTGAGAGGAGAAGGCAAGTATCATGAATCTTGAAGGATACGGAGGTTTTGGGGCATGCCGACATGGTGAGGAATTGCATCCAGGGAATCGCAAAGCCTCAGAGATTATCTAGCCCCCCTATTTTTTTATTTTATTTTTTATTATTTTTTTTTTTGCCTATGAGGAAACAGAGGTCCAAGCTAGTAAGTGGCAGGTCTTGAAATGGACCTTTGTCTATTCAGTACTCTCCTCACCTGGGGCTGGCCTTCCAGACAGAAGACAGTGTGGGCACAGACCTGGAGTGTGGAAGTTTTGACTGCATATGGTGGAATGAGGCTGCAGCTTGCTTGGAAAATAGGTTTTTGTAGTTAATTCGATGCTACGGGTAAGAGAAGAGCCAGGGGAATCCACAGATCTGCAGCCTGATGACCAGGAGGACACCTGAGCCGGTGAACAGGAGGAGGCAGGGACGGGAGAGAAAATGGTGTGTTTGGTTTGGGACATGTTGAACTGGAGGCGTTTGTGAAATGTAGAGGGGAAATCTCTAGCAGGCTGGGGAAACCTGATGCTGGAGCTCAGGACAAAAGATATAAGTTGTGGATATTTGGGATTTCCCAAGGGGTAGAATGGAGAGAAAAATAGAAATTGACCAGAGAAGGTAACTGATGGTAGGCAGTGTTGAGCATAGCCACCTTCTAAAGAGTGTAGCACCGGCTCCCTTCAGAGAGGAGAACCCGGAGCTGGGTCTGGGGTGAGCAGAAGCTGGAGGACGCAATGCCCTGGAGGCCAGGATGAGAGATTTGGGGAGAAGCAGTCTGTGTTCTAGTAAAAAGGGTTAACTTGCAAACAACATGACATCTGAGAACAGAGACAGCTGGATCTAGCAGCTACAGCGTCTCACATGACTTTTGCAGGTGCGAGGCAGCCAGAGTGAATGTTATCGACAAAGTTTGACAGTGAAGAGGAGGAGGAGGATTAAGAGGTGCCAGGACTGAGGCAAGATGTAGCTCATCTTTTCCTTTTTAAGGCTAAGATAATTGGAATATGTTTCCTGGAGGATGGAGAGGAGTTGGCAGAGTGGGAGATAAGAGATAGGAGGGAGAAGGGATGCTTGATGGAGGATAATCTGGAAGGCGGCAGGAGGGGTTAAGGTCAAAGGCGCGGCCTGTTGACAGTGGGGAGTTCCGGTCTCTGAGCTGGAGTGGGAGGATGGGTCTGGAGGGTGGAACAGAGCAGAACCCGGAAGGCCCAGCAACCAGGTCAGTCTCACGTGACACAAAAACCACAAGCTGAGACTCCAGCCTTGGGAGAAACCCAGAGTTAAGGGTCAAATAGGCTTCAAGGATGGGGCAGCTGAACAGCCGTGATGTCCAGAGGCCCACACAAGTTGGCCAGTAGTGCCCAGCCCAGAAGACAGGGCTGACAGAGATGACCAAGGATAAAGTTTGCTTTTGAAGACAGATTAGCATAAGCTATAGTCCATTAAAGCCACATACCAAATGTATGATTTCCCTGCTTGCACTGCACATTAGGATCCAAATATTTTAATTAAACCAACATGTGAGTTTCAGAGATATCAAAAGAACAAGGACATTATTAATTTGGGAACCAAGGTGACTGACCACTTTATTCTTTTAAGTCATTTTCTGATTTAGCTCCAATCTCCGTAACAAACATTCTGATATGTCCACGATAATGTTCCTGGATTTAAACCACAGTTTTGTTTTTTACCCCCTCGGGATTTATTTCTTATCTCTCCGGCCCTTTTGAACAAGCAGTTATCAGGTTAACATTTCGTTTGCTGGCCTGGGGTTGAATAGGTCATTTCCTTTCTGAATCACAGGCTCCTAAGAATTCAAGCCAAAATTCCAGGCTGGCTTTAAGTAATGAATATTATAATTAACTTCTAACCAAGCAGGCTAACATTTTGCTTGGAGAAAGCATCCTTTTCCTAAACAAATGCCTTTCAAACAAAAACAATTTCATGCCCTCTTTTTCCAGCCTGATGCTTTCCAGGGCTTGAGAATAACCACTGTATTGTGCAGGAATATATTCTTGGAGCCTCTTAGAATCCAGTTTGTTCTGGCTTTTGGTTCTGCCTTAGAAGCTGCACCATCTTTTAGGACTTTGTTCTTTTAACAGAGTTAACTGAGTTCCCTTCCATCCGCACTGTCCGGGAAGGTTTGGGGAAGTCCTGCTGAGCCTAAGTAGATGTGACTCCTGTCCTCTCCAACTCACTAGACACAGGACAGAAACAGACCCCAGGCCTTAGCAGACTGAGACTGCGGTCTGTGATTGAAAGGGATCAGTGACCTGCCAAGGCTGGGGACAAGGGACAGTGGCAGTGCTCTAATCCAGCAGGGGAGAGTGTTTGACACGATGATAATAAAAAGCGCCACTTCTAGACAGTTTCATGACTGTTTTTCAATCCTCTGCAGATGACTTACCTCCTTATTGCCTGCACCTGGGACCTACCACGCCCAGTGCCTGGCCAAGGGCTATCGGCCTTGTCTTTAATCAATGGAATAAGTGAAAAAGAAGAGCTGTAGTAGGGTCGGTAATGAGAGTTTGAATGAGAGAGCCCTGAGAATATACCAAACTGCAGCCAGAAAACCAAACTATATAGAAACTAACCGAAAGGGCATGTCGGTTAAGTGTCGGCTGTTAGATTTTTCTTCGGTCCTAGGGCAAAGACATGTCAGGAACCAAAAGGAGAATAAGGCATCACATGTATATGCAGCAAGGAATTCATCTTGAGCTAGGTTAGGAATCTTAGCCAAACGGATTGCCATTCTGACCTGGGGTGTTTTTCGGTTTTTGGTTTTGTTTTATTGTTTTTGACTGAGCCACGCATATGGCAGTCTTTCTCCGAGGAAGTTTTTAAGTCACCACCTAATTTCTGTCAGCACTTAAAGTGAGGGGCAAATAGTGTTACCCTGAAAGCTGGCCTGTTTTCTCAGCACTGTGGCAAAGACCCCCGTCCTGCGGTTATAGTGCGGCACACAACTGTGCACAGAGTGTGGGTGGCCCTGGCACCCTGCCACATGAAACAGCAGCGCTAAGCCGAGGTTTCCCTGCTGTGAGGTCCCACCCCTGGCCTACCGTGGACTGTGCAGTGACGTGGGAGGTAGGGTAGCGTGGTGTACAGATCGCAAAATGGATTACATCCCCTGCTCTGCTACTCACTAACCATGTGGTTTGGGGGCAGGCCTGTTCTTTGCTCTAAAACTAGCTTTCTCACCTGGAAAGACGAGATTGGAATAAGCACAGCTTGGGGGAGGAGTAATTAAAATAAGGTGTGTGAATTTACTCTGGGAATTGTAAAACGCTACAGGATGTAAGGGTGAATTGCCTAGGGGCTCTGCTGATTCAGTTTTCTGGTGATTGGTAGACCTCAGCCAGTAATTAGTGACCAAATGCAAGATGAGGGAAAAAAGAGTTTAGCAGCAGCACCTGTGTGAAAAAATCAAAGTGTTTTTTATCATGTAGGTGGGGGGCTCCGTGGAAAGCTAAGATGCAGCAATCGAGGTGGACTGTGGAGAAGAAGGGGCGTCACTGTTCTGGTTCCGCTCTTCTGTGCCGTGATCAGACCCATCCTAGCTATTACATTCCCGGGGGGTTCCTCGCTGGTCTGTAGATTCGTAGATGAGCCAAATCACATGTGGCAGGAGGAGGTGTCTAGGAAACACTGGACTTTAATTGGAAATGCTGGGAAGAAAGTGAATCTTCAGACTTTCTTAAGGTTCTTAATGTGGAAGATGGATTTGACTTGTTATCCCTGCTTTCCAGGGGAAGAGTAAGAGCACTAGGTAGACACGTGCCAGGTGGAGATCTTAACTTATCTAAGGCAACGGTTCCCAAACTTTGCTACAAATCAGAATCACCAGGAAAATTCCAAATCTCCCATTACCCAGGCTGTACCCAAACCCATTCAATCAGAATCTCTGGCAGTGAGGCCCAAGCATCAGTTAAAAAAAAAAACACTTTTCAGGTGCTTGCCATGGGCAGCCAAGATTGAGAAGCAGTGATGCTCGGGAGGAGTCAAAGCATCAGGACAGGTCAAGACGGGATGAGCTGCTAGGGACATGGGGAATCCCTTGCCTCTGAAGCTGCTCAGATCCAGGCGGGATGTTACTTGGTGATGATGAATTCAAGCCTTCCATGGAGAGGTAGACTAAGATAGATAAACTTCAAACTCTTTCCCTCCCTAGGGGGCTGAGTCAATACTCTAAAGTGGAAATTTTCAAATGTATTTAATTTGAGGAACTATTTGTTCAAATAACGTAAAATATTTAAAAACAAAGCAACAGGGAGATGCCGCCTCCATTCCATTCTACCCTGTGTTCCAGGATGACCTCTGACGACACTTTGTAGAAATCTGGAAACTTCATGAAAACCTCTTGGACTCTAAGGAACACAGTTTTGAAAACCACCAATTTAAGGGAAGGGAAATAGGATTTCCACAGAAATGATTTTCGTACTCAGCCGTCTGTAGTTGGAATCTTGATTATTTTGATGAGTAGAAGTAGCAAATCCCAAATGGAAGAGAGCCAAGATAAATGCTCATAGACCTAATCTGTTTATTAGTTGTGAACATGAACAGCATCAGCCAGAATGTGGTTGATCCTGTGCCTTAGAAACTAGACCCAGGTCGCTTTTGGCTTATTATCTTGGTGCCACATAGGGGATGTTAAGACGCACCTCATCTGGCTCCTATTGTATCTTCAAGGGGAAGAATACTTTATTATTATTTGTGAACGTTCCCAAGCTCTGCATTTACAAGTGTTAAGCTGGATTGAGCCCTTATGACCTGCAGTTAGCAGAGTCGGTCTTGAACTTAGGTATTCTCATTGCCAATATATTTTTACAATTTTATGGTATGTTCTATGCCACACAGACCCTCTAGTTCTGTGTCAAAGCCGTAACTTACAAATGAGGAACAAAATGGAGCCTGGCACAGGGGAAAGAAATAGGGAGTGAGGACATATATGTTTGAATCCTGGTTCGTTCAACTCTTAGCCAGCTGTGTGATAGCAGACAAGTATCTTCGTTTCCTTGTCTCTAAAATAGAATTCATGATATCTGCTTACGTAGTTATTAAGATTCTTGTGAGGTTAAAAGAAAAACCCTAAGTCATATCCTCTTAAGTTCTATAAAATATGCATGATTATTAAAAGCAAAAAATATGTCGCATTGGGGGAATTTCAATATCTGTAGGTGAAATACACATGGCAAACGTAAGTAAGGGAGGGTAAAAGGACCTTTAGTTTGCATTCGTTTTGCTTTTGGTTTCAGATTTTTTTTTTAATAGACTTTATTTTTTCCATCAGTTTTAGGTTCACAGAAAAATGGAAGGTAATAGAAAACTCCCCTGCATTCCTAGCCTACACACATGCAGAGCTTTTCCCATGGTTGCTTTAAAAACTTCTACATTTTGTTTCGAATAGTAACTATTAACGCAAAGAAGACTATGACACATTAGGTTTATATATTTTAATCTCCAGACGACAACTACAAAATAGTACAAAGAGACACGACCAACATGCCTCTTTGCATCACTAAAAATTACGCAAATACAAAAAAGAAAAAGAGCAGAGAAGTTAAAAAGGTGACAAAAAGGAGAGTAATAAAATAATCAAGTGAAATCTAATCACTACTCATTGTAAATGTAGATAGATTAGATTGAAAAAGAAAGACCCAATGATATGCTGCCTATAAGAAATCTACTTTAAATGTAATGACATACAGAAATAGATTTAAAGGAAACAAATGTTTAGAAAGTTATATCAGGGAAATACTAATCAAAGAAAAACAGGAGTGGCTACATTAACATTACACAAAGTAGACTTCAAAAAAAAGAAAAATTACCAAAAATGAAGAGAGAAATTACATGATAATAAAGGGAAAATTAACCAAGAAAACATAACAGCCACAAATGTATATGCATTTAAATAGGGAAACACTAAAACACACGAAGCAAAAACTGATGATAGCATTGAAAGGAGAAATACACAAATCCCCAGTAATGCTTGGAGACTTTAGTCTTCCTCTTAAAATAACTGATAGAACAAGTAGAATACTTGACGTAATTGATGTTTATACAACACTCCAACCAACAGCAGCAGAACACATTCTTTTCAAGTGTATATGCAACAATCACTAAAATAAACTATATTCTGTGCCACAAAACAGAATTTAAAAATTTTTAATATAGCTATAATATAAACAAGGCTTTTCCCCATCACAGTGGAATTTAACTGGAAATCAGTGACAGCAAAAAATCTAGAAATTTCCCAAATATTTCAAAAAAAACAAAACATGGAAATGAAACAACACACTTCTAAACAATCACTGAATGGGAAAGGAATTCTCACATGAACTTAGAAAATATTTTCGACTGAATGAAAGTGAAAATACAACATGTCAAAATGTGTGGGATGCATCTAAAGCAGTGCTTAGTGGAAATTTACGGCATTAAATGCTTGTACTGGAAAAGAGGAAAGAGCTCAAATCAATAATGTGATGTTCAACTTTGAGAAACTAGGAAAAGAAGAGCAAGTTAATCCCAAATCATATTTATTTGGATTTTGCTTTGCAGAAGGGAGGAAATAATAAAGATAAGAGCAGAAATCAGTGAAATTTAAGACAGGAAAACAATAGAGAAGATTAAGAAAAAAAAAACTTGTCCTTTGAAAATATCAATAAAATTTATAAGCCTCTATTCACAGCCCTTTACGCTAGTACAACTCAACTATTCCTCAACTAGGGAATGGGTGACCTGGGATACATCCATGAATGGAATACTAGTCCAGCAATAACAAGAATAAACCACTGATACACACAACATGGATTAATCTCAAATGCATTATGCCAAGTGTAGGAAGCCAGACTCAAAATACCACATACTCTATGCTTCCATTTATTATGACATTCTGGAAAAGGCAAACCCATAGGTATAGAGAACAAATCGGTGGTTACCAGGGGTGAAAGGTTGGGGAAGTGGAATTTTTCAAGGAGGTTAAACTAATAAATTTTAAAACATCAAGTTTACATCTGTAAAAGTTGAATTAACTGCTGAATCAACATAATGCTATGATAATTGTTAATATTACGATCAATAATGAAGCTGCCCAGGCTTCTCAAGCCAAGGTAACCTGGGAAGTTTAGTTTAAAAGGCTTGGGCAATGGCAGAAAACAGTGACTGGAATCATCTTAATCCAAGATGCCATCACTGTAATCTTAGAACCCTGTATACTCTGGTCCCTCCCATTGAGCAGAATAGCTACCACAGTGTCCTTGCCAAGCATTAAATTCCTCCTGTTCCAGAGCCATGTGGACACCCTCTTGCCCTTGGGAACTGCACTCAGGAGCTGCCTTGGTTCTTCCTGCTGTTTTCCTAATGAGCTCCTAGCATCCTCTGCAGGGCCTCCGCGGCTGTTGTATGGAGAACACTGTGCCTACATGGCCCTCTGCCCACACCGATGTTGCTGATTGTTTCAGCAGCTGTTGCCCCTTGGGATTCTGAAAAAGAGACATAGTCTGGCTTACACAATCTTCCTGTCTCCTGGACCCTACTATCCCCTGGTGCTCAATACCACAAGTTGCAGCAACATTCTGCAAGGGAGGTTAATTCCATTCTGAGCTCCACCTTGTACCATTTAACCTGGTTTGGAAATGGAATTAAACCAGACAAGTAAAAAAAAAAAAAAAAAACATTTTATTCTTGGGGTCTTAATTGAGAGAGTACTTCCTGGGGAAAGAAGAAAACTATTGCCCCTGAGAGAAGTGTTGAAAGTGAAAAAATACAGAGGTGTAGGTTATAGATGAAGCAAGAATGGCTCAATGCTGATAATTCATGAAGTTTTGTGATGGGTACCTGAGAATTTATTATACTGCTTTGCTTACTTTTAGTATATTTGACATTTTACTTTTTTTTTCTTTTCTTCTTTTTCTTTCATTTTTTTTTTTTTTTTTTTTTTTTTTTGGATGGAGTCTCACTCTGTTGCCCAGTCTGGAGTACAGTGGTGCAATCTCAGCTTACTGCAACCTCCACCTCTCGAGTTCAAGGAATTCTTTGCCTCAGCCTCCCCAGTAGCTGGGATTACAGGTGCCCACCACCATGCCTGGCTAATTTTTATATTTTTAGTAGAGACAGAGTTTCACCATGTTGACCAGGCTGGTCTTGAACTCCTAACCTCGTGATCCACCCACCTCAACCTCCCAAAATGCTGGGATTACAGACGTGAGCCACTGTTCACAGCCAACATTTTTCATTTTTAAAGAAAGTTTTTAAGTAAAATCAAATTATAAGGAAGGATAGCAGAAGATAGATGGAAGTGCTGTTTTCAGATTCTCAGGATGGATAGAGAGAAACCCACTCCCCCAGTGCCCTTAGCTTTCCCATGAAGCCCTAAGAAAGGTAATACCTGGAAGTAAGGAGTTAGCCCAAGGTTCCTCTACCACAAGACTAAATTTTCTTGAAGTCTTGTGATTTATCTTACAAATTTGATCTTGCATTCTGGTTGGTCTCTGTTTATTTCATCTAAAAATAATGTTTTTAAAATAGACAAGTGGGACCTAATTAAAGAGCTTCTGCATAGAAAAAGGAACAGAGTAAACAGCCTACAGGAAGTGCCGCAGGCTGAAGAGCCTGATTAATTCACCTTTCTACCTCTGAGGTTAAAAAAAAAAAAAAAAAAAAAAAAATTCTTTAGAAACTTAAATACAGCATTTAGGATAGCCAAAACAAACAAACAAACAAACAAAAATCACAAAAGCAATTGATTAACCATCAACAAACAGAGCATAGACACTAAGATGAGGGATGAGAGTTAGAAGCAGGAGCTAGCAGCACAGGGGACAGAGGAGCCCTGATGGGGCCATTAAGTGACTAGCCCTTGAACAAGACCTCCCAGATGAGAGGGGGCTGCCAGCATTACTGGGCAACATCTATCGAGTGTCTGTTTGTCAGGTACTAAATGAGACAAGCCTTCTGCCCTGTGAAAAAATTACAGCAGGCTGGGCACAGTGACCTATGCCTGTAAACCCAGCATTTTGGAAGTCCAAGGTGGGAGAATCACTTGAGCCCAGGAGTTTGAGACCAGCCAAGGTAACAAAGAGAGACCCTGTTTCTAGAAAAAATAAAAGATTAACTGGGCATGGTGGTACACACCTGTAGTCCCAGCTACTCGGAAGGCTGAGATGGGAGAATTGCTCGAGCCTGGGAAGTTGAGGCTGCAGTGAGCCATGATCATGCCACTGCATGCCAACCTGGGGGACAGAACAAGACCATGTCTAAGAAAAAAAAAAAAAAAAAAACGTGAAAACTACAGTCTGAGTCATGGAAAAACAATTTCTTGTTTTTAGGGGAGGGGATTATGAAGCAACTACTTTGGAATGAGCAAGATATCACGTTTCTCTTCTAGATAAATTGGGCTATAATGAGATCCATTGGCAAAAGTAGCCTCCTGGAATTCCTTCTAAAGGGCAGACATAGTCCTTCCCTGTTCTGGGCAAGTGGACAGCTCAGCCTAAGGAGGGGAGCATGGCCTGAGGTGACCACAGTTGCAGGGCTGTCGACTGGCTGGGTAAAGCATGATAAGTACGTGAGAACTGTGTGTGGTGTGAATCAACTCTGGGCATCACATGCTACCCATCTTCCCATTCCGCTGCCAATGTAGGCTCCTAACACTGGATCTCAGATGTCACATCCTGATCCAAAGTCTTTTAGGCTTCCCGGTGCCCACAATCAGCCCTCGCAGTTGTCCGGACGTCTTCCCATCTGACTTCATCTCCAGGGGCTCCCATCTACACACGCTCCCAGCACCCCTCAGCTTCCCTTCTCCATCCTTCAAAGGTCATGCCTCTTCCTGCCTTTGTCCATGTCATTCTGCAAGGCCTCCAGTGCCCTTCCCTCATCCCCGGCCTGGCGACCCACTCCTCTCCTTGCAAATCCCTGCTCAAATGCCACCTCCTCTCTGAGAGCCTCTGCATCTTGTGGAAATTTACCAGCCTCTCTGGTCATGTTGTATTGGCATGTGTCTGACTGCTCCATGGACTGAACTCCCAAAGTCACTGGCTGTACCTTTACAACCCCCAATACTTTTTTGACCAGTTTATTTTCTTCTTGTATTTACACCATAGGTGGGATCAATTTCATACGACATTATTTGAGGCTTAAGTACTCATAAAAAGGGCCGGGCGCGGTGGCTCAAGCCTGTAATCCCAGCACTTTGGGAGGCCGAGGCGGGTGAATCACGAGGTCGAGAGATCGAGACCTTCCTGGTCAACATGGTGAAACCCCGTCTCTACTAAAAGTGCAAAAAATTAGCTGGGCATGGTGGCGCGTGCCTGTAATCCCAGCTACTCAGGAGGCTGAGGCAGGAGAATTGCCTGAACCCAGGAGGCGGAGGTTGCGGTGAGCCGAGATCGCGCCATTGCACTCCAGCCTGGGTAACAAGGGCGAAACTCAGTCTCAAAAAAAAAAAAAAAAAAAAAAAAAACAACTCATAAAAAGTTAAACCACCCAAACTTTCTTTAAAGTTAGTAAGTATTCAAAGGAAATTTGGAGTCAGAATAAATTAAATCTTCTAATGTTTTAAAGAATGGGAATTAGCCATACTTTGTTATAATTTAGCGATGAAATAAGAACAAAAAAGGCTTCCCCTTCACTCAAACCCCTTACAAATCAGTGATTACAGTGCCAAAGAGAAAGCCAGCCTTCTTTCTGTGATCCTCTCTGATTTTCAGTCCAAATGTGTTACATCATGTTTTAGAAACTCACACAGATCTGAGTCTATCCAAACTCAAAATGCCAAAGTGAATCTCACTGAAAAAAAAAAAAAATTACTGTGCGATGTGTACATGTATTTGTTTAACAGAAACCATAATTTGGACATTACATCAAACTACACTTGGTCTACCTAAGAAGAAATGTTTGCTTTTCTTTTAACAGAATTTTAATGCATTACCGCCTGTGTTTACCATTTTGGTCCAAAGGAAAGACAGACATTTTGGAGATTCGAATTCTTAAACAGGAATATCCAGGTGGAAGCAGGCCTCCTTGGCTGTCTATGGGTGCCTTCTTAGAACAGTGTTTTAAACTCATAACATAAATACAGAAGAGTACAAAGGAAACCAATTCTCTTGAAATGCAATTATCAAAATATCTATTTTGAGACATGGGTTCACTCTGTCTCCCAGGCTGGAGTAGAGTGGCAAGATCTCAGCTCACTGCAGCCTTCACCCCCTGGGCTTGAGCAGTCCCCCACCTCAGCCTTCCGAGTAGCTGAGACTGCAGGCAGATACCACCACACTTGGTTATTTTGATAATTTTTGTAGCAATGGTTTTTCTATGTTGCCCAGGCTGGTCTCAAACGATCTGCCTGCTTTGGCCTCCCAAAGTGCTAGGATTACAGGCATGAGCCACTGCATTTGGCCATCAGAATATCCTTTAAAAAACAAATTTACCATATAATAACGTGCTTTTCTTTTTTTCTTTTTTTCTATAAGACAGAGCCCCATTCTGTTGCCCAGGCTAGAGTGCAGTGGTGCAATTACAGCTCACTGCAGCTTCAATCCCCTGGGCTCAAGGGATCCTCTTGCCTCAGCCTCCTAAGTAGCTGGGACCACAGCTGTGTGCCACCGCACCTGGCTAATTTTTCTACTTTAGGTAGAGACAAGGTCTCCCTATGTTGCCCAGCTGGTCCTGAATTCCTGGGCTTAAAGGATCCACCCACCTAGGCCTCCCAAAGTGTTGGGATTACAGGCGTGAGCCACTGTGCCCAATCACGTGCTGCTTTAACATTAAAATAGGAGACTTCCCAGAGTATCTAATAATTATCATAATTTCAAAAGTTATGCATTCTTAAATAATATTTCAAAATATCAGTAACATATATAATGTCCCATGAATATCTGTGTGATTTCTGTCGGTGTTAGAGTCACAGTCCTGCATATTATTATGGTTGTTACTTACATTCGTAATAAAACTAAATGCTGAATTTCAGTCGGAGGTTAGTAAAAAGAAAGTATTCACAGAACCCTCCAAGGCAGTACGTGAAGAGTTGTATTTCATTTTCAGGGTATCCTCATTAGCTAACACATTCTGAGACCCACTTGGGTTCCTGCCCATGCGTGGGATTCTGTGGAAGCTCATATTTTAGGCCAGAAATGGCAAAGAAGCCCAGCTTCTGACCTCCCACTGGCATTGTACTGGTAGCCAGTAATGTCTGACCACTTGAGTTTTTTCGGCTACTTCCCGAATAGCTTTCAAGAACTGCTGAAAAATTACGAAGTTTGGGATTTATTGCTAGGAGAAATTTTTTTCCTTTTAATTTTTTTTTTTTTTTTAGACGGAGTTTCGCTCTTGTTACCAAGGTTGGAGTGCAATGGCGCGATCTCAGCTCACCGCAACCTCCGCCTCCTGGGTTCAGGCAATTCTGCCTCAGTCTCCTGAGTAGCTGGAACTACAGGCACACGCCACCATGCCCAGCTAATTTTTTGTATTTTTAGTAGAGACGGGGTTTCACCATGTTGACCAGGATGGTCTCAATCTCTTGACCTCGTGATCCACCCGCCTCAGCCTCCCAAAGTGCTGGGATTACAGGCGTGAGCTACTGCGCCTGGCCCTCCTTTTAATTTTTTTAACTAACCTTTCTCCCAGCCAGAAACTAGGAGGAACTTCACTTTCATTTCTCAAAAGCAGCAGCAAATATCTAGATCATAGTTGTGTGTCTGCTGTAAGGAAACCTGACTTCTTTATTTGGTTGGTAGGGACAAGTGGTTGGGTCATCATCAACCATGGGCATTAAGATTATGGGATTATGGCCAGGCGTGGTGGTTCACACCTGTAATCCCAGCACTTTGGGAGGCTGAGGCAGATGGATCATTTGAGGTCAGGGGTTTGAGACCAGCCTGGTCAACATGGTGAAACCCTGTCTCTCTAAAAATAAACATTAAAAATTAGCTGGGTATGGTGGCACACACCTGTAAACTCAGCTACTTGAGGGGCTGAGGCAGGAGAATCACTTGAACCCAGGAGATGAAGGTGCAGTGAGCTGAGATTGCACCACTGCACTCCAGCCAGAGTGACAGAGTGGGACCCAGTCTCAAAAATAAATAAATCAAAGATTATGGGATTAAAGTAAATGATAATCAGGGCTTGCATATATAAGCTCTTGTCACATGAATCTTGGGTAATGGCATTGTTGGTACCCACCATGTAGGCCAAAAATATTTGCCCAGCACCAACAACTAAAACTGGCATAAGGGGCTAGGCACAGTTGGCTTATGCCTGTAATCCCAGCACTTTGGGAGGCCAAGGCAGGAGGATTCCTTGAGCCCAGCAGTTCGAGGTTACAATGACCTATGATTGTGCTGCACTCCAGCCTGAGTGACAGAGTGAGACCCTGTCTCAAAAAAAAAAAAAAAAAGGAAATAAAACCCAAATGTCAAATGAGAATGAAGGTATCTTCATATTGGCATAGCTATGAGGTTGCCCTGCTTGAGCAGGCTTGACCTTCAGCGAACAGAGCCTCTAGCAAGAGCCAGGAGCCACCTGCACCTTTTTGTGAGGGAGTTCTGGACACCATGCCTAGCCCTGGAACTGCTTGCAGGCATATAAATTGTAGCTGCAGCTGTTTTTGATATGCAGGGCCAGATGGGAGCTAGTTTTTGAGCCGTTTCAGAAGCCAATGCATGGACCTATGGAATCAGAACCACATTGGCTAAGAATCTGTTGTGGCATTTTAAAACTTCTTTGCTATTGTATGATTCAAGATTAACCCAAACCTTTAGAGAGAATGGTTGAGTAATAGTAATAGATGGTAAAAAGTTTCAAGGTCCCAATTTTTAATCTCATAGGGAGATCCTTGTGGCTTTCTCCTGGGCAGCCTTTCACATGATTCTTTAATGGACTTTGTGGTTTCCATATAATAACCTCTTCTATGATATTCTCATTAAGAGCAATAAAACTGTAGCCAGAACCTACCTCAATTCTGCATTTTTGATGCTGTGAATGGGACTGTATGAAGAAGCTATAAAAAACAGAAAATACCTTTCACAAGTATTTCTGCTTGCACCATGTCCTTTATATTGATTCAAAATGTTTTTAAAAAAGGTAATATGTATGTGGCAAAACAAATCATAAATGTCAGTAAAAAGATATCAAATGGAAAATCAATTTCTCCCTTCTCGTCTCCCACCCCAACATAAACCCCAGTTCCTGTCCCCAAATGTTAATAGTTTTATGACTATCTTTCTCTAAACATTTTATGTATATATTTTATATCTATGCCTTTATTTAAAAGTGTCCACAAACAGGATTATACCAAATACACTCTTCTGAATTTTTGTTTCCTTCAAAAATGTATCATGGAATCCTTTCCATACCCACAAACACAGACCTAGCTCATTCTTTTTTGGGTCACTTGGTACTGCATTGTAGGAACGGCCAGTGTTACAATCTACTTAAACAATGTTCTATGGATAGACATTTAGGTAAGTTTTTTTTTCTCTCTAATTAAAAAAATCGGCAGATAATATTCTTGTTACAAATATTTTTGTAAACTTAAAGACGTCTCTCTCTCAAGTAGTTTCCTAGAAGTAGAGTTCTTGGATCAAAGTGTATGGGCATTTAAAGTTTTAGCAATGTAATCTAATTGCCCTCCAATATGATTTGAGTCTGTTTATATTCCCACTAGCAACTCCATGGACACTTGCTTACCCACCTGGCAATACTGGCAATATTAATTTTTTTTATGTTTGCTAATTTGGAGGGTCAGGATGATTTCACTGTGGCTTTGATTTTCATTTCTTGAATTATGCATAAGGCAGAGCATCTGTTCATTTGCTTAGGGGGTGCTTGTACTTGGTTTTCTGTGAATTGCTCATTGATTATTCTTTGCTTTTCTTTTGGGCTCTTTGCCCTTGTCTACCACGTAAACATTCAGTTCCTACTATGTGGCGAGCATGACACTAGACTCTGAAACTGTAATGGTGATGAAATTGGAGCTTGCAGTGTACAAGGAGACAAGCATTGGTCAAGTAACCCTCTCCGTGAGTGTATGGACAAGCCAAATTAAACGCCTTGAAGGAAAGCCTCTTGCATCTCTTAGAGCATAGCAGGGAAGAGAGAGGCCTGGACTGGGGGTGGGAGAAGACTGCCCTGGAGAAATTGACGTCTGAAGAATGAAAAAGGCCAGGTGTGGTGGCTCACACCTGCAATCCCAGCACTTTGGGAGGCCAAGGCAGGAGGATTGCTTGAGCTTAGGAATTCAAGACCCAGCCTGGGCAACACAGTGAAACCCCCATCTCTGCAAAACATACAAAAATTAACCCAATGCGGTGGTGAGCACCTGTGGGAAGCTGAGGCAGAAGGATCGCTTGAGCCTGGGAGGAGGAGGTTACAGTGAGCGGTAAGCCATGATTGTGCCACTGCACTCCAGCCTGGGTGACAGGAGTGAAACCTTGTCTAAAAAAAAAAAAATATGAATGAATAGGACTTGGAGTTGAGGGAGGAGCATTTCTGGAAAAAGGGAAGCACTGTGGAGGGAGCATGACATTGTAGATGGGCTAAAAGAAGGCCGGGGGCAAAGCACAGAGAGAAGAACAGTGACACAAGATGAGGCTGGGCTGCAGCATCTGGGGAGGAGGCCTCTATGATTGATGGGATTGGGGGTTTTTTTGTTTGTTTTTGTTTTTTTGTTTTTTGTTTTTTGCCTAGAGCAATAAATAGAAAGCTATTGAAGGATTTTGAGCCATCATTGGTGATCTAAGCAACATTCTGAAAACATTGTTCTAGCTGAACAGAAGAGAAACAGAAAGATGAATTAGAAGATACTTTATGAGTCCAGATAAGATCTCATAGTAGCCTGGCCCTGGATGATGGCAGTGGACGTGAAGAGAGGCGGAGGAGGTTAAATAAGATGTGATGATGGGTTAGATTTGGGGGAATAAGAAGAGGAGGAGGTATTCCTGGGTTTTTGATTCAAGGGATGGTGGTACCATTTACTGAGGTAAGAAACACTGAGGCTGGGGTTGGGTTCACCCTTAGACAAGACATCTGACTGAAGCTGGCAAGGAGGCAATTACGTATGAAATTCTAAGGCCAGAGGCAAAGTTTGGCCTGTCAACATGAATGTGTAAGTCATTGGCATACGCTAGTTGAAGTCATGGTCCTAGGACATGGCTCCTGAAGTGTCCAAAGCAGGTCTACTCTTAATTTTTAAGAAATCCTGATATTGAATGGCCAAGTAGGGAGAGATGAGGCAGACAAGAAAACAAATGAACAGCCCGAGAGCAGGAGAGCGAGGGGCGTGTGGTGTCCCAGATGCGGTGGGGGGGGGGGGAGTGCCTCAGATAGGATGGAATGGTGCCAAGTGCTGCCGGGACATTGAAAAGAGGAGGTCTGGGAAACACCCGTTGGATTTAGCATCACAGAGATCTTGGTGACACTAATTTTAAATTTACTCAGTGGAATGCTGGGGGCAGGAGCCGACTGGAGATGGTTGAGGAATGAGCGGGAAGTGAGGAAATGTTAGGCATTGGATCATTCTTGAGAAGTGTGGTTCTTCACAAAGAATAGCCCCAAATCTGTTCTTCCTCAGTTTCCACCCTTGACCCTTCCTGCCACTCAATAAGCAGAATTGATCTTGTAACTCAGTAGCGAAAGGTCTGCATCTTTGCCCTCCCTGCAGCCATGGCACCAGCCAGCCTGGGTGAAGTCTGCAGGGGGAGCCCAGCTGGAGTTTGGGCCTCTCCTGCCCCCCTGTGCAGTTTCTGATTCTGCAGGCCAGACCTCTGGGAAGGCCCACTGTAGGAGTGCTGCTTAAAAGAAAAAAATGGGGAGTGGGGGGGAGGCCTAAGAAAAAGTCTTATATTTGAGTGATACCTACTGAAAAGTCGAAGGATACATATTTGCACTGTGACACAAGAGAAGCCATGAGCTGAACCTTGTTGAAGCTGAACAGTGGGTACATAGGGGTTTATTATATTGTTCACACTACTTCACACTACTTTTGCATATGTATACATTTTTCCATAACAAATTGTAAAAAGTTAAATTTAGGAATTCGGTAAACTGAAGGTGCACATAGCCAGTGGCCATCACAGGTCAACTATGTACTTAGCACTTAAAACAGGGTGTTCATCCGGGCGCAGTGGCTCACGCCTATCATCCCCGCATTTTGGGAGGCTGAGGCGGGCAGATCACCTGAGGTCAGAACTTCAAGACCAGTCTGTTAACATGGCAAAACCCCATCTCCACTAAAATACAAAAATTAGCAGGGCATAGCAGCAGGTGCCTGCAATCTCAGCTACCCGGGAGGCTGAGGCAGGAGAATCACTTGAACCCGGGAGGCAGAGGTTGCAGTGAGCCAAGATCATGCCATTGCACTCCAGCCTGGGCTACAAGGGCAAAACACTGTCTCAAAAGAAAAAAGAAAAAGAAAAAAGGACCTTCTCTAAACCCAGTCATCCATTGGCTTGTGGGTTCCCAGGTACCGAGAGTAGCTGAAGAAATTCTACTTTCAGATGCCACCCTTTCTTCTCCTGTTAACTCCAACACCTTTTTCCTTGCCCGCTTCTTCTTTCTTACCCCTCTCGAAATCATAGGTCTGACACCCATGGGCCTCATAAACCTCAACAAGTTCCCTCGAATCTCTGAGCCACTCTGAAAGACGGGGATCCTAACATCTGCTCTGCAATGTTGTGATGATTAAATGTGACAGTGTGTGTGTGGGGGTGGGGGGAGGTATGTAACACAGCCCGCAGCTTCAGATGCCCAGGAAGTCAGGAAGGTCATCGAAATGAATGAAGCTGACCAGGTACGGGAGAAAATCATGTGACCCTCTTGGCCTGTCTTTAGCTTTGCCGCTTGTAGTAGACATGTAAGTAGAGAGAATTATAAGAAAAATTCCAGGCCAGGTGCAGTGACTAACACCTGTAATCCCAGCACTTTGGGAGGCTGAGGTAGGCAGATCGCTTGAGCTCTGGAGTTTGAGACCAGCCGGGGCAACGTGGCAAAACCCCATCTCTAAAAAAAAGTTTGTGTGTGTGTGTGTGTGTGTTTGTGTGTGTGTGTGTGTGTGTGTGTGTGTGTGTATACATACACACAAAACTTAGCCAAGCATGCCTGTATTCCCAGCTACTCAGGAGGCTGAGACAGGAGGATTCCTTAAGCCCAGCAGGTTGAGGCTGCACTGAGCCAGAATTACACCACTGCACTCCAGCCTGGGCAATAGAGCAAGACCCTGTCTCAAAAAAAAAAAAAAAAAAAAAAAAGGAAAAAATTGAATCAGAAAAAGAACAATGCAAGTATGAAAAATAATATAAATCACCCATATTCATAAATAAAGGGGTAATAAACTGAGACTTAGCCTCAGTGGTTGGGGGCACCAGGAGGGGTAGGGACTGGGGCAAATCGGAGCATATAGGGCCCATCTGAGAGGGGCAGCCACCCTGGGCTCCAGCTGCTGCAATGAGGGAGTGTGAAGCCATTGTTAACATGTCTTGCTGGTTTATAAGAGAAGCTAGAACTCGAAAATTTTTATGTGAAATATTTCAATTCTTATATTTGGGCTCAGTTATTTTTTTTTTTTTTTAATAACACTACAGAAGCCAAACTAAACCCATCCATGGGCCAAAATCAGCTCGTGGGCTGCCAGTGTGCAACCACTCACCTAGATAATGATATATAATATAAATTCGTTTCCCTTCCCCCCTTTTTCTCTTCCTCCCCTTTCTCTTTTCCCTCCCATTTTCCACATCCTTTTCGCCTACATTTCTATACTAAGTGCCAGTGGTAGAAGGGATTAGAGTGGGTTGAAGAAGTGATTCAGCCCAAGAGGATGTAAGCTAGATGCCTAATGGTGCGCCGGGGCCTGGATCACTGCCTGGCACACAGTGGATACTAACAAAAACCAGGGTGAATGAAGAAGCCAGAGACTGGGGGAGTCAGCTCTCTATCTTGTGCACACCCTGGGCTTGCCTGAAGAACTGTCTCATTTTTCTCAACAGCCTTGCGAAGTCGTTCCGGACGCTCCATCATCAATGGGAACTGGGCAATTGACCGTCCAGGCAAATACGAGGGCGGAGGCACCATGTTCACCTACAAGCGTCCAAATGAGATTTCGAGCACGGCCGGAGAGTCCTTTTTGGCGGAAGGTCCCACCAACGAGATCTTGGATGTCTATGTGAGTTTGGATGTTTCTGGACTGTCCTTTGGATTTTGAATCTTGTCACTTCTAAGGAACACACTCTGAACAGATAAGCCACAAATCGTTGCCTGTACTCAATAAAAACCCTTTGAGTAAAACCTGTTGGGGGCACCCCTTGAATGCTTGGCGTTTATCTTCGCCTTTACCTCTGAATGGGTCTAGCTCATAGAAACCTCCACCTCCACCAGATGCGTATGACCTTCAGAGTTTATTGACCCAGTAAAACCAATTTTACTTGTTGAACCAAATCGGAGGCAAAACATGCCCCTTATTTCATGAGCATTGGATCTCCTCCAGGCACTTTCCTCATAAGGCTAATTTGGCGTGTTTGTTTAAAGGCAAAGGAAAGCAAGAGCCAAAAGGAAGGCAGGATTACTCCCAGCTCCCAGCCCTGTTCAAACTCTGAGAGCAAATGAAGAAAGGAGAGCTCCAGAGCCCTCCAGATGAGACAGTGGAGCTCGGATCACAGGAGAGAGGTTTACTAGAAGCTCCCTGCTTCGTAGAAGACAAAACCTTAATTTATTTTATGTGAAACTAAAATATTAAATTGCTCAAGAGTTTTAAATGGTTCAAAGGAAACCACTAGAATCCAGTCTTCTTAAAAAGACCAGGACATAAAGGGTGAGAAGAAATAAAAGCATGAAATAACATTTGGATCAAAAGAATGAGATCAGCCATGACTATACTCATTCTTTTTGTCCCCAAAGCTGAGCTGATTAGCATATTTGCTGTGTCTGAGTTTTAGAAATATTATTAATTGCATTGTCATTACTTCTCTACCTGCACGCAGTTCTGTGGCCTTTCCTCTTGGGCCCAGTAGATTCAAAGTTACAAAGGAAGCCTTGTTATAGTCCAATTTTGGATTTTGTTTTCAGACCGTCCAGTTGGTCGGTTGACTCTGAACACATTTCACATGGTATCAGAGGTAAAAACTCAGGTTGTTAAAGGCCTGCTGTGGGTGGTCTAGGAATGGAAGCCAACAGCAATTTCATAAACGGGACAACGGTTGCACTGGCAGAATGTTCAAGCAGAAGAGGCACCAGAGAGGGAGGGAGGATTTCCAGCCGCAGACCAAGAGGAAGATGGTGCGAAAATGGAGTGAGGGAATGAGGGGTACACAGCAGGAACCTGAGGCCACACAGCTGTGTCCCTCGGGGGTTCAGTGCCCACCACCATGTTTCTGCAGCACCGATGGTTTGATACTGGTCCCTGGGTAGGAGAATCCCAGGAGTTCTCAGGTCTGCCTGCCTTTGGGTGATTTATAAAATGGGCACCCATTTCATCAGTAGGGAGTGGGCAAGAGATCATGGCATAAATAGGAAGAACAGACACAGGACCCACCATGCGGGAGTGACTCAGAGATGCTTCTAACTGGAAAGGACCTTTGAGAGCGACACGATTCTAACCTCTTCCTTCTTCAAGGAAGAAATCAGTACCCGGCGTGAAGGGACTTGCTCTGGGTTACACAGCTGGTCAACAGAGACCATGTCTCCTTGCAGAGCTCATATTTACGCCGCGGGTTCTCATTCTGCTGCTCGGTTTAGCCTACCACCCTGCTTCCCATCAGAAAAGCCATGGGCAGCAAGGACTCTGTGCTCCAGATCCGATAGGGAAGGATGTAGTCTGTTGGGCCATGCTTATGCGATACGTTTTCAGCCTGGATGATGTTCAGCTGCTGACTTCCACAGCCCTGCATAGATTCCTGCTTGCTGACCTATTTTTGTCGTCATTCCTAAGAGAATATGACCCAGCAAGACTTGGGTCCCTTCTACCTGTTTCCCTGACCCCATCTCTGTGTTTCTGGGGCTTTCCGTGAATGAGAGGCGGAGAAACCTGGAGCCAGCCTCAGCAGCCAGGCCGAGAACTTTGAAGGGACCTCAAGGATCCCGGGATGGCTCTGTCCAGGATGTCTGCTGCTGGTTTGCGTGACTCTCTCGCGCCACCTACTGTTAAAACGGGTCTCCTGCAGTGGACACGCATTCATCTGCGTGGGGAGCGCTGAGCAAAACCTAAGCCATAGCACCGCGGCTGGGAGCCGGCAGGAAGGTGCTGCTACCATTGCTCCGTCTTCCCATTGGGAGCTGAGAAAATCTTGACTCTTAGCTTAGCTTTCTTCTGACTGCCTCAGCCTAAGGTCTTCATCCTTCAAATGTACGGGACAAAAAGCCATCGGGAAATGACTTCCTTTCATCCGCCACAGGTTCGCTAATGTTGCTAGATTCGTCCTAGAGTGGACCCTCCCGGTCACTTATCGATAGTTCTGTTAATGCCGTTGAAACCCAAGCCAGCGGGAGAAGGGGTGTGCGTACGGGCCAGGTGCAGTAACACTGATGTTTCTGTCGGCAGATGATACACCAGCAGCCAAACCCAGGCGTGCACTACGAGTACGTGATCATGGGGACCAACGCCATCAGCCCCCAGGTGCCGCCCCACAGGAGACCAGGTAGAACCCCTTGTCTTGTGGCCGGGCACTCCGGGTCACTTCCCGAAAAGCCGCCTCTCTCTCAGTTCTTGTGCATCCACCCTCTGTCTCTCAGTCAACACAGAGAAAACCCAGGGACGCATATTTCAGAGCCAAGGGGCCTTGGCATTGGAGCGGGCTTGACCGTTTGTCTGAGCCTTCGCTGATGAGACTGTGTCATTCACTCGATTAAAAAATGGTGTGAGGCCGGGCGCGGTGGCTCAAGCCTGTAATCCCAGCACTTTGGGAGGCCGAGGCGGGTGGATCACGAGGTCGAAGGATCGAGACCATCCTGGTCAGCATGGTGAAACCCCGTCTCTACTAAAAATACAAAAAAACTAGCTGGGCGTGGTGGTGCGTGCCTGTAATCCCAGCTACTCAGGAGGCTGAGGCAGGAGAATTGCCTGAGCCCAGGAGGCGGAGGTTGCGGTGAGCCGAGATCGCGCCATTGCACTCCAGTCTGGGTAACAAGAGCGAAACTCCGTCTCAAAAAAAAAAAAAAAAAAAAAATGGTGTGAGCATCCTGGGTCTGCCCTGCCAGGTCAGCATTTGAAATGCTTTCTGCTAGCTTCCAAGCCTGGCAAGGGGGCTCACGCCTGTAATCCCAGTACTTTGCGAGGCCAAGGCAGGTGGATCGCTTGAGTCCAGGGGTTCGAGACCAGCCTGGACAACATGAACAAAGCCCTATCTCTACAAAAAAAAATTCAGAAATTAGCCAGGTGTGATGATGTGTGCCTACAATCCCAGCTACTCAGGAGGCTGAGGTAGGAGAGTCATCTGAGCCCGAGGAGGTGGGGGCTGCAGTGAGCCATGATCGCACCACTGTACTCTAGCCTGTACGACAGATGAGATCCTCTCTCAAAGTCAAGAAAAACCAACACAAATTTACTCTCTCAGAGTTCTGGAGGTGAGAAGTCTGAAACGGGTTTCCCTGGGGCAAAATGAAGGTCGTCAGGGCCTAGCTGTCTCCGGAGGCTCTAGGAGAGAACCCACTTTCTTGCCTTTTTCAGTTTCTAGGGACACCTGCCTGCTTCGGTTCTGACCCCTTCCTCTACCTTCAAAGCCAGCAGGCTGGCACTTTCACATCTGTCCGGCTCTGGCCTCATCACATCTCCTCTCTGACTCTCATCCATCTCTCTCCTTCCTTTATAAGGACCCTTGAGAGTGCCCTAGGCCCACCCACATAATCCAGGATAATCCCTCTTTCTCAAAATCTCTAATTTAGTTTCACGTGCAAAGGCCCTTTTTGCTAGGTAAGGTAGCATATTTACAGATTCCAGGGATGAGGATGTGGACATCTCTAGGGGGCCATTATCTGTCTACTATATGCCTTTTCTCTTGGTCCCCTTTTGTTTCTGTTGATAATACTTTGACCTATAAGACAAGAATAATGAGTTCACGCCTGACAATCCGTGTTGAGTCTTCCCAGTGGGCTCTTCTTATGGGCAGAGCAGACAGCTTTCTCTCGGCTGGCGCTGGGCATAGGACTGCTCTCTGAGTCTGCAGAGAGAGCAGAGGATGATGGAGCCCACCCCCCAAATGCAGACAGTCTTCACCTTCCTTAAAATAGGAAGGTCTGCGGAAGTATTCGTGGTAACCGCAGCTCACACGCACTGAGTCCTTGCTGTGTATAAGGACTTATAAACTGCTGTGCTGAATTCTCACGACAGAGGAAGGTGCTTGGAGGGACGTACTGTTATTAGCCTTATTTTAAGAGTAAGGAAATGGAAGCTTAGAAAAAATAGGTTGATAATTGTCCAGGTCCCACACCTGGGCAGCGACCTGAGGAGGGCCTGTGTGACCATTCCTGTGCTTGTTACGTGGCTGAGAGGTTACTTGGTCCCATCCGTATCCCAGGAGGAAATAAAGGCACAGATGCCAAACCTGGCCCATCCATCCTTCTCTGAGCTTTGGATGGGATAACCAGGTTATCTGACAGCTACACGCTGGGGAGAAGAACAGTCAGTCAACAGTCGGGTGCGTCCCCAGCACATGGGGAGGGGGTGTGTTGTCCAGACTCCAAGTCAGCACACTCAGTGCAACAGAGAATGTTTATGTCATGTTCAGAAGCAACGCACAGTTTGAGAAACCAAGTTTGGATAAGATTTCTGGGGTCCTTTGCTGGTGTACAGGGATAATCAGACAGACTATTTGAAATCTATCAGGATGATGATGATTTCTGTCAGGCCTGATGGGTCTCAGCTCATGAATAGCCTGGGGGTTCTGGGATCAGCTCTCTGGGACAGGGCAGGCCTGGAAGGGTCACCTGTCAAAAGTTGGTGAGCAGGGGCATTGTGACCAGGCTTCCTCTTCCATATCAGTGGAGTCTGAGTTGGAATCCTGATCCACACCTTCTTGCTGTGCACCCTCAGGCAGATCAGCAACCTCTCTGAACACATACCTAGTCTACAGAATAGAAAAAAAAACCCCACAAGGTGGTTTTTGGCAGGAGGGAGGACATGGGAGGAGAGTGAATAAATCAGATGTCCCTCCCAGCATAGTGCCCAGCACAAGGCTCCGAAAGATTTTTAAAATTGTTTTGTCCAACAGCATCTTGAACAGTTTTCATTTATATCGGCGTGCCTGGTCCTGATTTTTTCATCACATTTGCATGTCACATTTTAAACCATGAAGGATCATAGTTAGCCAACTAGGTAAGAAAGTCCTAGTGAAAAAGCTGAGAGGCTGGTTGCAGTGGCTCACGCCTGCAATCCCAGCACTTTGGGAAGGCAAGGCAGGCAGATTGCTTGAGCCAAGGAGTTCGAGACTAGCCTGGGCAATATGGCAAAACTTCATCTCTGCTAAAAGTACGCAAAGCAGCCAGATATGACTCACCTGTAATCCCAGGTACTCAAGAGACTGAGACATGAGAATCACTTGAACCCGGGAGGTACAGGCTGCAGTGAGTCACTTGC
Source organism: Saimiri boliviensis (assembly GCF_048565385.1). Lineage (NCBI taxonomy): Eukaryota > Metazoa > Chordata > Mammalia > Primates > Cebidae > Saimiri > Saimiri boliviensis. The sequence goes on along the minus strand of NC_133450.1, from coordinate 6,953,111 downwards.
ACTCCAGCCTGGATGACAGAGTGAGGCTCTGTCTGAAAATTAAAAAAAAAAAAAAAAAAGCTTAGACAACCTTAATGATTTTATTATTATTATTTCGACTGAAATGGGGTCTCACTCTGTTGCCCAGGCTGGTCTTGAACTCCTGGGCTCAAGCAGTCCTCCCACCTCGGCCTCCCAAAATGTTGGGATTACAAGCATGAGTCACCTCACCCAGGCCCCTTGTAGTTTTAACTGTGTTCTCTGGTAACCCTAGAATTTGCCTCCTTATTTCGTATTACAATGATACATACTTGAACAATATTCAATCAAAATAGAAATATAGAGAGTCAAAAGTAACTGCCACACAATTACCAAAACTTGGAAGTGACCAAGAAGTCCTTCAATAGGTGAACAGATAAAAACTAATAGAATTTGATTTAGGGCTAAAAACAAATGAGCCGTCAAACCACAGAGACGTGGAGGAACCTTCAATGCATGTTACTAAATGAAAGAGGCCAATCTGAAAAGGCTACGTGTTGTTTGATTCCAACTACATAACATTCCAGAAAAGTTAAAACTGTGGAGACAGTAAAAAGATCAGTGGTTGCCAGGGGCTGGGAGGACACAGGGATAAGCAGGTGGAGCACGGAGGATTTCAGGGCAGTGAAACTACTCTATGTGACATTACACTGGCAGATACATGTCACTGTGCGCTGGCACAGACTCATAGAATGTTCACCCCAAGGCAAACTCTCGTGTGGACTATGGACTCTAAATGATAACGGCGTGTCCATGTAGGATCGTCACTTCTAACACATGTACCGCTCTGATGTGGGACGATGGCGGTTGGGGACCCTGTGCCTGTGTGGGGGGAGGAGGTGTATGGGAACTCTGTTCTTTCTTTTCTTTTCTTTGTTTTCTTTTCCTTCCTTTTCTTTTTTCTTTCTTGACAGAGTCTCCCTCTGTCACCAGGCTGCAGTGCAGTGATGCAATCTCAGTTCACTGCAACCTCCGCCTTCTGGGTTTGAGCAATTCTTCTGCCTCAGTCTCCTGAGTAGCTGCAACTAAAGGCACATGCCACCATGCCCAGCTAACGTTTGTATTTGTAGTAGAGACGAGGTTTCACCATATTGGCCAGAATGGTCTCAAACTCCTGACCTCGTGATCTGCCCGCCTTGACCTCCCAAAGTGCTGGGATTACAGGCGTGAGCCACCACACCTGGCCCAGGAACTCTACACTTTCTACTCACTTTTGCTGTGAATCTAAAACTGCTCTTAAAAAAAAAAAAGTCTATTTTTTAAAAATCAACAGCTCCTAACCCCAGGCCCTTCCCAGAGGGAGTCTAACCCTTGGGTGGGGCTGTGCCTAGCCTTTCTCTACGCATACACAAACGTGTTTGCGGCCCATTTGAATCATTGACTACAGTCGCAGATGCACAAGGAATAATGCACATTATTATTTTCCATTAGTCAATTTAAATCTGACCTCAACTTCCCCCTTCTTTGAAAGCAGTAGATAATTCCATCACAGTCTGCTTGGGACACACACACACCCCCCCCCCCAGGTATAAGGAAAGATCTATACTCTTAGACAGGCCAAAGCATCGGACCCCCTGGTGGTCTGTCCACACTAATTCTGCTAGTGCCACCAGGAGCAGCCTCATGGGGCCTTCAGGTTAGGGCTCTGCTCCTTCCAACCTGCATGGGGGGCACAGGATGCTGGTGAGGCTGGCAGCCAGGCCCCTCTCCCACCACAGGTGTGGCCTCCTCCTGGAACGTCGTCCAGCACACCTAAGGCTCCATGGCACTCAGCAAACCAAGACCCTGCACTCCTACCTCTCCTTCGCCTTGAAAACCTCTCTCTGTTGCGCTCTAGCTTGCTCTGTCTCTGTATCTCGCTCTCTGTCTCTCTTGCTCTCTGTTCTCTGTCTCTTTCTCTCTTGCTGCCTCTTGTTCTCATCTCTCTCTCTTACTCTCTGTCTCTCTCACACTGTCTCTCTGTCTCTTGATCTCTGTTTCTGTCTCTCTGTCTCGCTTGCTCTCTCTCTGTCTCGCTCTCTGTTTCTGTCTCTCACTCTGTCTCTATCTCTTGCTCTCTCTGTCTCTTTCTTGATCTCTGTTTCTCTTTCTCTGTCTCTCTTGCCTTCTGTCTCTGTGTCTCTCTTGCTTTGTCTCTGTGTCTCTCTCTCTTGCTGTCTGTCTCTGTCTCTCCTCTCTCTCTCTTGTTCTCTGTCTTTCTCTTCCTCTCCTCTCTCTCTCTCTCTCTCTCAAAATGTGCCCTCCTCCTTTCTGGGCTGGCCCCTCAGGGACATCCACTTAGCCTTAATGACAGCCTAGGCCTGCAGTCTTGGAAGGAAAGCTGTTGACTTCTAGCAGCGTTTGTTTTCTGTCCTGCACAAAAACAAAGCAATAACATCTAAGGACTTGGCTCCTCTTTCAAATCCGAGGAGGTGGAGGAATAAAGACAGAAAACCAAACACAAATTAGTATCTCAAAAAGTGACCTGCTACGTCTATGTGTATGTGTGTGTGTGAAGCTTTTTTCTTTCACCAAACAATATTCACTCACTTCTTCATGCCGGAACATATATTTGCTGCATTATTTTCAAAAATCACATAGTATTCCATTTTGTATTTGTAGCATAACGTAGTTTAACCAGTACCACTGATGAACATTTATGTCTGTTCTACTGTTTTGCTATTTCAAATAATACTTTAGTGGCCAGGTGTGGTGGCTCATGCCTGTAATCCCAGCACTTTGGGAGGCCAAGGTGGGTGGATCATGAGGTCAGGAGTTCAAGACCAGCCTGGCCAAGATGATGAAACCCCATCTCTACTAAAAATACAAAAATTATCCAGGCGTGATGGCAGCACCTATAATCCCAGCTACTCAAGAGGCTGAGGCAGAGAGTTGCTTGAACCCAGGAGACGGAGGTTGCAGTGAGCTCAGATCGCGCCACTGCACTCCAGCCTGGGTGACAGAGCAAGACTCCATCTCCAATCAATCAATCAGTCAATCAATCCTCAGTAACCATACTTGTATATTCTGCTTTATGTAGAAGAAAATATTTGCAGGACAGATGTGCTAGAAACTGAATTGCTAAGTCAAAAGGTATGTGCATTTAAAATTAGGGCAGATAATGCCAAATTTCCCTGCAAACTATGGATCAATTTGCAGCCTCCTCCACAGTGACTGAAAGTATGTTCTCCTGCACCTTCAACAGGCGTTTTAGGATTTAAGGGTTTCCAAACTTTCCAATCTTTGGCGTTAGGTAAATAGAGGTGGTGGTGGTGTTCTGTTCCTGTGAATTTATGGAATTAGGAGTGAAGCTGAGGATTTTTGTATGACTTTGACGGTTTGTATTTCTTCTTATGTGAACTATCTATGGCTCACAACTACTATTCCTACTGCAATGTTCGTCTTTGTCTTATTGATTTTCAAAAGTGCCCTGCAGGTGAGGGAAAGCACTAATAGCTGTCTGCTGGTTTTAAACAGATGTGCTTATGTGCTGTGAATTCGAAACAGTCTCATGCTACACAGGGTCTGCTGTTGAAACAATTTCCTCTTTGCAGCTCAGCATCCATACTGATCCTGCTTCTGTGTGTACACGCCTCCTTCTCCTAGGGGAACCTCTCAATGGCCAGTTAGTGAAAGAAGGCAGGAGCCAGGAGGAAGGAGAAGCAAAAGGGAGGAACGAGAAGAAGGAGGACTCGCGTGGGGAGGCCCCTGAGACGTTCACCGCGGAATCGGCACAGACCTTCCCGGTCAGGCATCCAGACAGATTTTCTCCCCGTCGACCAGACACCTTGGTGCCACCGGCACCGCAGCCCCCACGGCGAAGCCGGGATCACAACTGGAAGCAGCTTGGGACGACAGAATGCTCCACGACCTGCGGGAAAGGTGAGCCTGTGAACCGTCTGTGGCTCACAGCTGCCATTCCTACTGCAATGTTCCTCTGTCTCACTGATTTTCAAAAGTGCTTTGTGTGTTAGGGAACGCACTAATCGGTGTGGGAAAGGTGAGCCTGTGTGAGGGACAGGTGGACCCCCGAAGAACCCTAAGCAAGGAATGTGTGAGTGGCCCAAGGCAGCAGTCCCCAGCTTTTTTTTTTTTTTTCAAGACAGAGTCTCTCTCCATCACCAGGTGCCAGGCTGGAGTGCTGTGGCACAATCTCGGCTCACTGCAACCTCCGCCTCCTGGGTTCAAGCAATTCTCCTGCCTCAGCCTCCCCAGTTAGCTGGGACTACAGGTGTGTGCCACCATGCCCAGCTAATTTTTGTATTTTAGTAGAGATGGGGTTTCACCATGTTGGCCAGGGTGGTCTCAATCTCTTGACCTTGTGATCCACCCAGCTTTTTTGACACCAGGGACTGGTTTCATGGAAGATAATTTTCCCATGGATGGTGGCAGGATGGGGGCATGGTTTCAGGATGACACTCTCCTAACACAGATCATCAGGCATTAGCTAGATTCACATAAGGAGTGCGCATTCTAGATCCCTTGCCTGCATGAGCCACAGGAGAGTTCACACTCCTATGAGAACCTAACGCCATCGTGGATCTTGCTTACCCACCAGTCACCTCCTGCTGTGCAGCCTGGTTCCTGACAGGCCATGGCCTGGTGCCAGTTGGGGACCCCATCCCAAGGGATGCGGCAAACCCTCACCTCTGTGAGCCTGTCTGTGAGATGGCTCATGGGTGTGAGATTGCGTTGGGGCCCCTAAGACCACCCTCAGGCTTAACGATTGGCTCAAAGGACTTATAAGACCTGGAAGAGTAATGAATTGCTCATGGTTACAATTCATTACAGTCAACGGTTAGGGATTACAGTTAACAAAGGAAAAGGCCCATCAGCAAAGTCCAGATGCCAGGCGCCAGCTTCCAGGTATCCCCTCCATCAGGGTCACACGGGGATGCAATTAATGCTCTCAGAAATGGTGTAACTCAGAGGCTGGCAGCCATGCCAAATACTGCCAACCAGAGATGCTCACCCAAGCTTTGGTGTCCAGGGCTTTGAATGGGGTCAGTCGTGTGGGTATGCAGCTCCCACCTGAGTGACACTAGCTACTTTACCAACCCAGACGCCAAATCAATACCGCGTGGCCCAAGACTTCAGGCATTAAAAAAAAAAAAATACTCTTATCAGGTGGAATATTTCAAGGGCTTAGAGGTTATCTTTCAGGAGCTGGCCAAGGGCCTGTCTTTGGTATGTGCAGGGTTTGAGCAATTCAGGCCTGCTGCACACATATATTCATTAATAAACAGAATACGCTCACATGCTTCAAGATCTAAAATTTAATCTACAAGTCAGGGCTGTGGAAGACTTCACAAATCCTCATTGAAACTGATTCTCAAATCTAAGGATTTCAGAAAACAAAACATACTTCGGGAGCTTGGTGTGTTAATTAGCTGGTTTTTACACTGACCAGCACTCACAACTCCTGTACTATCCCAGGAAAGTCCCAACCTTGCATTCATCCATTCTTCTAACCCAATCAGCTATGATTTTTTTTCCAAGCCAAACTGTATCCAGCTTTATTAAAGACACTTTCCAGAAGCAATCATGGTATTTCAGGCAGGACATGGGCAGACAATGGTTAACAGTATGCAATGGCTTTCAAACTCCCTGCTTTGATGGACGCCCCAAAATCAGAAAGCCACTGTAAAACCCAGGGAGGTCCTTATCTGATGCTCTGAACACGGAAAGTTTAGAGTGCGGGTTGACATTTCCCATTTAGCGTGTTGTTTAACAACTTTTCACAAGTCGGCCCTGACTTTCAGGAAGTGAAATGAAAATGGCAGAATGTATCTGAAGATCCACAATCTAGAAACGGAACCACTGCTCTTCTGAGGGGTGCCATCTCAGTGGCATCGCCAGGGACAAACCTGAAGCCCGACAGAGCCAGCTTTATTGACCCCTCACAACAAGAGAGTCCACAGCACCAGAGAAAGCACAGGGTGTCTTTCCAAACAAAAGAGAAGATAGGCTTGTGGGATTTGGGAGAAGGATACAGTTTACGTGAAATTTAAGTAAAGCAGGGTTGTGATAGGCTGAAAACAGAGCATGGCTGTGTCACAGGGGTCACATCAGCAATTTGAAGTGGACCCAGAAGTCCCATTTCCTGGAAAACTCCGAGGTTTAGATGTGGAATGTGATGTCCAGAAAGCCTTTATCTGGCATTCCATACCAGGTTGGAAATCAATGCCACTTCTGTTTCAAGGTGACTCGTTGCAAGGATACACCTATGAACTGTGTGGTTATAATTTCCTTCTCATATATGATAATGGTCTCCTGTTTACCTGTAGTAAAGTACTATTTGATCCTCTGAAACAGCTGTTTTTTGAGCGGAGGTTGCTAACGAAACAGGAAGGCTATCTCCTCCTGGAGTCTCTGCAAACTGGGGAACTGTGTGATACCCCAGAGCATTGCTTTGGGGTGTGTTTTTTTTCTTTTCTTCTGATACTTGCATCTAAAAGTACAAAGTTTTGAACCTCTCACAAAATTAGCACAGGAAAAATCTTTCCTGACAGCTTCTAAAGTTTTTATGTTTTTCAAAGCATCGGCTTAGTGGCTTTTGAGAATAGAATTTAAGTCTTCAGTTCTTCTTGGGGGCTGGAGCTTTTCCTGCCTGGAGCCTCTGCAATTCCATAATGATTTGGTAACCGGAGTGTTGATTTATAGAGGTTTTATTGTGCAAATTTTACTGTGCTCATACTTAATACATGTGCAAAGAATGTGGACTGCAGATTCATTGGACCAACTTCTTTTATACACTTTATGAGGAAAAATTAAATGCCTATAAAATATGTCTTGACAGAGGCAGAAAGCTAGAAATAATTCTGCATTAAGGCCAAAACCATTCTAGTGAGACTCTGTCTGTGATATTATAGAGGTAAACAGTATGTAATGTAATTGATATAGGAACCTGAGATCAAAATGTATTATTATTGAAATATTCTACCTTTAGGTAGTGGTGTGATGCCCATCAAAGGAACCAGATACATTCAGAACTAGGCAAAAACAGGGAAAGTCATAAAAAGAATAAAACTTTTTTTTTTTTTCCAGACAGAGTCTCACTCCGTAGCCCAGACTGGAGTGCAGTGACGCATTCATGGCTCACCGCAACCTCCGCTTCCTGGGTCCCAGTTCTCAAGCAATTCTCCTGCCTCAGACTCCCGAGTAGCTGGGACTACAGGCACACGCCACCATGCCTGGCTAATTTTTGCGTTTTTAGTAGAGACAGGGTTTCACCATATTGGCCAGGCTGGTCTTGAACTCCTGACTCTGTGATCCACCCGCCCCAGCCTCCCAAAGTGCTGGGATTATAGGTGTGAGCTGCCGCACCCAGCCCACTGTGTGTTTTTCTACCAAGGGTGACATGTAGAGAAGATTCTCTTTCACCCTGTCCAGAGCCCATAAGGCCTTTCATTGTGGGCTGTATGAGATGAGGGCAAAAGCATGTACCGCTTCCCTGTGCGCCCTCCAGCTGCTCCCACGATCTCTCTAATTGAGCAAACTCATAACCAAAGGTTCCGGTTTGTGCTCCCACAACCCACCCCAGGCTGTGTGATCCACGCTGAGGTATGGAGGTGACATTTAAATAAAGCAGGGTAAAAGCGGGTAAATAAATAGGCTAAAAGCAAAACATAGCTGTGTTACTACCTCACTATACTCTGGTATCCCTCCCTTACTACACTCTGGTATCTGCCCAGCATATTCCTGCTCATACTCCAAGCTCTGAGACCACCACCTCTACAAAGCCTTCCTGATTCTGCAAAGAACAGGTAGGCACTTCATCCTTGGGACCTCACAGCAATTCAAGACACATTTCTTTCCCAGCTTGGCTGTCTCCATGAATACACACTTTACAACCTCTGCACCTGGCATCATACCAAGTGCACAGTAGGCACTCCTGTGTGTCTTGAATAAATGAATATATCATCACCACATTTCTTTTTTTTTTTTTTTTTTTTTTTGGGAGATGGAGTCTTGCTCTGTCACCAGGCTGGAGTGCAGTGGCGAAATCTTGGCTCAGTGCAACCTCTGCCTCCTGGGTTCAAGCGATTCTTTCGCCTCAGCCTCCCAAGTAGCTGGGACCACAGGCACTTGCCACCACACCTGGCTAATTTTTGTATTTTTAGTAGAGAACGGGTTTCACCATGTTGGCCAGGTCTCGATCTCTTGACCTCGTGATCCACCCACCTCAGCCTCCCAAAGTGCTGGGATTACAGGTGTGAGCCACCACGCCCGGCCCATCACCGCATTTCAGATGTGGAATATATGAGCTACTAGAAAAGGCATAAGGGTAGTTTTTCATCTTTATTGCATCCTAGATATACAAGCCTATGATTGCCTTTACCCATGTTCTGTCAACATAGCATAAAGAATGTGGATTTACCTGTTAGAAATTGAGCAAGCGGCCAGGCACGGTGGCTTACACCTGTAACAGCAGCACTTTCAGAGGCCAAGGCAGGTGTATCACTTGAGATCAGGCATTTAAGGCCAGCCTGGCCAAAGTGGCAAAACCCTGTCTCTACCAAAAATACAAAAAATTAGCTGGATGTGGTGATGCATGCATGCATGTAATCCCAGCTACTCGGGAGGCTGAGGCAGAAGAATCGCTTGAACCCAGGAGGCAGAGGTTGCAGTGAGCCAAGATTTCGCCACTGCACTCCAGCCTGGGCAACAGAGCGAGAATCCATCTCCAAAAAAAAAAAAACAAAAACAATTTTTTCCTCCAGATTTCCACATGATTTTATTTAATCTTCTGTCCTTTGCATTGCAGAAACACACACACACAGATTCACAAAAATGTGAGGTAAGAAACTGAGCATGCACAGGACCCATTTTTGATATTTAGCCCACATATACCCATGTGTTCATGTACACACACAACACACACACACACACTCTCTCTCTCTCTCTCTCTCTCTCTCTCTCTCTCTCTCTCTCTCTGTCTCTGTCTCTGTCTCTGTCTCAGTCTCAGCATCTGCCACTCAGAATGTCTGAAATGACATGTTTATCTCTTCTTTATCCAGTGAGTGGCACCAGTTCTCAGGCCCAAGAGATACTGAAGAGGTGCCTTGGAAATAAAGCAAGCCCAGGGATGTGTTACTCCTCATCCGTCCCTTCTCGGGCAATCCTAGTTCCCTTTAGCTTTTATGTGACAAGTGGCAGCCCGTGGAGGCCCCTCCTTTGCTCCCTCCCAGGCGGTGATGGCACCAGACATGCAGGATAGACGAGGCAATGCAGAGGCACAGATGTGGAGCTCGTCTCACGGTTGTCAGCAGTCATGGCAAGTGACCAGGAAATCCCAAGCCTGCTGGCATTGTCCAAGTCACTTACGCACAGAGTAAGTCTGTTCCCCTTGCGATCTCGTTGTGTGTTTTCACACACATCCTCTCCCAAGGCCCTCTCCAGTCCTTCCTGGTGGAGCTAACCACACCACACAGTTCTGTGCTTTTCATGGTCAAATTTCCCTTTGTCTAAATGCTTCCAGCATCATGACATCACCATCTCAGGGAAGGGCCCCATTGCTGGCGTCCAAGTGTGGTCTCTACACACACAGCCATTCACCAGGCCTCTGTCAAACTCTCGGCTTGTTTCAGTTGATTCCTAGAGTTCTAAATCTGGAGTCATTTCATTTTTTCTTGTTCTTTATTTTGTCTCTCTTCCCTAATGTCCCATTGACCTCTACACTAACCCCAGAATTCACCGACCTCATTTATTATCTACTAATTACCTGTGGTACAGTCCCCTTCTTCAACATGATGTATTTCTATTTTAATCAATGCACCTGCATATAAGGCGACCCAACTGATCGCAGATTTTTTCCTGCTGCCTGAAGCCCAGCCAGCACCTGACCTTACCACCTTGTTCCTGCTTGCTAGCAAGTAAAGGAATAACTGAATTGCAATCTTGAACAGTGGGAGGTGGCCAGTTGCTCTCTCCCTTTCTAAAGATAATAAAACATACCCAAAGAAACCACTGCAGTCACTAGACTCAAGAATTATAGATCTGGGCTGAACGTGGTGGCTCATGCCTGTAATCCCAGCACTTTGGGAGGCAGAGGTAGGCGGATCACCTGAGGTCAGGAGTTCAAGATCAGCCTGGAGAACATAGCAAAACACCGTCTCTATTAAAAATACAAAAATTAGCCAGATGCAGTAGCAGGCACCTGTAATCCCAGCTACTTGGGAGGCTGAAGCAGGAGAATTGCTTGAACCCAGGAGGCAGAGGTTGTGAGCAGAGATTGTGCCACTGCACTCCAACCTGGGTAACAGAGTGAAACTCCATCTCAAAAAAAAAAAAAAAAATTGTAGATCTGGCATTTTCCCACCATCAGAGAGACAGAGAGGCTCTGAGTTCATTTCCATGGAGCTGGACCATGGACAGTGTTCATAAAGGCTATAAAATGTCAAGGGAAGATAAGCAGTGGCCAGATGCTGGACAGCCCCAGCAGGACCCATCTTCCCAAGACACAGCATTCCTATGTGAGCCTGCATCCTTTTGCTAAGAAAAATTTGATTTCCCCCTTATTTAAGTGCCAAGTGATTGGGATAGTTTCTTTTGCTTTCCTGTCCACAAGCACGTAAGTGGAAAAGCTAAACCCACATGGTCTGAAGGGAAAGGAATAGGCTAAGTAAGATCTTAACTTAATCTCTTAGCAGCTGAGTCCCAGTTGAGCACACTGAAAGCTGTGAACCATGTATTCATCTTTATAACTGCACAATGTGCCTAATGTTTGTTGAATTTAATTAAAAATCTGTTCTATTTAATGGAAGGAGATCTGTAGCTGGACAGACTTTAATTCCACAAAAGTTTTTGCGTCCCATTAACTTTACAGTCAGTACTGCCTTTTACTCAGCCAATGATTGTGCTTAATTGGAACGTTATTTTAAATAATGGTCTCAAGTTATAGCCACACTGTAAATTTTTACTGCCAGGGTAATTTAAACAAATGATCGTTTCAGATTCAACACTGTCTTGCAAACTGTCAGGTTTCTTACTACCCTCTGGCTCGGTGTGTCATACAAGATGAGCTTGAAAAACGACTGAAACATTTTCATGGCTGATGAAATATTGAGACATTAATGTTACAAGTTAGCCCCCATGTTGCAGTTAAAATCGTAAGGAGTTGGAGTTTCAGAAAATACAAATGCCTGGCCAATTAGCAACAGAGATAAGACAGAGCTGCAAAGGAGAGGATGGCATTCTTCCCGGCAGGAGTTGTATATTGCCCTGGACCGTAGGGAAGACAGTTACGAAGAAGCATCTTCAGGTGGTTGGTTCAGACGTCACACTCAGGGGTTGCGTTTTTCCCGTTATAAACGTCCATTAGTTCAGTGTTGCCACCAGGTGGCAACAGAAAGAGGAAGGCAGAATTAAAGCAGCTTTTTTTTTTTTTTTTTTTTTTTTTTTTTTTTTTTTTTTTTTTTTTTTTTTTTTTTTAATTGAGAACTAGACATTCCAATTAACAACTTCTGGCTTTTTATAAAAAATAGATGCATCCTTATTACGCCAATGAAAGTAAAACAAAAAACATAAAGCTGATATAAACATCTGTTCAACACCATTCAAACATTCACTCAACACAGTCATTTACTGAACACCTGCCACTATCCTAGGTACTGGGGCTGCAGAGATGAGGAAGTAGCCCTGTCCCTCAGAAACTCAGTGTCTCGTGGGTACTTTATTAGAAGAACGTGTAAGATGTTTGCCAAAGGGGAAGGTAGCTGCTCTTCCGCCCTTTCTTGAATCTTCTATTTCTGTGCTTCGACCTGTCCCTTAAAGGCAGTCTGTCTAGCAAGCATCTTTCAGGATGAACTCAGCAGCTGATCGCCTTTAGCAAGTCAACCCAGTCTAGAAGGCTAGTTTGTCAGGCAAGTACTTCTGTTCCAGTTTAATGACCTAGATGGCCCCCTCCTGCCAAAATACAAATGCGCACATCTACCCAAACCCAGTTCTTTCTCAAGAATGAAGCTTGACCCTTTTAGGACACTTTCTTTTTGATGCTTCCGGAGAAACTTAGCAAAGTTACTATTTGTGTTCATTCTATAATCATTCCCCTGCCTAGGGATCTCTCTTTTATTATCTTGAACTATTATGAAGATGGTTCGTATCCGCTTTTGAGCATATTTAGACTGTGTCCACAAATAGATTGTTGATTTCTTTTAGGGCAGGCTCTTCTTTGCACCCCCGCAGTTCCTAGCAAAGACCCTGTGAGGAAGGTGTGTGTAAACCCTCAAATGAAGGGGGTGTGAGTGTGCGTGCGTGTCTGAATTGTCCTCATGGTTTCTGTGCCCTCTCTTCATCAGCACCCAAGTCTCTGTGCATCTCCACGCATAGCCCAGCTTCCCCATGTGTGGGACAGTCCTTCTGACATTCTCCTGTCATTGCAGGATCGCAGTACCCTATTTTCCGCTGTGTGCACAGAAGCACTCACGAAGAGGCTCCCGAGAGCTACTGTGACTCCAGCATGAAGCCGACCCCCGAGGAGGAGCCTTGCAACATCTTCCCTTGCCCAGCCTTGTAAGATGCCCCTCCGTTGAGGTCGCTTATTACCGGGTTACTTCAGGTCACCTGTGCACAGGACCTCAGGAGCAGATATAATCTAGTTTCAAGTCCATCTAAATCTGATTTAGAAATACTAGACTTGGACCATGCATAAAATGCAGTCTGGTTGGCAGGCACACCTGTCTTTCAGGCTGAACTCCGGGGGTGATAGCCTTTAGCAAGTCAGCCCACTCCTGGACAGCCCACGCTTGGCAAAGTCAGAGCAATTAGGTTTGAGCCTGGTAAGAAAAACAAAGCAGGAAGCAAAGCATGAGAAGCCAGTGTAGTGAGTGTCCTGGGTGAGCTGTTTACAGAGACAGGATAATGCAAGTCACAAAAACATCAGCCTGGAGAGGCCAGGAAAAGTATCTCAGGAGAGATCTTGAACTGGTTCTTGTTTGTTTGTTTGTTTTAGTTTTTGAGGTGGAGTCTAGCTGTGTTGCTCAGGCCAGAGTGCAACGGCACGATCTCGGCAACCTTCGCCTCCTGGGTCAAGCAATTCTCCTGCTTCAGCCTCCTGGGTAGCCGGGACTAAGTGCATATCACCACAGCTGGCTAATTTTTGTATTTTTTGTAGAGACAGGGTTTCACTATGTTGGCCAGGCTGGTCTAGAACTCCAGAGCTCCAATGATCTGCCCATGTAGGCCTCACAAAGTGCTGGGATTACAGGCGTGAGCCACCACGCCCAGCCTTGAACTGGTTTTTGAATGATAACTAGGACACTTGAAGAAGAACAAGGGGAAAGGGCCCTAAAAGGGTCAAAACCTAATTTTCAGAGTAATAAAAATATAATTCTCATCCATCTATATGATGAGCATGGGCTGATGTCTCATTTAACTAATAGAGCAAATGACAGAGGAGGGTTTGGGAAGCTGACATGGGAATTGTTAATGAAAAAGAACACTAGAATAAGATTTCTAAGTTAGCAGCAAAAATGGGTTAATGATCTGCAGGGTAATAAAACTAACCTTTGGCAGTTGTTTTGGGTTTTGTTTTTTTTTTTACTAGATAAAAATCATTTGTACCTTTTCAGTTTTCTATAGCTTTTTATAGAATCTTGGCCCTAATCATTGATAAATAGCATGCCAAGCAAATTTATCTTCATTTACAGAGTCATGACCTTTAGCCAGAGTTTTCCTTTTTCTTTCTTTCTTTTTTTTTTTTTTTCCTTCAAGACAGGGTGTTGTTCTGTTGCCCAGGCTGGAGTGCAGTGGCACAATCATGGCTCACTGCAGCCTCAATCTCCTGGGCTAAAGCCTTCCCCCCTACCCCCACTTCAGCCTCCCAAGTAGCTGAGATTAAAGTCATGCACCACCACACCCAGCCAACTTTGGTATTTTTGGTAGAGATGGGGTCTGGCCACGTTGCCCAGTCTGGTCTAGAACTCCTAGGCTCAAGCCATCCTCCCACCTCAGCCTCCCAAAGTGCTGGGATGACAGACGTGTACCGCTGCACCCAGCCTAGGCTGCCTTTTAAACAACGCTCTAGTAAGAGACTCCACCCACGGTGATTCCGATCATTCTGTGTAAGTTGGTGCAGGCTCACGCTCCCTTCTTGTTGACTGAAGGTTGTCTCTCTCGCTCTCTCATTCCTGAGCTAGCTGGGACATCGGGGAGTGGTCTGAGTGCAGCAAGACCTGTGGCCTGGGCATGCAGCACCGCCAGGTCCTGTGCCGCCAGGTGTATGCCAACCGCAGCCTGACGGTGCAGCCCTACCGCTGCCAGCACCTGGAGAAGCCCGAGACCACCAGCACCTGCCAACTCAAGATCTGCAGCGAGTGGCAGATCCGGACCGACTGGACCTCGGTACGCAGCGCAGCAGCCTGCGCCAGCCCCTCTCCAGCTCCCGCCACACTCTCCAGCCTCCCCCACCAAGACCTGAGATGGGTAACCCTGAGTTCCACAGGAGGGAAACCATCCCATGGGGGTCTGGACAGCTGTTTTTGCAAACCATGGGATGTACCAATAGTTTAGTCGAGTTCAAGGTAGTGTGTGCCGCCCACAGCCAACTTTATGGGTGAGCCCAGGGGGGTCCTGTCCTACCGGCCTCATCTGTTCTGTGCATCATGGTGAAGTGAAGGTTGACAGCTGCTGCTAGAGCCAGCTCCTTCCAATCTTCCCCACCCATTTCATAGATGAAAAGACTGAGGCCTGGAAGAATAAAGTGGTGTCAACCAAAATTAAGGCTGTTAAGGCAGAAATAATTTGATCAAGATTTATTGGAAGCCAATGTAAAGACCAAAAGACACACCACCAACATTGGACGTGGTCCAAAGTCTGTGACAAGTTGAAAGGCTTTTAGAAGAAAGTTTAGGAGAAGAGAGGGGGACCCCTTGCATTGGAGTTGTCTTTTTCATTGGACGGTACAGCACAGAGGTTATAATCACTGGCTACAGAGGACAACGTACAGTCTAAATGTATTAAGTGCAAGACAGTAACATGAATCGGAAAGAAATCAGCAAAACTTTATGACTCAGAAACAAACCATTGTCCTCTTCAGCGTCCACAGGTTACATATTAATCAGCATGTCAACGGTTGGAAGAATTCATAAGATCTAAGAGACTCGCAATAATGTTCTTTACTCAGAACAGGATATAAGCTGCGAATCATAAGACCTTCTTCGCAGGCAACTTAAAACATGGTTGATTCTTCAAGGGCAGAGGTGCACGACTTAACCCTTGCCTGCCATGGCATTAGATCCTGTTTATAATTTGGTATCTTATTGCCACAGAGTCCATTCGGTCAATCTTATGATTTCTCTCAACATTAATGCTGGTTAGTTGTGTCTAGATTTCAGAAGGGCGGTGGTATGACAGGCTGTGTGCATCCTCCCATCCTGTCATGGCCAGGAACTCCATGTTTAAAGTTTCTCTGGGGTCTCCTTGCCCAAGAGGAAGCCTTTTCAGTCAGCTGGAGGGCTTAGGATTTAATTTTTTTATATATAAAGATGGAGTTTCACCATGTTGGCCAAGCTGGTCTTGAACTCCCGACCTCAGGTGATCCACCCGCCTTGGCCTCCAAAGTGCTTGGATTACAGGCATGAGCCACCATGCCCGGCTGAGGATTTAAATTTTAGTTTACAGTAGGCGAAGCATCTAAGAAGGTCTTAGAGAAAAGGGTTGTAGAGTTTTCTAGGGCTCAGATCCCTGCCCCAGGTGGTGACAGGCATGACAAGGCCTCGGCGTGGTCTCATGCGGCTGGTAACAAAGGCTGCAGGCCCCATGCTGGCGATTCTCTCCCAGAGCTGAAGCCACTGGCTATCCTGACACCAGCATGCTGTGTGTTTCAGTGCTCAGTGCCCTGCGGAGTGGGACAGAGGACCCGTGACGTGAAGTGTGTCAGCAACATTGGGGACGTGGTTGACGATGAGGAATGCAACATGAAGCTCCGGCCGAATGACATTGAGAACTGCGACATGGGACCCTGTGCCAAGAGCTGGTTCCTCACCGAGTGGAGTGAAAGGGTGAGTGTGATGGCGGGCAGAGCGCCGGGGACCGAGGTCTGCCAGCTGCCCCCAAAACCGCAGGAAGATCAGTCACAAGCTCAGAATCCCAAGGCTGATTTCCGGCTCTGGTACAAGGAGGGTGGGCGGTGGGGGGAAGCCCAGAGATGATTTATCATAGGCTTCTATCCTTACATGAGGACTGAGGGGCTCCAGAGGTGAGGAATGGGTGAAAAACTTGATTGGACTCTCCTTAGCACTCCATGTGGTCACTCAGTCATGCTAAGTAAAGCGAATAATTACATCACGTCTTTCATGTATCTCGTGAGTACAGGCATCTCATAGATACTCAGCAACGGCAGGCCCTCTGCTGCTTCCTGCCAACTCAAAGCATCCCTCACCCCATTTCCCTCCCCAGTAGCCTGACCTCCCATGGGGGGGTCTCAGGTGTCAAAGAATGACTCAAAGGCCTATATAGTTAACCTTTGGTCCACCAGTTACCTGGATACGAGGGAAAGCAGTCATAGTTGAAATCCATCTACCAAGGGCAAAAAGACGATTTATACGAAAAAGGGGTTCTGGAGATGGGGGGGTGGCTACACGACAGCGTGAATGTACCCAGTGTCACGGAGCTGCGGGCTTATAAGTGGTTACAATGGTCAATTTTATGTTATGCGTCTTCTACCACAATCAGAAATCAAGTTTGAGAAAAGACGCTAAACAAATTGAAGGACATACCCCGGGACAGGGAGAGGAGAGGAAGGAGATGAGGGATTGTGCTTCCTTCCCGGTGGCAGCGGCAGACTGGCGGGCATGAGGGAGGCCAGAGGGTTTGCCCAGGGCAGCTGCACAGCTGTCAGAGGTACCACATCCAGGTTCTGGATTCTCTGGGAGATCTAGGGAGTTGACCTGGGATCAGGACATGATTGGCCATCTCTGACCTTGGCTAGCAGCCCACGACTGGGATACACTAGGTCGGTCTGCCCCACTTCCCTTGCTAGAATCCTGTGCCTACACATTACCCGTGAACCGCGTTAAAGTGCAGGTCTGAGGCAGCAGGGGTGGGGTGGAGTCAGGGAGTCCACATTGCTTTTCTTTTTCTTTTCTTTTTTTTTTTTTTTTTTTTTTTTTTTTGATACAGGGTCTCATTCTCTCGCCTGGGCTGAAGTACAGTGGGACAGTCTTAGCTCACTGCAGCTGCTTCCTCCTGGGCTCGAGTGATCCTCCCACCTCAGCCCGCTCCCCACCCCCACCCGTGTAGGTGGGACTTTAGTTGCCTTGCCACCACCCCTGGCTAATTTTTGTATTTTTTTGTGGTTTCACCACATTGCCCAGGCTGGTCTTGAACTCCTGGGCTCGTGTGATCTCCCCATCTCGGCCTCCCAAAGTGCTGAAATTGTAGGCATGAGCCACTGCATCTGACCACAGTGTACATTTCTAATAGGTTCCTGGGTCCCTGAGGCCACTGGTCCAAGGACCACACTCTGAGTAGCAAGGCCATAAAAAAGACAGAGGAGCCCCCAGCCAGTTTATGGATCTTAGGAGACCTGATGCAGCCTGTGAGCCCCCACCCCAGTTTCCACCCCACAGCATCATGAGAACAACAGTCACAGTATCTCAGACTCAAAGAAGGGCCTTTTCTTGGGGACATCAGCAGACACGCCCCATACTGCCACATTGGCTGACTCCAGCTGTTCAGTGTTCGTTCTGACTGGTCACTGACCTGTGCACCTGCCGTTGAGTATTTTGAGCATCACCCCTAGAGGTGTTCACACAGGTTTTCTCTCCCTCCGAGGTGTAAGATGCCCCTTAATTTTGTCCCTCTCATCACCGTAACGATCCTCTTCCCTAGGGAGTGTTATCCAGAAGCCTGCAAATGCAGCCTTCACTCACCTCCTGAGATGGTCCTGGAGGTTCTTACCTAGCGACTCATCTGCTTGTGGATTCCCCACACCTCATGGCATACAGCCCCTGCCCCTTAACCCCGGGATGGCCCCAGATAGAGAACCCTTGGTGCAAATACTGAGCTCCCAAGATGAGTATCTGACTCTGCCCTCAGGCCCAGGAGCAGACACTAATTTGGCCATCTGGGAGGCTCTAACCAAAAAGGAAACAGATGGAGAGTAAATGCTGACCTGGCCGCTGACCCAAACTTCTGCCGTAAAGCTGAGTCCCGGAGGGCTCATCCTAGTTCTTCTCGTGTATCTCCATTTTCCAAGCCTCCCATCCCAAACATTAGCTAGAGGCACTGTGGAAGCAGTAAGGAAAGATGTTTCTGAGGTCCGCCTCCTGGCCAGCATGAAGAATCCTCTGCGGGGTCCCTGACATGGGTCACAGCTCTTGTCCAAACCCTTTATCAGAAAGTCACTCTGTGTCCAATTACATCTGTTTTCTGTGCAGCTCAAGGTGTCAAAAGGTCTCCTTTTACAATGAATCAAAGTGTTTCTTACTAAGCCCCCTGTCCTTTAGAAAAGGTTGGTCCTACAGCCACTGCAGGACCCATTCCACTTTCTTCAGGCTAAAAATTCCTAGTATCGTCAGCTTATCCTTTTGTGCTGTAGTTTCTGAATTTCTAACCAACCCAAAACTCATTTGTGTTCACAATAAACTGGATGGATTTCCTGTATCAACAAATGGATGAAAAGAATGATGCTGGGCTTTCTTTTTTTTTTTTTTTTTTTTTTTTTTGGGAAAGATTCTTTTTCAAATAATGTTGATTTTTTTTCTGGTTATAAAGTAATACAGTATTGTTTTAAGAGTATGAAACATTTGGAAAACTATGCTCCAAATCTCTTCACTAAAAGAAAATTTGAGACTGTTTTAAGCTCTACTTCAAGCTTTTCTCTTCTCATACATATTTTATCTACATAGCTTTTTTCCTCATACATGTTTTAAAGATATAAATCGTAATGTATGTATAATTTGGTCACCTGCTCTTTTCACTAAATTATTGTAAGCATAAAATCTTTAAAACATTATTTTTATTATAAGCTATTATAGAACTACATAATTGAAACAATCTCCTATTTTCTAAATGTTTGGGATTTTTTACTTTTTATTTTTATGTTTTTATTTTTATTTTTTGAAACGGAGCCTCGTACTACCCCTCAGACAAGAGTACAGTGGCGCAATCTCGGCTCACTGCAACCTCCACCTCCTGGGTTCAAGTGATTCTGCTGCCTCAGCCTCCTGTGTAGCTGAGATTATAGGCACCCGCCACCACACCCAGATAATTTTTTGTATTTTTAGCAGAGACAGGGTTTCACCATGTTGGCCAGGCTGGTCTTGAACTCCTGACCTCATGATTTGCCCACCTCAGCCTCCCAAAGTGCTGGGATTACAGGCATGAGCCACCACACCAGCCTGTTTTTATTTTTTAGAGACAGGTCTTGACCCGTTGCTCCATGTCACCAGCGGCCTTTGGGCCACCAGTTGGTCTTAGAGCAGGTTCAGCCCCTGGAATGACCAGCAGATGGCAGTCTTCCACCTGTGAATAGTTGCTTTGTGTAAATGTCGGCTTTGTTACGCTTTAGTCTGAGCTATGAAATTTTTTATTACTGGGAATAAACATGTGTTGAGCACCTGTTACATGCCAGTCAGGAATGAGACACAGCCTCCGATTCAACAAGCTCAAGAGGGAGAGACCAAAGAAAATTAAGGTTTGCAAACACTGAAGGGTACAGAGTGTGTCTTATTGCCCAATTTAAAATTAATTATTCTTTCCCTAAACGAATTGAGGTTGTAACCCCAGTGGGAATCTTCTCTTAAACTTCTAGGGACACGAAGTTCTTCTGGCTTCATGACTCGCCTTACCAACACCTTTCAGTTGCTTTTAATTGAGAGTGGGCCTTATCAGAAGTAAGCATCACTGACTTTTAGGTTCTGCAAATCAATGATAGGTTTAAGCACATGCGCCATTTTTAATCACCATAGGAAAAAAAATGCTTTTAGAAAGTCCACCAGCCTCAGTTTGGTAACACCTAATTTCTAAGAAAGTTTTCCAGGAAAAAAAAATACTGAGTTATTTAAATTACAAGAAATGATGCCTAAAGCTGAAGTTCAAGAATAGTTATTAGAGCCTTATAGTCCCTCAGGGGCCAATTGGGCCAAGTTTAGGATTTAACTATTGCTGGAGTGAGAAGGCAGTCCCCACCAGAGGGTTGCTTAGGAATTCCATGTGTTTCTGTGTTTTATCAGCCTAGAAGTTCAATTACGAGTCATGTCCTTTTCTGACTAGCAAAGCAGATTTGATCCTTCTTTTAGGAACATCCTTTAAGGACTGTGGGTGGGTGGGGTTTGGAGCCTCACTTGGAGGGTTAGTCCCTGCTCCCTGCTAGGGGCTTCTCCTTCCCCTTGCTTCTGCTGACTGGCTTCCTGGGCCAGGTCCTGTGTGGCGAGCTCCTTGCACATTTACGCTTGGGCTTTTCACTGCAGGTGTTGTTATAAAGTGAAACTCCTCTTCAGGCCTCATCCACGTGATGTCCTCCCATTGGGCACTGGCATAGTCCTTAACATTCTTCTTTTAAATTAAGCACATGGGGATGTGGAGACACTTTCCCAGATGCATCTGCATCACTTGGTTTTAAAAGCAGAAAATTAACTAGTCAGATGAAAATTAACTGGAAAGAAAGACTCTAAGGATTGGTAACATGAAGACAACTGAAATTCTATTTACCTTTTCTTATTTTTATTTATTTATTTTTGAGATGGAGTCTTGCTCTGTCACCCAGGCTGGAGTGCAGTGGCGCAGTCTCAGCTCACTGCATCATTGCAACCTCCACCTCCCAGGTTCAAGTGATTCTTCTGCCTCAGCCTCCCGAGTAGCTAGAATTACGGATGTGCAACACCATGCCCAGTGATTTTTTGTGTTTTTAGTAGAGATGGGGTTTCGCCACATTAGCCAGGCTGATCTCAAACTCCTGACCTCAGGTGATCCTTCTTCCTTGGCCTCCCAGTGCTGGAATTACAGGTGTGAGCCACCGCACCAGGCCTACCTTATATTCTTTACAAGAGTATTTGAATATCTTGAGTTTTAAAGTTTGGAAGAAAACCAGATCATACATAGCTGAAAAAAACACACAAAAATCCATTATCCTAGAATATTCCAATTATTGTAACAAAGAAATTTTAAGCTAAGGGACTGAGTCATTGTCTCAGATTTCTAATAACAATCTAAATAGAGCAAAGGACATGAAAAATGTCTGCAAACCTGTACGGGAGGAAACATGTTTGCTCTACATTCTTAGGTTCTCTGGCTGCAGTTTGTGAATTAAGCTGACAGAACATTAACAGACAAAAGTCATACCAACTTTATTTGATGTTAATGTTTTTATGTGGCATGGGGGGCTTCATAGGAAAGAAGTGAGTTAGACTTCAGGGCTTATATACCATTTTAACAAAGGGTGATAAATTATGGAAGTGATTTGACAAAGGGGACGGGGGCTTCTGGGGCAGAGTAAATTGTGAACAATTGACTAAGAAATACATGGGGGAAACTGACAGAAGATAAGAGTTATTTTATTAAAGTTTATTTGTGCAGACTCATCTTGGAGTCAGCTGCCCATCTCCAGTGATAAGAATATTCTCTTCTTCCTTGCACTGGGAAGGCACCTTTCTCATGGGAAACTTATGCCCTGGTTTTAGGCAGAAAGGGGGAAAGCAGAGAGCTCTTCCTGCATCTGCTGTTTCCCAATAGCCTTCAGCTCAAAATAATCAATATGCCAAAGCAACATATTTTGGGGTAGCATATTCTGATCCCCTTAAAGCCCTTTGCTCTAGAGGGAGTTTCTTCTCTGAGGGGTCAGGCCTAGCTTAGCAGTGGACATGTAAAGTTTGATTGCTCATACTGGCACGTGATTTGACAAGACTAGGTGGCAGCATACAAAAATGGAAGTGGAAATTTTTATAAGGAAATGAGGTTGTAAAAATTGTTTTTCTCTTTCTCAGTTTTTATTTAAAATTCTATTGCTTTATTTTCTAAAATGATAATATTGGTAGAACTCAAACATGGACTCTATTTTTAAGAAAAGACCCAGAAACCCTTAGAAAAGACTTCAGTCATGTGCCAAAGGGCCACGTCTAGGATTGGAAAGTGCTAATAGATAAGAGAAATGAACAAGGCAGGGCCCAAGTTTATATGCAACTGATATTCATGGATTTACTCATGAGTAAGGGCACTGACCTGAGAAAGAATTACAGATTCATTAGTTCCTGCTCTCACCAAGCCTACTTCAGCAAAGACAAAAAAAAAAAAAAAAAGGGGACACAAATAACCATAATATAAAGGCAGGAAGCAGCACATAGAATGCCATGAGAATTCCAAGGCTGGAAAGAACACCTTAAATTGGGCACTCAAGACAGTTTTCATGGAGGACATGGTATCTGAGCTGAGCCTTAAAGGCTTCTGATCTGTCCAGTGACGGGAAAGAGCATTCTGGATAGAGGGAATGGCAGGGGCGAGGGCTCTGTGAGCATTTTATGTGATCAAGGAATAGCAGCGACTCGGGGGCTGTCCAGCAGGAGGTATGTGGAATAGGATAATGGGAAATTAGTCTAGAAGAAGTGGTTCAATTGTGAGCCATGTTATAGGAAACCCTTAATGCTACTTGGGGAAATCCATAAATGACTTGTGTTAGGAATGGAATGACTTCAGAGGGAATTTAAGCAAGAGGGTAGGAGAACAGTCAACTTTCAAATCCAGGTAGAAACTTGAAAGCAAATCAGAAAAATAGGAGGAATGGTTACCGTGGTGATGGTGTACATGCTGAATTTGAAGTATCTGTGGGACACCCAGATGAGAATGCCCAAAAAATGTTTGAAAAAATAAGATGAAGTTTGGGTGTGGTGGCACACGCCTGTAATCCCAGCACTTTGGGAGGCCAAGGCAGGTGGATCTCTTGAGCTCAGGAGTTCGAGACAAGCCTGGGCAACATGGCAATATCCTATCTCTACAAAAAATACAAAAATTAGCTGGATCTGGTATTGCTCACCTGGAGCTACTCAGGAGGCTGAGGTGGGAGGATCACTTGACCCTAAAAGGTTGAGGCTGCAGTGAGCCGAGACTGTACCACCTGGGTGATACGCTCCCACCTGGGTGACAAAGAGAGACCCTGTCTCAAAAAAAAAAAAAAAAAGACAGGACAAGATGAGAAGCAAAATAAGGGTACATTCCAAAAGATGTCAAGACAGATGGAAAATTCTCTGTGAGCTTTGGCCTATGACTTGGGAATGTTTCCGCTGTGCCCAAGGAGAGAACAGTGTGATTGGAGTAGAAAAATCACTAATAGTTATTTGGCTCTAAGCAAAGATTTTATCCCTACGAGGCTTAGTTTCTCTATCTTAGAGTGGGAATGTAGGAGTTGAAGCCCCCTTATACCATGTATCGAGCACCTGCTGTCTGCAAAGCACATTGTACATTCTCCTTAGACCTGCCAGAGATGTGTTTCTATGCCAGTTGTCCAGATGAGCATGCCAAAGGTAGGAGGGGCTGGGTCACTTTCTCCAAGCTGCAGAGCTAGTGAGGAAATCAACACTGATGTCCTAGTTCCAAAGCCAAGCTCTCCCTCTGTACCAAGCTGTCTCCCAATTCTCACAGCTGTGGCCTTCAGGGACTGGAGCAATTTGCCTTGATATCAGGCAGCAATATTGAGGTGACAGACTTCAGTCCCAGCCCGGACGTGGCTACTGGCAGGTAGGCATGTGCCCGGGTTCCCATGCACCCATTCTGCTTCAGCTGAGTGTATTTTTTATTTTTATTATTTTTATTTTTACAGACAGGATCTTGTAAAAATTGCCCAGGCTAGAGTGCAGGGTACAATCATAACTCACTGCAGCCTCAAACTCTTGGGCTCAAGTGATCCTCCCGCCTTAGCCTCTCGAGTACCTGGGACTACAGGTGCACACCACCACTCCTCGCTAATATTTTTTAAATTTTTGTAGAGCCAGTCTTGCTATGCTACCCAGGCTGGCCTCAAATTTCTGACCTCAAGCAATCCTCCCACTTCAGCCTCCCAAAGCTCGTAGTATTACAAGCATGAGCCACCATACCCAGTCAACCTGACAATATTTTTTAAACCAAAAGCTGAGAAAGATAGCCTAACAGGTATAAGTGAATTAATTGCAGTGGTGAGACCGGGTATTTGGAATTTAGAATGAAGCCCAACCCAGAAAATCTAAGGCAGGAGTCGCCATACTGACATCTCATAATGGAGCAGGCTATGCATGAGACACTGTCAGATATTTCTAGGGGAAACAGATGGTGGGAAATGAAGCATTCCATCCTCCTTTGCATCATTTGAAAGCGGCTTCAGCAGCTGCCAGGGCCTCCCCACTAACGTGCCCTTCCCCTGTCTCACAGTGCTCAGCGGAGTGTGGGGCCGGAGTGCGGACACGCTCGGTGGTGTGCATGACCAACCATGTCAGCAGCCTACCCCTGGAGGGCTGTGGGAACAACCGGCCAGCAGAGGCCACCCCATGTGACAACGGACCCTGCACGGGCAAGGTGGAGTGGTTCACTGGGAGCTGGAGTCAGGTGAGTGGCCAGAACTGGGTATGTCTGCCTGTGCCAGGCAAGAGGCACCATAGCAGAGGGATTAGGTACCAGGACTTTGTGTCAGGTGTCCCAACTTTGAATCCCAGCTGTGCCACTGTCTATCTGTGACCCTGGAGAAGCTATTTATATTCCTGGAGCCTCAGTCAGTCAACAGTGTTCATTGAGCACCTACTGTGTGCTCATCTAAGTGAGCAACACACAAATATCCCTGCCCTCAAGGAGATTATGGTCTAGCATGCTTTCCTCATCTACAAAATGCTGGCAGCCATGGTACCTTATGAGGTTATTTTTAGAAGAGATGAAATCATGAAATCACTTATATAAAGTATGTAGCACAGTGCCTGACATATAATAAATGGTGGCTGCCGCTATTAATATTCCTGTTAATAAAGCCAGTGTTTTCGGCATTTGACAGTGTCAGAAGCAGAAATTTTAGAACTTGTAATTCTTCGTTATGAAGAATAAATAATACTTAATACTTTAATAATTGATGAATTACATTTTCCCTCACTCTTCCAAAACTGAACGTGAACCCCACTAAGAAAACGTGGAAATGACTGCCTCGTTTTGATTACCATCAGTATTGGAGTTCTTGGAACACTTAGCATTTGGCTCCCAGGGCTGGCTGGTTCTCCAAGGACTGTTTGGCTTATGATCATGATTTACACATTATCAAGACCTCTGGCTCCATATAGAATTTTATTTCTTTTAAGTAGCTTTAAAAACTGACCTTGGGGGAAAAATGCACTGCCCTGTCCTTGTAAATGGATACAAACCCTTTGGAAAGCAATTTGGCAATAAAAGTCAAGAACCATAAAAATGTTCATTTGCCTTAACCCAGTCACCCCACTCCTGGGGATTCATTTTAAGGAAATAATTAACAAAAGGAGGCAGGGAAGCCTTTTTCAACAGAGGTGATCATGACAGCAGGATGGTTGTGGATATTGTGGTACATCATAACTCAGGAAAATATAAGGTGACAATGACAGCAATCGTTAGGAAGATGTCTAAGAAGTGCATATGGCATAATGGGAAGTGCGAAATAGAATGTGAAAATATTCAAACCCTATCATCTCTACCACTTCAATGTATAGTTTTTTATGCAAAAAGCATAGGGAAATGTTTTTCTTTTCAAATTCCTTTAATGTTTTTATAATACAACTTGTAAAATACAGGTAGTGCTCAACTTACTACCACGGTCGGGACCGCAGAATGGTCGTAACACGATTTGGTCGCAAGTTGAGTAGGCTCTATGTACAGTTGAAATGGTGCACGCGGAGATGGTAGTGCTGCCGGAAGCTGGTCCGCACTGTCGAACGCCCAGCTGGGCAACGTTTGCACTGCCAGATGCGGAGCAGTCGTGGCTAGCGACTGTGGTCGTAAAGTCGAATGCTCTTAAGTTGCATAGGTCGTAAGTCGATCAATACTTGTATAGAGAATTCAGAAAGAATTCAAGTACTTCCAGTGCTACTCTGGTGAATATCAAAGTTAGACACACTTGTGAACTGATCCCAGCTGGACTTCTCATTCGTTTTCTGGCTTTAGGTGAGTGAGTTAACCTCTGAGCCTGTTTCCAAATCTGAATATGAAGGTAATAATACCAACCTCCTAATGTTGTTACGGGGTTTTCATGAGATGCTATACATAAAGTTACCCATTGCTCAGGATATGGGAAATACTTAATAAATATTAGTTGCCATCTCTCCACGTCGATTTTTTCTGCCAGCTATTTCTATCTCATTGCTAGTAGCAAAATGCATAAGACTTAAACCCCAAAGTTAATTCAGTCGTGACTGTATATGGGACACCAGTTATGCCAAATATCCATAGATGTGTGAAATCATAGCATCAGATCATTATAGTCACACACGTGAAGATAAGTAATACAATTGAATTCACATGTCTACCATTCTCAGAAGAGAGGGGAGCAGGATTCAGGGCCTTTTTTTGCTTGTGGCCTCCTACTGATTTTAGAACTAAGCTCAAAGAACTAAGAGTGGTATGAACCCTGGCAAAGACAACCTTTATTTCTGCCAAGATTGGAAAGAAAGGATTTGTTGCCCTGTTGTCCAAAAGGGTCAGGATAGAATTGAATGTGGACAACGTTTTGGTTCTGGATCTATAAGGATGTCAGGGCCTGCTGGCAACTCCCTGCCCTAGGAATTTGACATTATCCCGAAAGAAATTGAAATGAGAGCATGCTTATTTCTTGAAAGGTAAGTTTTAAACATTAACTGACTTTAGAATATAAAAATAAATGTTTCTTTCAACCATATGGGTTGAACGAAAGTTGGCATTTTGAATACCCAACCTGGCCACGGTGATTAGTCCAAGGTTAGACACATGACCCAACAGTTGGACGTGTGACCCAGGCTGAGCCAAACAGAGTCCTTCCCGGGAACATTTCATTTGTGTTTTAGGGAAGAGACTCACTAGGAGGTTGTGAGCTCAGGTGCTGGCAGTGGCCCTATTGAGGCTTGTGCAAAAAAGCCAGCCTGAGAGGATGAGACCTAAGTCCACGGAGAGGCAGAGACCAAGGAGTTTCTGGCTTGAAAGTCTTTCTGACTCCACCAATAAAGGAATACATGCCTTTTCTGCTGATTCCCAGATCCCTGGAAACTAGAGTATATCAAGCTTAGGAAGTCTCTTTCTACTCTGGAGGCATAGTTGCCCAACTCTTATTCATAAGCATCGGCCAAGTCTATTATTTATGATCAGAATTATTTCCATTCTTCTCTATCAATTCTGAGTTTACTACAACCTTAGATTGTCTTAGTTCTGGGGAGATCTGTCACAGTCTCTAGTCTTCTGGAGCAGCCATTCTGTTGGCCTGTGGGTCTGGAGCAGTTTATTGATTGCATTTATTGCAATAGATATTTTTATTCTCATCTTTTCATGGATCAGTGATCCACCAAAATGCAACTATAGGAATTCTTTAGGTGCAGAAACATGCATAACTGCCATCACTTCTCATTGAAAGCATTTATCCCTATTAAATATTACTTTGTCATGTGTGCTTTTAGCTGTGATTATATTTTATCTACTGTTTGAATTACTCCATTATTGATTTTCACCTGATATACCTTCATCAGTTTCTTAATTTTCAAACTTTCTGTGTATTTTTAAGGTATGTCTTTCATATGCAGGACTATTTTTGACTTTATTTTTACCTAATCTATGAACCTCTGTATTTTAAGAGTCAAATTTTAACCATTTATATTTATCGTAATCATTATATGTTTAGACTTTTCCCTACCATCTTATTTTTTGTATTTTTTGCTTTCTATTGCCATGCTTTCTTGCTTCTTTCCTCTTTCCTTTCTACACATTTATTATTAGGTTTTTAAATTTCCATTTCTTCTCCTCTAACATTTTTAAAGTTATACATCTTCTAGTGGTATGTCTTCTGTGATAACACTCAAATTTTTAGCACAGAATTTTAAATTTTTATGTTTCCATTAGTGTCAAGTTATCAGTAACTACATCCTCTCCTAAAAGAAAATAGAAGCCTTCCCCTTTTATTTACCTCCACCTTCTCAATCTACAATCTTCCCAGAAGGATGTTGGTATTATCTGGATCTAGCTCCATATTAATATTAATTTTATAGAAAATATGAATTTAAATTTTGAAACAGCTTTCTCCCCTCCCCTAAAGTTTATTTTTCATTGAAATATAATTTACATACCATAAAATTCACCCTTTAAAAATACACAGTTCAGCCGGGCGCGGTGGCTCAAGCCTGTAATCCCAGCACTTTGGGAGGCCGAGGCGGGTGGATCACGAGGTCAAGAGATCGAGACCGTCCTGGTCAAAATGGTGAAACCCCGTCTCTACTAAAAATACAAAAAATTAGCTGGGCATGGTGGCGCATGCCTGTAATCCCAGCTACTCAGGAGGCTGAGGCAGGAGAATTGCCTGAACCCAGGAGGCGGAGGCTGCGGTGAGCCGAGATCGCGCCATTTGCACTCCAGCCTGGGTAACGAGAGCGAAACTCCATCTCAAAAAAAAAAAAAAATACACAGTTCATTGGTTTTTAGTAAGTTCACAAAGTTGTACAACCATCAGCATTACCCAATTCCAACACATTTTGATCCTCCTAAAAAGACACCTGGTATTCATTAGCAATAACAGCTTTTATCGGTGTCTTTGCCAGCTCCTTCTTTTATATTCTGTGTCGTCTTCCTGGTTCCTTTTTCTTTTGCTCAAGGCTATAACCCAGAAAGTCTTTTGATTAGGATTTGTAAGTGGTAAGGTTTCAGAGCCCTTGAATGCTTAAAAATGACTTCATTTTGCACTTTGACACGAATGCATCTAGCAGATGACTCACTGCTTCCTCTTCCTTGGCATAGTCAGGCCAGCCCGGCTGCTCTTGGCCAGTAACTCAGCTGATCACTCATTGTCCGTCCACCACCAGTCTAGCCTGAAGCATATGAGCTTTACTAGAGCTCCTCCTCTGTGTGCATTTGGACTCCAGTTTCCCTCTTCACTTTGATCTCATCTGTTTTTCATGTTCAAAGATTCCCCATAATTTCTGGACCACCAAGACTGAGTACCCTTTCTTGTTTTCAAATGCTGCCTCATGCACACATATACACACACGCACACACACACAGAGAAATACCCACGCACAGAGACAGAGAGATTGAGAGATGCATACACACACACATTTATTCACTTTCCAGACACACATATTCTGCTATTTCTGAGCATTGACAGTAAAAGAAGGACGAGACGTGCTCATTCTCCCTTAGGAACACGATCTCTTCAAGGACTTGCCAAAAAATAGCAGAAGGTAACTTCAGGTTCTGATCAAGGTTTCCAGTCTTCTTTTCTGCCACACACTTAGTACAGAGGTAGGATCTCATAGCATTGAGGGATCGTTCAGATCATGTTTCCAAACCCCTCATTTTCGATTTTCAGATAAGATCAGAGCGACCTGGGGAAGTGCAGTGTCTTGGCCAAAGACACGGAGTTATTTGCTGATGCTGTCTAGACTAGTTTCCATGTCTCCTGACTTCAGTCCAGCGTTCCACCCCTGCTGTCCACCCCCGCCTCCCACCCCTGTCCCATCCTCATTCTTTGTGCAGAGATGCCAGCCGTTGCCTGCTGCAGCCTGTGGCTCTTCTCCTGCCTTCAGTTCTTCCACTGGCTGCAGCACTTGAAAGAAAAGGACAAGACACCAATACATTCCAAATCATAAACTAACATGGAGGAAAATAGGGGAAACAGACTAGGAAATTTTGTAGTTTTTTGGCCGGGTGTGGAAGCTCACGCCTGTAATCCCAATACTTTGGGAGGCCAAGGCAGGCAGATCACCTGAGGTCAGGAGTTTGAGACCACTCTGTCCAATATGATGAAACCCCATCTCTACTGAAAGTACAAAAATTAGTCAGGCACAGGAGCTCGCAGCTGTAGTCCCAACTACTTGGGAGGCTGAGGCAGGAGAATCGCTTGAACCTGGGAGGCAGAGGTTGCAGTGAGCTGAAATCTCGCCACTGCATCCTTGCCTGGGCAACAGAGAGAGACTTCATCTCAAAAAAAAATAATAAATATTGTAGTTTTTTAATGCTACAAAGATGTCAAAAAGGCATAGACAAAGTAGAAACTTCTGATGGTGACAGCCTCTGCTAATTCATGCCCTGTGTGACTAATTCATCATTTGTTGGTTTGGGGGTTTTATAATTTTTTTTTCTTTAGGTAGGTGTTTTTTCTTTCTCGCTGTTTTTATTTGATTGTGTGGCTGCTTATGAATAGCAAAGCTAATATTTAGAGTTTGAACTGCAGACATCGTTATAGGCTTTTTATAAAGGTAGTAGATTCTTTAAAGTCTATAAAAGTACATAGACCACAGCTTTACAACTTTTAAGAGGCTGGCTACAATGGCTCATGCCTGTAATCCCAGAACATTAAGAGGCCCAGGCAGGAAGATTGCTTGAGGCCAGGCGTTCGAGACCAGCCTAAGTAACAGAATAAGATCCTGTCTCTAAAAACAATTTTTTTTTTTTTTTTGAGACAGAGTCTTGCTCTGTCACCCGGGCTGGAATGCAGTGGTGCCATTTTGACTCACTGCAACCTCCACCTCCCAGATTCCAGTGATTATGTTGCTTCAGCCTCCCAAGTAGCTGGGATTACAGACACCTGCCACCATGCCCAACTAACTTTTTGTATTTTTAGTAGAGACAGGGTTTCACCATGTTGACCAGGCTGGTCTCAAACTCCTGACCCCAGGTGATTCACCCACCTTGGATTACTCCTGTAATCCCATCTGGGCTGGGATTACAGGAGTGAGCCACTGTGCCCAGCCCCCATCTCTAAAAACATTTTTTTTTTAAATTAACAGGCCAAGGCCTGGTGTGGTAGCTCTGCCTCTTATCCCAGCACTTTGGGAGACTGAGGCAGGCAGATCATTTGGGCTCAGGAGTTCAAGACCAGCCTGGGTGACATGGCAAAACCCCGACTCTACAAAAAAATACAAAAATTGGCCAGGCATGGTGACATGTGCCTGTATTCCCTGCTACTCTGGAGGCTGAGGCAGGAGGATTACTTGAGCCTGAGGGGTGGAGGTCACAGTGAGCCAAGATTGCACCACTGCACTTTAGCCTAGGTGACAGAGTGAGATCCTGTGTCAAAAAAAAATTAACCAGGCAAGGAGGTGCACACCTGTGGTCCCGTGGATGCTTAGGTGGGAGGATCACTTGAGCTCAGGAGGTTGAGGTTGCAGGGAGCCATGATCACACCACTACACTCCAGTCTGGGTGACAGAGTGAGACCTTGTCTCAAAAAAAGGAAAAAAGATTGAGTAAACCAAACAAAAAACATTTAGCGAAGTGATAGATAACTAAATAGAATAATTTATAAGCAGTCATATGCATTATATGAATTTTATTTCCATGAACTAACAAAATGCATCAACAGATGGAATTGCCTAGCTTCTTTGTGGGGTCACTACCCCATGGCACAGATTTCAGCACCACATCAGGAAACAAGATTGGGCTCTGTAGTCACAGTTCCCGTCGGCTGCCCTGTTGGAAGGGGAGGGTTGACCACAGCGTACATTTCCCAAGTCTTGGGCCTTCTCAGCTTTAGGTGTTCACAGATGTGCAGAGGCTGGGAGTGCATTCAGTCACGGTATCCACCTCCTAAGAGACTAATAGATAAAACGAGAATGTCAGCTCATTGTCTTACCTCCTGTGAGACGTGTCAGAGTCTACGGGACAGAAACAACCCAATGACCTGGCTGGTGTGTTCCTGCAGGAGAGTTTATGATAAACTATTTCCCTCTCAGCACAGGAGACAGCAAGATCTTAGTGACCAGCATCCTCCAGTTATGACCATCAGGGCACCTAGTCTTCATTTGGAGACAGAACTGTTGGGGAATTGCAATCCATATGCCACTTCTCCTCCAGAAACATTTCCGGGTTCCCACGCAGTTCCTGCTCCCAGAATTGGTGGTAGAATTGATGGTGCCCATCGTAAGCATCCCTTGGTGGACAGCAGTTGCCGCCCCCTGTCAATCATGTGACACTCAACTGTCTCTGCTTCTCTCTGCAGTGTTCCATCGAGTGTGGAAGTGGGACGCAACAGAGGGAGGTGATTTGTGTTAGAAAGAATGCAGACACCTTTGAAGTGTTGGACCCCTCTGAATGTTCTTTCCTGGAAAAACCCCGCAGCCAGCAATCCTGCCACCTCAAGCCTTGTGGAGCCAAATGGTTTAGTACCGAATG
This sequence comes from Saimiri boliviensis, assembly GCF_048565385.1. NCBI lineage: Eukaryota > Metazoa > Chordata > Mammalia > Primates > Cebidae > Saimiri > Saimiri boliviensis. The sequence continues at coordinate 6,920,858 of NC_133450.1, read as the reverse complement.
GAGCATGGTAAGTCATGGTGCCCTTGATGGAGGTTGCATTGGCACACCATTCCCCAGCTGAACTCCCATAGACCCCTCCAGACCAGGCACTGGGCTCAGCCCTAAAAGAGATTCCCTACAGCAGTCTACCTTAGGTGGTGGCTGCTGGGGTACCTCGTGACTCGGCCTGCTTGGCAGAGGAGGCCTGAGACCTAGATGATCTTGGTTTCTAAATTGTAGCAGCCTTAAAACAGCGACTCTCACACTTCAGTGTGCCAAGGAATCATCTGGGGATCTCGTTTGACAAGACCAACTCTGGGCCAGCCCTGGCCGAGGATTTGCATTTTTAGCACGTTCCTGAGGTGTGCTGGATGCAGTTGTCTTTGGACTGCATTTTGAGCAGTGCTGCCAGAGAGGATTGAGGATTCAAGGATGCGGTTAAAAGTACTACATCTGATGTCAGGCATGGTGGTTCACACCTATAGTCCCAACATTTTGGCAGGCCAAGTTGGGAAGATCACTTGAGGCTAGGAGTTTGAGACCAGCCTGGGCAACTAGCAAGACGCCATTTCTAAAAAAAATTTTTTTAGTTACTACATCTGCAGTGACCTCTTTATAAAATTCACCAGAGGAATCTCTGTCAGACCTCAGTACTTGGCTGGCTAGCTGGCTCGCGCTCTCTCTCTCTCTCTCTCTCTCTCTCTCTCTCTCTCTCTCTGTGTGTGTGTGTGTGTGTGTGTGTGTACACTTTTTAAAAATCCTATAGAGATTATGGATTGTGGAACTGATTCTGTCTTCTCTTTGGCTACTAGGAAGCTCAAAGCCAGAATGATGGCTCACCTCAAAGAGAGAGTACACCAGATCCTGCAAAGTGGATTTTATGCGCCAATATTCCCGTAGCTTCTCTTTTTCCTACCTTTATCTTCCTTTAGTCCTAGTTTTCTCACTTTAAAAAAAAAATCTGTGGCCCTCTAAGTCTTTCTCAGGTCATTTCAAATCCTTTTTATAAGGAGGGAAGTAGTGTGTGAGTGAAGAAAGAGAAGGAGAGATTGATAAATACAGAAATAAGTCATTAAGAAATGAAAGGGGAAAGGATGGACATAGTGATAAGATTTATTTTTTTCAAGTTGAAGAGTTCATTTTAAAGAAATTTCCTAAAATAGAAAACCTCATCACCATCATTCCAGGTGATCAGAAAACCTCCCAAGGGCATCATTCCAGGTGACCACTGGCATCGTTCTGTGGGTGAGGGTGGGAAGTAGGGGAAACGTCATTCTGCTTCTCATCACTGATGATTTTCAAGCAGAGGCTGTAGTGAGCCCAGAGTAGGGGCCAGAGCCTTTCTCACAATGATTCCAGAGCAGTAAAAGGGAATTTTGCTTAGAAAAAATATGTATGAATAAAAGGTGAGAGTTCTATTTCCAAAAGGTATCTGTCTGCTCCCATGGTAACAGCCATTTGGCTGTGTAGCAAACCACATCTCAGAGGCAGATGGGAACCAAGGAGGTGGGTCAAAAGGTGTCCTGTCAACTTCTGGGAAGTGGAATTTCATTACTTTAATGTTGACCAAGGCTTGAGGATACAAGAACAGATCACAATTTTCTTTTGTCATCTGGTCTGGAGAATCTGCCAAGAGCCATGCTCGCCAGGCCAAGTCAAAGGAGGTAAACTCTGAAAACACCTGCTGGAATCAACCCAAATGTCCGTCAACAGGTGAACGGACAAACCGGGATGCATCCACACTGTGGAACAAAAAACTCAGCAACAAAAAATGGATGAACTTCTGGTGCATTTTGCTAAGTAAAAAAAAAAAAAAGCCAGGTTCTGAAAACTACATGTTCTATGAGTCCATCTATATAATATTCTGTAAAAGGAGAAGCTGCAAAGACAGAGGCCAGATCAGTGCATGCCAGAGGATGAGTGAGCACATCTGTGCAATCTGACCACAGGGGGGCAGCACAGGGGAATTTTTTTTGTGCGCCAACTATTTCATGTCTTGTTTGCAGTGGGAGTTACACAACTGTATGAATTTGTCAAAACTAATAGATATATATGCCACAAAAAGGGAAATTTTTAGATGCAAATTTAGAAAACAAAATTGAAATGAATATGAAGTCATTGGCTACTATAATAGCAAAGGGCTAATGGAAGCTAGACTTCTTTGAATGTGCCTTGTTTTACAAATTTGAGTTTGGAGCTAAGTAAATATTTTAGATAATTATAAAAGAAAATTAAATTTAAAGAAAGCAATTTGCCAAAACTGAAAAGACAGTGAAACAAATCAATCTAAACATGTTTCCAGCTGGTGGCACTAGCACTATTGCAAGTGACTTTAATACCTAGTAATCTGACAGTCTATCCCTTAAAAAAATTACTGCAGAAAAACGTTCACACTGTTTGAAATCATCCTATTTTTGGTGAGAGTGTTGTATTGGATACAATGATTGGGCATATCATGTGTGAGAAGGTAAATGAGTAATTAGATCATAGTATAATTCTGTTAGCCCCAGTATCCTTGAGAAGTAGGATTCTCTGCTTAAGAGAAAGGAGATACAAATACAAGGTAGATATCGTATAGCTTAAGACCTCAATAAAAACGCTGTTGTCCTGAATTCGAATTGGAAGTGTCGATACGAACTTATAAGTTTTCTTTCTAAAAATCTTTCCTAATTTCACCCACTGAAAGAGTCTAGAATCAGTGACCAATCCAGGGATTCAGAGTGGGTGGCTGCTTCCAGATCTGGGGTAGCATATATGTAAGTTAGGCTGGAAGATCTTCTCCTGGCAGGCAGCAAGGAAGTTCTTAACAACAGAGCTCATGTCCAAAGCATCCCAGAGGCAACTTGTAGAGGCTCCTGTGAGCCACTGAGCATCAGTAAGAATAATAATGCAGTAGACTGGATGAAACACATATGTGTTTAAATACATCCATTTACAAAAAGTTTATAATACTTTAAAAACCTAATAGGTCATCATTATAGGATGTTAGGGAACCAACTTATTATGAAAACTGGTATGTGAAGGAAGGCAGGAAATCACACTGCCATGTGTGTACCTAAGCAACTATCTTGCATGTTCTTCACATGTGCCCCAAAACCTAAAATGCAATTTTAAAAAAAGATTTCCAGCTAATAGAAGGAAAAATTATAGAATTCCAAGCCCCCAGTAAACTAATGGATCTGAGCATTGCATATCAGTGGCCACTAACATCCCCAAAAGAGAGACAGCCATCTGGGAAGTAGTCTCAAAAAAAACAAAAACAAAACCAAAAACACCCCGTAAAAACCCCTGCACCTGTTAAGGTCTCTTCTAGGTCCAACTTTCAGTGTTCAGGAAATACAGAGACTAGAAGAACGCGAACTACACCACGGGAGCACAGTCAGCAAAATCCAGACTATGGGAAACCGTAGAACAAATGACTCCGTTCCACCCCACACCACAACCAAAAAATTTTTAAGTGCGAGGAGGAAAAACAGTGGAAGGGAAACCTATGGATTGAAAGATTCGTGAAAGACATTTTGACCAATTGCAATGTGCAGAACTGATGGAGCTACTGATTTTTAAAGGAAAAAATGACCTGTATTAAAAATCTTGGCCAGGCCCAGTGGTTCACGCCTATAATCCCAGCACTTTGGGAGACCATGGTGGGCGGATCACCTGACGTCAGGTGCTCGAGACCAGCCTGGGTAACATGGTGAAACCCTATCTCTACCAAAAATACAGCAATTAAATGAATGATGAATGTGTGGTGATTAATGCCTTATAATCCCAACTACTGGGGAGGCTGAGGCAGGAGGATCGCTTGAACCTGGGAGGCAGAGGTTGCAGTGAGCTGAGGTCATACCACTGCACTCCAGCCTGGGCAACAGAGCGAGACTGCATCTCAGGAAAAAAAAAAAAATCTATATGAGTCATAAGATAAGTAGGAATACTGAGTCTATATTGAAGAGAATAAGAAATTATTATAATTTCTAGATAGAATGTATATGTAAAGAACTTACAGGTAAACTCTAAAAGACAGAGTTCTTGTCTTTTATAACTATACCCTAAATTATATGGAAGAAGGGATCAGATGTCTAGATTTGCTTCAACGTAGTGGGAGGAGCAGGAGGGCTGGGAATATGGATGGGACACACCTAGCATGAGCTGCTAATCATGGAAGCTGGTTGATAGGTACATGATTGAATTTTCGTATTCTATCTCCTTCTGGAAATGTTTGAGATTTTCCAGTGTCTTCTCCAGTGTGCTGAGCTACTGGTCTGCCCAAAAATCTGACTTTTTCCCTTTGTTCCCACGCAGTGTTCCAAGAGCTGCCAGGGAGGCTTTCGGGTCCGGGAAGTACGGTGTCTGTCAGATGACATGGCTCTGAGTAACCTCTGTGACCCTCAGTTGAAACCAGAAGAGAGAGAATCTTGTAACCCTCAGGACTGTGTCCCTGAAGTTGGTAAGTAGAGATTTCAATCATGGGGAAATGTTTGTACTTTTTAAGCTTGTCAGATTCTCTGATGTGACAATAACAAGCCTCTTCCAGGCCTTTCTGTGACCTTGCACACAGTCATGGAGTTCAGAGGGTCAAAGGGCTTTTGGTATTACAAGTTTCATAGTTTAAGATGATCATTCATAGTGTGGATGGCTGTCTAAGCCACCCAGCATGCTTTAGTGTGGATCGATTAAAATGGCAATGCCGGCCAGGTGCGGTGGCTCACGTCTGTAATCCCAGCTCTTTGGGAGGCTGAGGCAGGTGGATCACAAAGTCAGGTGTTCAAGACCAGCCTGGGCAGCATGGTAAAACCCCATCTCTACAGAAAATACAAAAAAATTAGCCAGGCATGGTGGCAGTTGCCTGTAGTCCCAGCTACTCAGGAGGCTGAGGCAGGAGAATTGCTTGAACCTGGCAGGCAGAGGTTGCAGTGAGCCAAGATTGCACCACTGCATACCAGTGTGGACAACAGAGCAAGATTCTATCTCAAAAAAAAAGGTAATGCCTTCAAAGATTTGACTCTAGGTCAAAGTAGTAAAGTGTCAACTTTTAATTGTAGATGCAAACCAGTGCAGACTGGACCACGTGGAGAGATTTTGGGACCTTTTAGCAGTGAGTTAACAGAGAAGGGAGGAAGAAGAGAAGACCAAGAATTGGTAGAGACAGTGATGGAGGGTCCAACCATCCCTCAGAGGGACGAAGTGACTAGACTGAAGGAGGGGGAGTGACAGCAGGAAGATCTAGGCTGCACAATGGTCAGAGTCTTGCAGGGAACAGCAGCCTTGCACTTCAGAAGACCCCAGGCTGCACCCTTGAAATAGGGGCCAGTGTCCTGGAGGAAAGCACTGGAGAGCATTAGGGAGGGTAGGGCCACTCCTGGGCGGCAGTTCATGAGGAAGGGTCTCATCCCAGCAAAACTCAAGTACAGCCAGAAAACCAAAGAAGGCACCTTGCACATAGATCGGGCAGATAGGAAGTGTGAGGTGGGTGGAGATGCACCTCCAGAGGCATACTGAATGCCCCAAAGCCCCACCTAAAATCTACTCAGAATGCGCCCCCAGGTGTAGTCAGGACTGGTTCCAGAATAGAGATGCGCCAAGCCCCTTCAGTACACAGAACCCATTTATTTTCCTTTCTTCACAGTAACATCAAAGGAAATGTATTAATGTATCAATAAGCTGTCATGGGGTAGATTCCTCCTGCTCTGGACCAAATTGAAGGTTTTAATGTACTGACCTAACATCCTTTCTATCCCAGAGATGTGTCAGTTACAGAATAGGTGCTTTATAATTAAGAGCCTCCTACATCCCAGCAGTGACGCATGACTAAAGTTAGGGGGATGATCATTCCCAGTAGCAACCAAAAAAATGTAAATTCCATAAGAAGAAAATTATCAAGAGTATATAAGATCTATATAGAAAAAAAATAAGAAAGAAAGCCTTGCTATAGAACATAAAGGGAAATGTGAATAGACAGAGACATTAACATATTCCTGGATGAGAATGCTCAATACTATAGAGATGATAAAAGAAGGTTCCCGAGGGGAGCTGTATGTGCTGTATATTAGAACATATTACAAAGCTACAGAACTAAAACTGTCAGGTTGGTGCAAAAGTAATTGCGGGTTTTGCCGTTATTTTCAAAGCTAGATTCACTATTGCACCTACCTTAATATATGATTTAGGCATATCATACACCAATGTCATATGTAGAATTCTGAAACAGACTCCTTTATAAAGGGAAGTTAAATTTGTTAAAGGGGGAATGATAAGTAAGTGGGGAGAGGAGAGACTTCCATTGTACTGAGACCACACTGAAGACCGCTTTAAAAATATAAAATATGTAAATGTCTAATGGATTAAAGACTCTAACAGAGAAAATGCTTTGTAAAAATACTAGAAGAAAATATTTTGGGCTGGATGCAATGGTACACGCCTGTAATCCCAGAACTTTGGGAGGCTAAGGTGGGAGGATTGTTTGAGCCTAGGAGTTCAAGACCAGCCTGGGAAACATAGTGGGACCCCCATGTTGACAAAAAATGTTTAAAAATTATCTGGGCATGGTAGTGCATGCCCATGGTCCCACCTAATTGGGAAGCTGAGGTAGGAGGAGCACTAGAGCCCAGGAGGTCAAGGCTGCAGTGAGTTACAATCTCACCACTGCACTCCAGCCTAGGAGACAGAGTGTGGCCATGTCTCAAAAAAAAAAAAAAAAGAAGAAGAAGAAAAGAAAAAAAGTTATACACATAAAGTTGCCTGTTTGTCTCAAGCCAGATAATATAACTAAAGACATTCAAAATTGCCAGGTCCTTGGAATTGACTGTGTAATTCTCAACGCTAGGAATTATTGGCATAAGCAAATCATACGCTCTGAAGGGCATCACTCAGCTGGCTCACTTTGTCAAAGGCTTTTAACTGATGTAATGTGCTAGAAAATGTGTTGTCACCGTTTTCGTCTTCTGTGTTTGTCTATGGTGTCTTTTCAAGTGGGGGAAATTGTCTAGCTTCTAATTACATAAAATCCAACTGAATTAAAAAGGGAAGCTATGAGATTAACAAAACAGAACTGTAGACACAGCCTTGGTATTCTTTGATATGCCTCAAAATTATACCTGTCAACACCAAAGTTACTAAAAAATGTCCAGGTCACAAGCCAGAGTTATGGCACACAGGGTATATCCCAGAGGGCTGCTGATAGCAATAATCTGTGTAGGCTCTGAAGATAAAGAAGGCTCAGGTGCACATTTTGACCATGATGCTGAAGAAGAAAATAGTACCTGAGTACATGAGTATGTGTGTGCTGTTGTCAGCTTTTTTAAATCACCCTGCAATTGATAGCATCTTTTCTTTTTTTTTTTTTTTTTTGAAATGGAGTCTTGCTCTATCACCAGGGTGGAGTGGAGTGTCATGATCTCGGCTAACTGCAACCTCCGCCTCCCAGGTTCAAGCAATTCTCCTGCCTCAGCCTCCCAAGTAGCTGGGATTGCAGGCACCTGCCACCACGCTCAGCTAACCTTTGTATTCTTAGTAGAGACGTGATTTCACCATGTTGGTCAGGCTGCTCTCGAACTCCTGACCTCGTGATCCGCCTGCCTCGGCCTCCCAAAGTGTTGGGATTACAGGCGTGAGCCACCGCACCCAGCCTGATAGCATCTTAAAAGCAAATAAATGTCACTCAAGTAGGCAAAAAATTAAATCCCCGATACAGATAGAACTCATTCAATTTAAAAAAAGACAAATGGTCCAGTTTTGTAAAGGATAAAGGTAATAAACAAACCCACCGCAAGGCCAGGCGTGGTGGCTCACACCTGTAGTCGCAGCCCTTTGGGAGGCCGAAATGGTTGGATCACTTGGATCACGAGTTTGAGACCAGCCTGGGCAACATGGTGAAACCCTTCTCTACCAAAAACACAAAAATTAGCGAGGTGTGACGGTGCATGCCTGTAGTCCCAGCTACTGAAGAGGCTGAGGTGGGAGAATCACCTGAGCCCAGGAAGTCGAGGCTGCAGTGAGTCACGAACGTACCACTGCATTCCAGCCTAGGTGACAGAGTGAGACCCTTTCTCAAAAAAAAAAAAAACCTACCACCAAAACAGGCTGAGGAAATGCTCAAGCTACTAGTAATCAGAAATGCAAATTTTAAAAATAATGGGAGTCCATGTTTTTCCATAAGATTGGCAATTGTTTTAAATATTAGACAGTGTTCAGTGTTGGCAAACTTGTAGGGGATTGGTCAAGGGCCAGCTTGTAACTTGGTGTAATCTTTTTGGAGAGAATTTTGTCAGTATCTATCAAGATACAAAGCGCCCATTATCTTTGACTTAATCATTTTACTGCTAGGAATATATACTAAAAATATGCCCTCAAAAATGTACAGATACACACACACGCAAAGAACAGGGCTCACCGGGTGTGTCACCTACTCAGGATGTGGAGGCAGGAGGATCACTTGAGCCCAGGAACTCAAAGTGTGATCATCCCTATAAACAGTTACTGCACCTCAGCCTGAGCAACACAGAAAGACCCCATCTCTGAAAAAAAAAAAAAAAAAATAGGGCTTAATGAATTGTGTAGAATTAACAAATGAATGAATCCTACAATTTCTTGTAACTGAGAAAAATTGGAAGCAATTACATTTCTATAAATAGAAAGAAATGGCTTATTTAATTATGTTCCAGCACATAGGACAACATACTCAGATACCCCATAAAAGAAGGTGATAGATATGATGCACAAAAATTATCTAACTATATTTATGAGTAATATTTTTAAAAGCAAACAGCTGAGAAGTATATTGTCAGTTCTTTCCCAAATTAATTTATAAATTCAAGCAATATTACCCAAAATCCAGGCAAGGGTTTTCACAGAAAAATCTGACAACCTGTGTTTAAAGTTTATACGGTGGCTCAGGCCTGTAATCCCAGCACTCTGGGAGGCTAAGGGACAGGTGGATCACTTGAGGTCGGGAGTTGGGAGACCAGCCTGACCAACATGGTGAAACTCTGTCTCTACTAAAAATACAAAAAAAAAAGTTAGCCAAGTGTGGCAGTATGCACCTGTAATCCCAGCTACTTGGGAAGCTGAGGCAGGAGAATGGCTTGAACCCTGGAGGCAGAGGCTGCAGTGAGCTGAGATCAAGCCATTGCACTGCAGCCTGGGCAATAGAGTGAGACTCTGTCTCAGAGAAAGTTTATATGAAAGAGCAAAAACAAAGAACCAAGAAGAGCAAGGTAGTTTTGATGATGAACCATGCTGAGGGACTTTTCTTACCACATATCCAGGCATATTGGCACAAGAATGGATTTTTAAAAGCCAGAAGAGCAGAATAGAGAGCCCAGAAATAAAGTCAAACATATAAAGGATGCATCATGTATGATGGAGGTGTCGTTATGAATCTGTGGGGAAAAGATGAACAATTCAATAAATGGTCCTGAGACAATTGTTCATCCACATACAAAGAAAAAACAAGAAAACTGAAGTCCCTCCTGTCTTCCTACACACACCACATACCCTAATTCCTGGTGGATTAGTCAAATGAATATGAAAAGAGCATTTTAAAACTTTTATAAGAGAATGGGGAAATTTATGTTTCATTTCAGAATACAAAAGGGTTTTTTAAATGAAACCAACAATTCCAAAGCACAAAGGAGAAAAAATATTATAATATCAATTACATTAAAATTTAAAAATCTCTGTTTATCAAACAACACCAGAAGCAAAGTGATCAGAAAAGCCACAGGCCGAAGAAGATATTTGCAACACATGTAACCTAAGTCGCAAAGAATCAGATCCATTAGATATAAAGAATTTTCACAAATCATTGTTTAAAGTTAACTAAATCAGAAAATGAGCAAAAGATCAAGAAAAGCAATCACAGAAAAGGAAGCTTGAATGGCTTTAAATACATAATATGCTCAGCCTCACGTGGGAATCATTTCACGTTCACTAGATCAGCAAAAACTAAAACATATGGTGGAAAGAATTCTGTTCCCTGACAGGAACGTACATAGTTCCACTGACTTTGAAGAGCAAACGGACCATATCTAGCAAAGTTGCACAAACCTTATGACCCAGCAAGGCCCAGGCAGAGGTTGGTAACAAAACTGCTTAAAAGCTGGCAGTAGAAGAAAAAAACATTGGATTAGTGTCCAACTTAAATGTCCATCAATAAAAAATGATTAAATTGTGGATTATATTATATAGACAGGAAAACTCTATTCAATAAGGAAAATGAATTATTTAGAGCATTCATTAAATATGAATTGCACAAATTCAATGCCAAGGATAAAAATTATATATGGAATATATAATTATAAATATATAATACTTATCTTTTTAAATAGAATTATAAAAATATTTGTATACAAATATATATAAATATACAAATATTTGTATATAAATATATATACAAATATATATTTTTATATACAAATATATATACATCTATAGTTTACATACAAATATATTTATATACAAATATTTGGGTACAGATATATGATACAAATATATATAATTATAAATATACAATAATTATCTTTTTATGTTTAAATATCACAGAATGGCGAGGGATTACATCATATAGAGAAAGAAATGTTTAGGGATAAGAAACACCAAATTTGGGACATCTGATTACCTCTAGAGTGACGAGGATGAAGGAGGAAGTAATCAGAGTCAAGTGAGGCACAGTTCAGTAACTTTTTCTCTATACCTATTTCCCTTATAATGTTTAAAAGAAAGATGGCCAGGCGTGGTGGCTCACACCTGTAATCCCAGCACTTTGGGATGCTAAGGCGGGTACATCACCTGAGGTCAGGAGGTCAAGACCAGCCTGGCCAACATGGTGAAATCCTATCTCTACTAAAAATATAAAAATTAGCTGGGCGTGCTGGTGCGAGGGTGAGGCAGGAGAATCACTTGAACCCAGGAGGTGGAGGTTGCAGTGAGCCGAGATCGTGCCACTGCACTCCAGACTGGCGACAGAGGTAGACTCCGTCTCAAAAAAACAAAGAAAGAAAAATCTGTGTGCTGTTGGCACGCATTCACACCTCACCCAGGTCATAAACAGCAGCACAGGAGTTAAAGCCGCAGCCACAACCCTTTCTCTTCCCGGTAGTCCAGGCTGCCTCTTGTGCTCAGGGAGGCTTTTGTTCATTCTCTTCCACTGCAGATGAAAACTGCAAGGACAAGTACTTCAACTGCAACGTGGTGGTCCAAGCCAGACTCTGCGTCTACAACTACTACAAGACGGCCTGCTGCGCCTCCTGCACCCGTGTGGCCAACAGGCAGACGGGCTTCCTGGGGAGCAGATAACACCCCTGCACCCATCAGTAGGGCAGCATCACTGCCCTCCCAGGGGCTTCCGCAGTGCGCCTGGCTGGCTGCCGCTCCATCATGGGCCCCCTGGCCCCGGCGCTGCCAAGCCACTTAGTCACCACCCCTGCCTCCAGTGAATGCACCCATGGTACCCAGGGGTTTTGAACACAGGATGTTTGAAAGCCACAATTGGTCCTTTAAGCATCACCATGTACTGATGATCCCCTCCTTGGACCTGGCACCTGCTAATGGTGTCCTTTGAAAGCCAAGCAGCGGGAAGTGCATGGAGCTCTCAGCCCTGCTCCCATCTGGCACCTTTCAAGTCAGCAGATGGGCCACTGCCTGAGCGCCACCCCGTCCATGGTGCTACTGGCCTTTCTAACATTAGCTCCCTGGAGAGTCCAAGGAGGCAGTGTCCCCAACCCAGAGCCCCTCTAAGCCTTGCTGACACGTGTGCGTCCCTCTGTGACCTCATCCCAGCTGTGCCTGTTTTCATTCTCGACATTAGACTGTTTCCTGCCGTATGACACAAATATCTCACATGACTATTGTGCTTTATTTAGCAGGTATACTCACAGAGACTAGCTCCTTAGCAGCTCACCACAACCCGGAATGAGAGGTAGGGGGTGATTCATTATCTGCATTTTAATGACAGAGAAACTGAGGCTGAACTGAGGTAATTGACCTGCCAGGTATATTCACCCATCCAGTGGAAAAGCTGAGTCCCTGCCCCAGTCATCTACCAATACCAGCTTAGGGGCTGTCCTTAGGTGTGAAGGGTGGTGGCTTCATTTCAGACCAAGTCTCGGGGTGGGGGGCTCAGAAGTTTCCCAGAATCCAAACAAAGCCCAGGCCCCTGAAGTCTTTCTGGCCAAGTCTGTATCCTAGCACTCAGTTGCTTTGGACATCTATTCCTACCTTCCCTTCTCTGCAAAGTTACAGACCCTAGTTACAGGACTCTGCAGGCTTTGGTAAACTGTCCGTGAGACTAGAAAGCCATCGGGGGAACCAGGTGACTGCCTGAATTTCTGACTCCACTCCAAATGCTGTTCCTCCCAAGGGAATCCTGCCAAGGCCCTTCTGGTCCCTCTGGCCCCACCGCAGAGCTGACTCCTGAAGCACACAGCTCTGCGCCCTGGGCTCTGCCCTGCCTTAGCCACCTCCCCCATACCCTTCACCATCCCCAGGGTGGGTCCAGCCAGACTGTCCCAGCCAGAATGCTGCTGTGTTAGAAGACGTCTCCTTCTGGCCTTTCTGGTTTTGTTGATGGATTTCTCTCTGTGGCCACAATTCCTCCCTGCCCCCAGGACTCACAGTGCCTACCCCCCACCCCCAGACTTTCGCAGCAAGATCTGCGTGAATAAAACTGGCCCGGGACAAGGCACTGTGGACCCCTCCCCATCTCTTCCAATTCATTGCCCCCAACGATCCAGTTCCAGAGGCTGCAGGTCTGAAGGAGGAGGCAGTGTCTATTGAAAGGTGGACCCTCTGAAAGACCAGTTAAGAGGAACAGATGTCTATTTTACCCATTAAGGAAAAGAGCAAGCTAAACAAATTGTAAACTTACAGAAAACTTACCTTACGGTCCTGGAGGGCCTATGTCCCTTTTAAAGCAAGCCTGGCTTCGTAGCAAACTGTTTCCCCGCCTTGCCCTTTCAGCTGACAGATCGGCTCCTGTGATGATGGTTTGCAGCTTTGGAAAGCAATATGGCAGCCTGTCCGGACGTGCCCATTACGCTTCCATTAACCTGGGGCTTTTAGAAATTCTATCTGGCCTTTCCGTGGGCAGCTTTCCAGCTTCTCTTCTGGGGAGCCCCAGGCATCATTTCCCAAACGCATCCCCATCTCTCCCGATTCTCTGGGAACTCCTGTGGATGAGCGACCTGGCAGAGGCCCAGGCTCCCAGACTGACAGAGGGAAGAGACAAGAGGCCGAGCGTACTGACAGGTGCCGTCCAGGGCCTGCTCTTCCCCACCTGCTACTTACTTGTTTTGCTTCTAGTCACGAGGGGAGGCGTTCCTGTCTGTGGCTGCTCTCAGATCTTGCCCAGCAGGCCAATCATTTGAAGAGGTTTCCTTTTCATGCGGGAGGGCAGGGTAAGATCAGTGGGTGGAAGAGAGAAAGGCTGATTTAGCTCAAGTTAAAGGAACACCTTCTAGTCATCAGAGCCACCCACCGGATGCAAGGGCCCTCACGTTGCAAGGGAGCTCTCTGTCCTTAGAGGGAATTTTCTGTTGAGTGGGAGGTGAACACCCTGGTTCTTCCAACTCGGGAATTCTCGTGGCCGGGCTGGGTCAGTGATGGCTTTGTCTCTTTGATGTCTGACGTGTCCTGTGGCTCCTGAAGGTTACCTAGCCATTATCGCAAAGGAGAATGACCCTCCATGAGAATGGCCAGCCTGCCAACGTGCAGTTGAAGAGGAGTGAATGGATCAACCCCGTGTCTCCCCAGGGGAGAAAGTACATACACCAAAGGTCTCTTTGTTCTTTTTTTCCAACAAACCATTGAGCTATTCTTGGAGTTCGTCTCTGGAGAGGTTATAGATGATGAGAACAGGAGTTTGATCCCTGTATTTGCCTTAGAGATCCAGCTTTTACTAATTCCCTGGTTTTTTTATTTCAGCATCTGAATGTCCTTCTCCCTAGCACGATGCACACAATTCGGGCCTTGGGGATTTCCAGGGGTAACTTTCCTTGGGGAGAGGATCTAACAAAACCCCAGCTTTTGGCGGCCGTCTCCCTCCACATGCGTCTCTCTCTCCTTTCTTAGGGCCCATTGATTTCCCCTTCTCCTTTCTGCCACTGCTGTCTTCTTTTTGGTCTTCCCGTGTTCCCTTAACTGGCCATCATGCGGAGTTGAAATCTACATTTCAATACTGAGTGGGGTTTTTTTTGTGGGGGGCGGGGCTGTGTACTGGATCACCTCATGTCCTGCTCTGAATTTTAAAATTAGATGAATTAAAGCTGTTACCTGGTTTCCTCACAAAAAGCAACAAAGTCCAAACAAAAATAGTTTGCCGTTTTACTTTCAGTCACTGGAAAAGGCAATGGTGCCTCTTGCAGCCTAGGCAACGGACATTTAATACAGTCGATCCTCGATCCTCTCCACCCTCACCGGGACGGCCTAAGAAATACTAACTTAAAACAAAAACAAAAGCAAAAAGAGCCTGTAAAGCCAGTCAGCCACTAGAGGGCGTGAGTTCAGTTCCGTGAAAGCATGTTCAGTGCCTGCTGCCTGCAAGCTGTTGGGGACCCCAGGGGGAGCAAGGGCGGCCTGTCCCTGCCCCCAGGGAGCTAGAGCATGACAAGGGTTCTCAGCACTGTCCCCACCTATCCCTTTACCTTCTCTGGCCCAGAGTTCTTGGAGGTTTTTTTCCTTTTTTTCTTGAGTACGTGTCATCTGCTCATTCTCAAAGTGGTTAACATTCAGCACTCTTTGCTTTAAAAACAATGAACTTACAAACTTACAAAGGGATAGAAAACAGGAGACGGGAGCTTGATGTATTTTCATCAAGTTATGTGGCAGAGAGAGAAATCCAGATATTACCAGGACCTTTCTAAACCAGTGTTGTGTTTTGGGTTTTTTTTTTGTTTTTTTTTTCATTAGGATAGCCACTTTAGAGTTGGAATATCAATTTTCTAATGAGGAGGAAGACATAAATATACATGGTAAAAAGAAGCATGACTTCCCTTAAAACAGGCTGCGTAATCTCTATCAGCCTGGTGGACGGAGACTAGTATTTGATTCCTGCCATATAAAACATTTTACTGTGGTTTAGATGGGAAAATAGCATAGATGCCTTCCTCACAAAACGTTATGGATGACGTGAAGCTGGAGAGCTAATGGCTTGGGTGACAGATCCAGGTTCCAGAAAGACCAGCGAGACTAGGATAAAACTTGAATCTTAAAAAGTCACCAGAAATCCACATAAAGTCCTATATTTAGAATAAAACAAAAAAGTAGATAAATACAAGGTTGGAGAGAGACAAGAATTTCAATTGACCAAGCTCAGTGTGAGTCAAGAAAGTGGGATGGACCCACAGACAGGCAGGCTACGGGAGGAGAGCACAGTGGTGAAGGTCATACCACATTTTGTTTGCATTTGCCAGAACCACGCTTTAAGAAGAATACTGATCATCTGTAACATCAGCGTATCAAATCCCCATCCTGACGAAGGGCTCAGATTCTCAGATACAGCAGGAAGGACTTCATAAGAACCTTCAGGCTGGAGAAGGGACTTGGGCACAGGGAGAGCTGTCCTAGGACCAGGAGGGAAACCCACAGGGAGGTAAGTTTAGGTCCCGCAGAGACCCAGCTTGTCACAAGCTGAAGCCTTCCAGAGAGAGAGGGACTCTGGTCGGTGGTGACCCACCCATCACTGGAGGTGACAGTGGAGGCCGTTTGTCAGGGATGCTGCAGAGGGGATTCAGGCATCTGGATGGGCAGCGTGATGCCCAGGGCCCTCCCCAGGTGGGGCGTAGGGGCATCTATAAGTAGAAAAGTCTTAGGTGATTCGTCTGGTCTGTGAGGGCAAGTCCATAGCTTCGTGCTTTTCCACTTCTGACTTTTGCCCCCTTATCAGCCATGGGGAGTCCACTGTGGGACTGAAACCCTGAGCTGAATGTGGCCTCACGTCTCAGAGAAACTGGCAAGTTGGTCAGAGCCGCCTTCTGCATGGAGGAGTAACCAAGCAGCAGGATGGCAGGGGGCTGCCCAGGGCCACTCACTGCAGTGGAATCAGAGCCATGACTCACCTAGGGCCCTGTAGACACCATCACACTTTCTCAGCTCACCTTGGGTTCCTGCACCTTCGCAGGGGCAAGGTAACTCCCTTCACCCTGAACTACCCCCCATGCCTGTTCTTTTCAGCAGATAGTGGTGGGGTGGGGGCGGTGTCCATCGTGCTGAGGAGAAGTGGCCACAGGATGGTGAAAACTTCCAGCCAGCTTTCTCAGCCCTTTGTCTTGCGAGAGGGAAGCCACCTGCTACACAAAACTAACAGCCCCTGCCTTGACTCCTCCCTATGACTCAGTTGACAGAAGGATATACTTTGTTATAACTTATTATTTTGTTCTCTGTAAATACAAGATGTTTATAGGAAATACGTATTCTGAACTCTATCTGCAGAATGAGTCATACACGAAAACAGTTCTATTATTTAGAATGTGTTAATTTTAAAGGGACCTGATAGGTATTTATTTACATATGCAATCCACATTTGTGTGAAATCATTTGGCCGTACTAACCCAGCCTCCTGGAGCGTCGCTGTGCACCGAGTGATGTCTTTCTCTCAGTCCGTAGTTACAGTTGTTTAGTATGCAAATCAGTCCAGTTCCCTAGGGCTTAAGATCAAGTATCAATTCCTCTGCTTTTCGACTCATTCAGGGAGCATTGTACCTGAACCTGATTGCCCCTTTTTCATCTTAAATATGATATGTAAACTCATGTAATCTGCCTTCCCCTCCTCCACAGATATTTGGAGAAGGAAATGGGAGAGCGTCACCCCTTTTCTCTTTGCTTTGTGCCGTTTTTTGGACTGGCAGCGTCAATTGCTCGGGAGGCTTGGTTAGAGCTGTGGATGAGGCAGGTGGCTGGCAGGGACAGGGAGTGGCTGAGAGGGAAGTGGCAGCACTTACTGTCCTGACACCTCCACTGTCCCTCCTGGGGACTTGGGGCCAAGGCGGGTGGCTGGCCTGTGAACTGCACAGCCAGGAGCAAGGAACCCACTAAAGACTCCATCGCCTCCATGCCCCCTCAGAATGTTAAATTATTACGTAAGCAGGTGAAGGATAGAAGGTGAATTATGTGAGTAAATATGGTCTGTTCTCAGCAAAAATGACAACTATTTTTGTGTGTGACTAATTTATTTTTATTATTGTAAAGATACAATAAACCAGTTGAAATATCTGCTTTGTTGACAAGTTTGTGCTTTCTCTGGGCTCATTCACATTCTGTTCTCCTGCAAATAGTCCCCTCTAAAAAGAAGACCCAGACCCTTTAGAGGTCAGTGGCTTGTAGACATTGGCTTTGGGTGCTTGAGGGGGAGCCGGGCAGGTAAGAGAACAAGGTGTGCCTTAGACAGAAAGAACACGAGCCCACCTGCTTACATGGGTCCTGTGTGAGGCTGCGTTAGACTCCCCTGAGAAGCTGAAAGGGAAGTCCTCAGGCGTGTGCACTGCCCCCAGTGGCATGAATGTCCACTAGTCTCCCCCAGGTACTCACATTGTGCAGAACAGATTGACACACACTCTGCTGGTTTGATGGGGCTCCATCTTTAACTTTGAAACTTTGAGCCAAGTTATAGCCACTGCACTGCAGCCTAGGTGACACAGTGAAATCCTGTCTCAAAAAAAAAAAGAGGGAAAGAAAGGCCCCCAAAAAAGTGGTAAGAAACATTTTAGGAAAGGGAAAATTTAAATATAAACTGTATTTAAGATGACATTGTTGGTTGGGCATGGTGGCTCATGCCTGTAATCCCAGCACTTTGGGACGCTGAGGTGGATGGACTGCTTGAGCCCGGGACTTCGAGAGCGGCCTGGGCAACATGGCAAAAACCCATCTCTACTAAAAACACAAAAATTAGCCAGATGTGGTGGCGCACACCTGTAATCCCAGATACTCTGAAGGCTGAGGCATGAGAATCTCTTGAACCTGGGAAGCGGAGGTTGCAGTGAGCCAAGATCATGCCACTGCACTCCAGCCTGGGCAACAGAGCAAGACTCGGTCTCAAAAGAAAAAAAAATGACATCGTTGAATCCATGTAAATCTTCTTGGACTGAGGATGGTGTTTGGCCCAACAGGAGTACACACTCCTGCAGTGCCTAGGAAGGTCATGATCTGTTTACCTTCAAATGGGTCACTGAAAGTGAGTGTGTGTGTGTGTGTGTGTGTGTGTGTGCCCGCGCACATGTGTGTATGGAGAAAGAGCACACACACAGATAAGGTAAGATGTGTTCTGGAGAATATTGGGGAAGGGTATGTGATGCCCATTATACTGCTTCTCTGAGGTTTGCAATTTTCTAAAATAGAAAGTTGTGGGAAGTGGAAATACAGAACAAAAGGGGGATGGGGAGAAAGAACGATTTTTTGGCTGTGTTTTTAAAATTTTCCTGATAAGGATCACATGGGTGCTCATTCAGTTTCCAAGTATAGGTAAGCAAGATAAAGTACATGCGCAAACACTCATACACACACGTGTGCACACACCCGCACTCACACACATGCACACATGCACTCATATACGTGCACACACTCATATTCAGGCATACATTTGCACTGAAACGCAGTCACACACACACACACACACACACACACACACACACACACACTGTTGCCTCCAGGGAAAACGCTTCAGAAGCCACCTCTGTTTCTACATCCTGCTTTTATACGTGGATTCCAAAATTCTGTTCTTCTCAGCCCAGGGTCAATCCTGTTTAGAGGCGGGCCGACGAGGTCCAGCGGGACCCGAAGAATCCAATATGCTTGAACTTGATGCCAGTGTCAGTCTCAATGCTGTCACCCAGACAGCAGAAGTGGCGGCTCCTCCACCCGTGCCCCGATGGTGCCACCAGAAGAACGTCTGCCACCCTCCCTGCCTGTGGCTCACCTGAACCCAGCACCGTGCCCCCTGCACGCACCCGACCTGCCCAGGTAATGTCCCCATTTGTGTTATTTCTTGCTCTGTAACAAATAGCCATTGTATTATTTCTCACCATTCTCTGGGTCAAGAATGTGGCCGGGACACACCCACCGGTAACTGCCGGGGCTGGACTGTCCAGGCGGCTATTCACGCAGGTCTGATGACACTCAGACTGAGATGGTTGGAATGGTTTGCCAAGGGAGCCTCGGGCCTCTCTGCCACCCTGTTCCCTGCTTCTCCCTCTCCGTGTGGCCTCTTCACGGGTCTCTCTGGATGCAGCATAGGCAACAGGAAGGAAGGGAGAGCCGCCAGATCTCTCAGGCCTGGGCGTACGTACCCCTCCTGCATCGGGAACCCCTGGCACGGTAACCTAGGGAAAGGCTCACACTTCTCACTCACTCCACCACCCGGCCCACCTCAGTGACCTCAGAGGGCCTGCTGAGCCTGGGGATGGGCAGTCATCCCTGTCCCCTGCCTGTCCTGGAGGCACACTGGAAAGCCACCAATGGGCCTTGGTAGCGGCAAGAGGCAGGAGAGAAGCACCATTGCAATGCAGCTGTCACTCTTGGTGACTCCAGCCCTTTCCATCCTCAGGTTCTCCATCCAGGTGTGGGTCCTGCAAGCTAATTCTCGAGTTTGGCCCCATTGAGAAGAGCCAGAGGCACTGCTGCTTTCTTTGTGGCCATTTTAAGGCAAGTCAAGAGTGATTCAGGCTCTTTCTGTTGATAGAAGGTTGTGAGGAGGATCGTGTGGTGGGAGCTGTGAGACGCTGACCTCGTACGTGTTGTATCAATCATTCAGACGATACTTCCATTTTGTTCTATTGGTCAAAGCCAACCATAGGCCCGCCCAGATTCAAGGGAAGGGATATGAGTCTACATCAGCCTGCTCCCAACTCTGAGTCCTGTTTGCCTCAGAACTCAGCTACTCTCCCTTGGGATTCACTGTATCTCAACTGCCTCTATGCCTCCCGACTCTCACTCATTCATTTATTCAACAAATATTAATTGAGCATCTACCCTGTGCCTGACACTGTGCTAGTCACTGAATATGTAGCAGTAAACCAGGTGGCATAAGACTGTCCCCAGGGAGCCTCCACCCTAAAGAGGGAGACAGAAAATAAACACATAAATGAGGAAACTCTACGTAATGGTCAGGCATGATATGCTGTGATTCCAGCACTTTGGGAGGCTGAGGCGGGGGGATCACTTGAGCCCAGGAGTTTGAGTCTATCGAGGACAACATAAGAAGACCTTGTCTCTATCAGAAAAAAAAAAAAAAAAGAAAAAATTAGCCGGGCATGGTGGCACATGCCTGTGGTCCCAGCTACTCGGGAAGCCGAGGTGGGAGGATCGCTTGAGACCCGGAGGTGGAGGCTGCAGTGAGCTGTGATCTTGCTACTACACTGCAGCCGCTCCAGCCGGGATGAGGTGGTGAGACCCCGTCACAAAAACAAAAAGCAAAGCGGCAAACATGGATAAGGAGAGGCAGAGACAGGGTTGGACCTGCAGTTTGAACTAGGATGGTTAGTGGGGGCGGAACAAGCCAGCCACGTGGATGCCTGGGTAGGGGTGTCCCTGATAGGGCAGAGAAATGTGCAAAAGTGGCAGCCGGGGCGTGGACGGGGTGTTCAGGATCTGGGAGGACAAGGGGAAGCAGGGGAGGAGGCGTAGTCAGATGACTTGGGGTCCAGGGAAAGACTCGGGGTTCACTCTGAGTGAGATTAGCGGCCGGTAAGGGATTTGGGCAGAGCAGCAACAGGCTTCGACTGAGGCCAGCAGTCTGGTGTCAGCTGTGGATTCGTGCAGCTGCTTTGGCTGTGTACAAATCACCTATTTTCCTGGGTTAAACCATTAGCATTGGAGGGTAAAGCCGTGAAGCTGAATATAGCCTTTCACTTAACAATCCCATTCCTGGGGAGAGAATTTAATAAAACGGTATTCTTCAGGAGTCTCAAGTTTTCCATGAGAATTAAAAAAAAAAAAAAAAAAAAAAAAAAAAAAAAAAAAAAAAACAGAGGTTCACCCTAGTTGCCCAGGCTGGAGTGTAATGGCGCGATCTCGGCTCACCACAACCTCCGCCTCCCAGGTTCAAGCGATTCTCCTGCCTCAGCCTCCTGAGTAGCTGGGATTACAGGCATGCGCCACCATGCCCAGCTAATTTTTAATTTTAAGTAGAGACGGGGTTTCTGCATATTGGTTAGGCTGAACTCGAACTCCCGACCTCAGGTGATCCGCCCGCCTCAGACTTCTGAAGTGCTGGGATTACAGGCATGAGCCACCGTGCCTGGCCTTATTCTGTGTTTTTAGGAGCGGAACATATATTCCACTCCTTATCCATGTTTTCTGCTTTGCTTTGTTTTTGTTTTTGAGACAGGGTCTCACCACCTCATCCCGGCTGGAGCGGCTGCAGTGAGGTGCAGCAGCAAGATCACAGCTCACTGCAGCCTCCACCTCTGGGTCTCAAGCGATCCTCCCACCTCGGCTTCCCGAGTAGCTGGGACCACAGGCACGTGCCACCACGCCCAGCTAATTTTTTTTTTTTTTTCGTCATAGAGACAAGGTCTTCTTATGTTGTCCTGGCTAGTCTCAAACTCCTGGGCTCAAGCAATCCTCCTGCCTCAGCCTCCCAAAGTACTGGAATCACAGCATATCATGCCTGACCATCACGTAGAGTTTCCTCATTTATGTCTTTATTACCTCCTATCTCAACACCACATTTAATTCCAGCAGCAGACTCAGGTAGTATTGCTTTAAATGCAGCGAGCTGAGCTAATATGGGAAGAATTAGCTTTATTTCTTAATTTCGAGTTCATTGTTATTACCCGCCTAGCCCATGAGAACTTGCACCATCTGATAAGTTCCTACATCTGTGCCATAAGGAGCAGTTGGGTTTCAGCAAAGCATTCTCCATCTTACCAAAGTTCTTGGTTTTACCTCTGTGTTTTGAAGTTGTGTTTGGATTTAATCAGCAATTTCATTTTGATTATACAGTTACGTGTACCCCTTCTACTTAGTTTTATACCCATAATATTATAATTAAACGTTATTAAATTCAACATTGGAGGGCAGTGAAATAATTATTTTCCCTTAAAAGTTACCTGAGCATTACTCAAGTGCACACAACACTGGAATAACTAACCAACAGCGTGCTGCCTGGGGCGATTCACAGCCGCCTTTCTGGTGCTCCACCTCCAGCCACCCACTCAGGAAGGGCTGAGCACTGCTTGGCTGCCGCAGGCCATCAAGGTATCAAACAGCTAGTTGTGACCTGCCCAGGCCATTCATGGTGGTCACCAGTGCTCCTCCATGCACAGGCCCTGACAGGATGGTCCAGCCAGGGTTCAGGAATGTCCGGTTCTTTTATGCTGGTGGTCAGCACACCGCAGGAACAGCACGCAGGGTTGTGTCCAAACGAGTTTTCTGGCTCTCGGGCTCAGGGCATACACGCTCTCTCCTTCCTTCCTTCCTTTCTTCCTGCCTTCTTTCCTTTTCTTTTTTTTTTGACACAGCGTCTTGCTCTGTTACCCAGGCTGTGGTGCAATCCCAGCTTACTGTAGCCTCAGTTTCCCAAGGTTCGAGCAATCCTCCTGCCTTGGCCTCCCAAGTAGCTGAAACTACAGTTGGGCACCACCACACTCGGCTCACTGTTGTTTTTGTTGTTATGGGTTTTTGTTGTTGTAAAGAAAGGATCTCATTTTGTTGCCCAGGATTGATTCACACTCCTGGGCTCAAGCGATCCCGCCTGCCTCAGCCTCCCAAAGTGCTGGGATTACAGGCATGAACCACCACACCCAGCCACGCACTCTTCTTTTCTTTCATGTTTGTTTGTTTGAGATGGAGTTTCTGTCTTGTCACCCAGGCTGGAGTGCAGTGGCATGATCTGGGCTCACGGCAACCTCCACCTCCCAGGTTCAAGTGATTCTCCTGCTTCACCTCTCCGTGCAGCTGGGATTACAGGTGCCCACCACCACACCCGGCTAATTTTTGTATTTTTAGTAGAGACAGGGTTTTGCCATGTTGGCCAGGATGGTCTCGAACTCCTGACCTCAGGTGATCCTCCTGCCTCGGCCTCCCAAAGTGTTGGGATTACAGGTGTGCGCCACCACGCCTGGCCATGCACTCTTGATCGTCACTCCCACCCTCTGCCAGGTGACCCCAGTCATCAGCTCTGTACCACCTCCTCCAGGTACCTTTACAGCTCCCCTGACTGGCAGGGCCACGAGAAGTGGACACCCCTGGCTCCTCCACGTCACCCTGCCTCCATTCCTAGCGTCTACTGCTTACGACACATCCTGCCTGCCTGGGCCAGGTTTGCCTAATCCGGTTGCTTTTCCTACCAGCCAAGTGTACCGTGACAGGGGTTCCTGACCCAGCAGGTCTGCGTGCAGAATCGCATCTTTCTATGGCGAGACCCTCATCCGTGGTAGGTTACCAGGATTCACCTGAGGCTTGCTTCCACGCCTGACTCAGTCAGTGCCCTTCCTGCTCACTGCTCCCCAAATCCTGAGAATCTGGGCCTTGAGGCAAACACTTCTAGAATACAGGAAACCAATCATAGACAAAGCGTCTGTCTCCAGCCTTTCCACTCATCTCAACAGTTCCTGTGGGAACACGGGAATCCCTCTGTAGAGGACACAGTATATTTTAATGCCAACTGTGATTAAGTTCAACAAATCCAACATCCACTCCACTCAGCATCTGTTTTCTGGGTGTTTGCCATATCTCAAGAGCTCTGACACACACGAGCCATTGTATCGGGACACAATGGAGCGGTACTCCCAGGGGGCGGGAATGCCACCTCCGCGTTAGACAATGGTCTCCTGACAGTCGCTCAGCCCCTCTACGGTGCTTCGAGAGAATAAAGCAAAGTTGTGCATGAAACGCTGTAGGGAACGGCTGGGGTTCTTTAGTAAGAGCTTAAATCCTCTGCCTGGAAATGCAAGGGAGTATTGGTGAAGTGTTTACTTGCTGCAATTCCAAAGAAGAAATTCTCAAGTCCTTTATGCTAGAAATTGGGAAATGAAATGGTGCAGAGCAGGCCACACTTTTCTCGTGGAGTAACACTGCTTTCTTGTGGCCTTTCAGGGTATTACAAGTGGATCCAACTACCTGCTATTTTGTGATTCTGGGTACAATCGATCAGATCTGGGCGAGAACTGGAGAGGTACTTCGATTCCGTCCTCTGCCTTCGCCCAGACGTGAAGGTCGCCTCATAGCTCCACGACTTCCTCACGGTAACAGTCCAGAGAGGTGAAGAGACTTGGCCGAGGCCACCCAGCTAATGACGCACAGTCTCATACCTGAGGCTCCTGCAACCACTTGTCACTCTCTAGGGAGAGGAAAAAAACTTCAAAAACAATCCGTCCAATTACGAAAAAGACGAAAGCAGAGGAGTCCCGGCAGAGACCGCGGAGGGACCCACGCTTCCCAGCACCTTCACCCAGCACGCCGGGGACACCACTGTCTCATCCCCGGGGCGGCTGCTTCTCTGGGTAATGGGACATTCTTGGGGCGCCCTGGAAAGGCCTGGGACCGAGTAGCTCATTGCTTCGACCCGTTTCGGTTGTGGCCAGGTAAATGCCTTTTATTAAAATACATTTTAAACCTCTCATGGTAGAATGAACGGCCCCAGAGGCCGAGGGTGTGCGGGCCCGCGAGGGCTTGGAACCGCTCCCGGGAGGATGCCCGAGAGGTGCCCGCCGCGCCTCGGGCAGGGCAGAGAGCAGAGGCCGCAGGCTGCCGGGACCGGGGCTGGCTTCCGTCCGCTTAGGCGCTGAACAAATAATTATCAGGCTCCTCGTACGTGTCAAATCGAGCCTTTACACAGGATCGACATGAAGCTTCCGTGCGGATGGGAGGAGACTGGTGATCACCAGCAAGGAGTAAGATCGTTTCTGATAGGCCTGGGATGGGGGGAGCCATGATGGAGCGTCTGCTCTCAGGAGAGACCTTGGAGCCAGTCTTGAAGTGTGAGGAGGCGTCCGATGGAGAAGACGGGAAAGGACATTCCGAGCCCAGCCAGCCCCGGGTGTAGACTGGCGCGAAGCACTGGAGGTGAGAGGAAGCGCAGCCTGGCGCCGCCCCAAGCGCTGCGCTTTTCTCCTTCCAGGAGGGGGCGCTGGTGTGCGGGCCTGGCCCGCCTGTTCCCCCGCCCCCGAGTCACCCGGTTCAGTTTCGTTTCTCCAAAGCTGCAAGAAAAGGTAAAGACGGGCAGTGAAGACAGACTAGAATGAAGAGGGTGGAAGCCAGGCAGGCGAGAGGTGAGTCCAAAGTCATCACTCGCATCTCTTGTTTCGTTGTTCACCTAGGCGGCTGGTATGTGTATACGTGTTTTAAACTCTCTATTATGTAAAATTTCAATCACAGACACAAGGAGGGAGAAAACGTCCTTGACCCCCATGTGCCCGTTACCCACATCAACCACCACCAACTTTAGTCCTCAGTTCTACTCCCTCGTTTCATTCATTCATTGAAAAACAAAAACTTTCACCAAAGTCTTTAAAAGCAAACCCAAGACATTAACTCATTTCTCCTGTAAATGCCTGAGTATATCTCTAGCAGGATTATTTCTTAATTAAGCATATCCACAAGACCATTGTCATAACAAACTAAATAACCCGTTACTATATTCTAGTTGTACATGTTGGTTTTTAAACATTTTATCCTCAAAATAATTCCAAACGTCCACAGAAGTACACAGTGCACAGCGGTGGTCCCAGCTACCTTGGAGGCTGCGTGGAGGGTCGCTGCCCCTGGTGTCCTGGCCCCTCCCAGGTTCTCCAGATCTGTCCATGGCCCGGCAACTAAAGGGTTTATACCTGTGCAGCAGGTGGAAGGCAGGCCCGCTGTGCTGGGGGCTGCAGCTGGTCCAAGCAGCCGAGGCTGAGGCCTGAGCAGCTGCTAGACATCTGGGTCCTCCCCCTGGGTGAAGAGGAAGAGAAGATAAAAGCATGGCAAGCTTTTCATTTTCACACAAACACTGAATTTCTTTATCAATATTTGCTATCATTATTATAGGTAATATTGGTTTCAAATTAGCCATTCTTTTTTAAAAAATACAAAGAATTTGGCTGGGCGCGGTGGCTCAAGCCTGTAATCCCAGCACTTTGGAAGGCCGAGGCGGGTGGATCACGAGGTCGAGAGATCGAGACCATCCTGGTCAACATGGTGAAACCCCATCTCTACTAAAAATACAAAAAATTAGCTGGGCATGGTGGCGCGTGCCTGTAATCCCAGCTACTCAGGAGGCTGAGGCAGGAGAATTGCCTGAACCCAGGAGGCGGAGGTTGCGGTGAGCCGAGATCGCGCCATTGCACTCCAGCCTGGGCAGCAAGAGGGAAACTCCGTCTCAAAAAAAAAAAAAAAAAAAAAATACAAAGAATTTTATTTTATCCACAATAGAGCTGTAATACATGTATGTTATTAAACATTCCCGTGAAACAGAAATATCTGCCTGTAGGAAGAATGTCTGCGGTGGTGTCTGGTGACCGCTCTGCTGCAGAACTGAGACCGCCCGCCTCTCATGGTGCCCGGGAGCCAGGCCAAGCTAACCTGGAGTCATCCCCATCAGTCATCCCAGGTACAAAGGAGGGAGGGGTGACCCAGGGTGGAGCAGCAGATGGTGCAGGTTCCAGAAGGGCTGCTTTTTGCCTGCCTATCCCAGGATGGGCAGGGCCCCCGCCATCTCTGCTCAGGCCTTCAAGAGTTCAAGGGTAAAAAGACTTTGCTAGCCAAGGGCTGGGGAAACTGCAGGGGAATATCTGATCATTTCTAAATGTTATCTTGAAAGGTAAAGAAAGAGGCTTTGTTGAGAAACATTCCCGCTGGTGTCTGCCTCCCCGAGCCCCACACCTTCCGCCTCTGCTCTAGAAAGAGAAACCTTTCATTCATTTAGGTCCTGCCAAGGAGAAAGGCGTCCCATGATCTTCAGCCAGAAATTCCCCTGGGCCACATGAAATCGAACTATCCAAGTTTGTTTTGTTAGTAGCTTTGAAGTTGAGACGTTGTGGGCATATGTCCACGTAAAGGAATACAGGAACACCACTAGTGGCAGTGGCTGCCTGGCATTCCACAGTACCGAGGGAGTATGGCTTACTTAGCCAGTTGTCTACAAAATTGCTGCAGGGCGCATTCAGACAATTAAATCTCTGTGAAATTTTCCAAGGGATAGTTTTCTGGAGTGAATGGCTGAGTCCTCAGCTCCAGGGCCTGTGCGCTCACCACAGCTATTCTTTGAACAAGGTGAAGACACTTAGGGGTGGGGGGCGGGCAGGAATTCGGGGGGGGTGGACAGGAATTTGTGGGGGTGGGTGACTGTTTAAGAAATCAATCCTGGGCCAGGCGTAGTGACTTTGGGAGGCTGAGGCGGGAGGATCACTTAAGCCCAGGAGTTCAAGACCAGACAGGGC
This sequence comes from Saimiri boliviensis, assembly GCF_048565385.1. Lineage (NCBI taxonomy): Eukaryota > Metazoa > Chordata > Mammalia > Primates > Cebidae > Saimiri > Saimiri boliviensis. The sequence continues at coordinate 6,893,538 of NC_133450.1, read as the reverse complement.
AAGATAGGGAACCCCCGTCTCTATGAAAAATTATAAAAGTTAGCTAGGCATGGTGGTGTGCACCAGTAGGCCCAGCTAAGGAGGCTGAGGCGGGAGGACTGCTTGAGCCCAGGAGATTGAGGCTGCAGTGAGCTGTGATCTCATCACTGAACTCTGTCTTACGTACATTAAGACCCTCTCTCAAAAACAGAGAAAGAACAAGAGAGGGAAGGAAGGAAGGAAGAAAGAAAGAAAAGGAGAGAGGGAGGGAGGAAAATTCCTAGGGCCGGGCACAGTGCCTCACACCTGTAATCCCAGCACTTTGGGAGGCCAAGGTGGGTGGATCACCTGAGGCCAGAAGTTCAAAATCAGCCTGGCCAACATGGTAAAACCCCATCTCTACTAAAAATAGAAAAATTAGCCGGGCATAGTGGCAGATGCCTGCAATCCCAGCTATTCTGGAGGCTGAGGCAGGAGAATTGCTTTAACTCGGGAGGCAGAGGTTGCAGTGAGCTGAGATCTCATCACTGCACTCCAGCCTAAGCAACAGAGCAAGATTCCGTCTCAAAAAAAAAAAAAAGAAAGAAAAAGAAAGAAATAAAGAAAAAAGAAAAGAAATCCTGGAGGAAGACCTATTCCCGGGACCCAGTATTGCAACTGAGTCTTGCCCCAAACAAGCAGACCGAAGAGTCGCTGTCCCTAGAGAGGCCAGGGCAGAGGGTTCCTTGCCAGGGCCTGAGGGTGCAGGGGAAGGTCAGTCCTGCAGGCTCTATCACGCCTTCTCACTCCACCCCCACCCAGCTCAGGCCTCCTGGGAGTCAGAGGAAGTTGCTGACCTGTCCCCTTGGGGAATAATTGTATTAGTGATAAGGTGGCCTCTGGCAGCTTAGTCAGCAGATTCAGGGCTTTGGGCTGAGTAATCCTTTGGCGTCTGCCCCAGCAGCTGGTGATCACAGATCAGGGAGACCGGCCCCCCCGCCAGCCACCAGGCCCTGCTGGGCTTCGGCTTCCTTTCCCCTGGCATGGTGCATAAGGCACAGCTCTGGCCAGCCTGACCTGCCGAAGAACCCAGGGCCGGGCTCAGAGAGGACTTTAGCTGGCATCCGAGTGATGGAGTGACAGAATACAGTCAAAATAAACAGCGTGAAAATGGGCAGGTCAAACACAGCAGGGGGGATTTCGATGGGACTGGGTTTCTTGTGTGGCTTTGCTTTGTTTTGTTTTTGCCATTTTAGGTAATACATTCCCACTATAGCATATAGGAAGATACAGACAAGTTTGAAAACAGATTCTCTGTCCATGAAGCGCCGTGGGATCCTCATGCCCAGCTAACCCGAGACTCTAAGCCTGTTCCCTGGAATCTTCCATCTGGATGGAGGAGAGAAAGTTGACCTGGAGTGAGGTGCAACCTAAGGACATATGCATCCGGAGAGCACAGGCGGCCTGAGGAGTCAGGGCGGGCAGCCTGGAGGAGGTGAGTCCAGGACAGGCCTTCAGGGATGGTCAAGGACTGGGCAGATGGGGCAGGAGGGGCAAAGCCAGCACTGCCCAGCCGCTCCCCTGCGCCTGCTGCCCCCACCAGCTTTGGCCCCGCCTCCTCCCTTCCATCTGCCCTGTCCCTTCAATTCATGTCCTTTAATCCCACCACAGCTGCCCAATGGAACACCATCCTCCCCATTTCAGAGAGCATGAAACTCAGAGGCAGAGTAACTTGCCCAAGGGCACACAGCCAGGCTCTGAAGGACCTGCCCTGAAGCCCCGGCTCCCCGCAGGCTGCCCCTCCTCTCCTGCTAGCTGCCGCCCCCTCAGGCCTGCAGGTGTCTCTCCGGAGATGCTGGACAAGGGACAGGGTCAGAGGTGCACCCGCCTCCACCTCTCTCCCAGGTTCTTGCTCCTCTGTAGCTCCCATTTTAAAAGAAGCTGTGTTCCAAAAATATCTTTCTTTATCTCAATTTGTGGGAGAAAAAAAAAACCCTTCGTTAACGTTACCCTACCTGCCACCCCTCAGCCCTGTCTTCTTCCCTCACAGCCACGCTCCCTCTCCAGATTCATCTTCCCTCCCAGGGCACCAGCTCCTCCCGCTGTTGAAACCAAAGGAGGCAGCTGCCCCTTCTGGGAGGGTGTCTTGGTGCAAAGCTGAACGAGGGACCAGGTGCAGTTCGAAATCCTCAACTCCATCCCCAGCCTCCTCCATCAGTGCCTGTGTTGCCTGAAGCAAGTTACTGAACCTCTCTGACTTCGTTTCTCCTCACCTGTGAGTTGAGGCTAGGAAGGTCAGATCCAGTGTGCGTTACAGGGCTGCTGTGAGGTTTGAAGGATCTGTGTGAGGACTCCGCGTGCAAGCTTTCTGAATGACAAGGAACACCTGCATGGTGATGCCACCATCACTGATTCCTCCCAGTCCCTGGCCCCCGCGACAACGTAGTGCTGTCCTGAGTTTCCATCTCAGAGGAAACTCACCTTTTTTTTTTTTTTGAGATGGAGTTTCATCTTGTTGCCCAGGCTGGAGTGCAATGGCGTCATCTCGACTCACTGCAGCCTCTGCCTCCTGGGTCCAAGCGATTCTCCTGCCTCAGTCTCCCGAGTAGCTAAGATTACAGTCGTGCGCCACCACGCCCGGCTAATTTTGTATTTGTCTCTGATGTGCCTTTGTCATCAGTTTGTCCTTGGCTCTGGCCAGCAGAGTCTGAGATCCTTGGTCTCAGCCTTAGGCATTTTCAAACCTGCACACATTTGCTCCAGGCGGCCTCCCAAACTGCGGGTGGGTTGGTCTGGGGCGGGTGGAGCTGGACTCCACAGTGGAACTCGGGTGGGCCTACTGGGGGAAGCTGTGGCAGTGGGGCAGGCAGGAGCCGCCGAGGCCGTGAGTGTGTGTGAGGCTGTCCGAGGAGAGGGTGGGAAGGGCTGCTGGGACCGGCCTCTGGGTACATGGAGGCCATGACAAGTTCAAAGCAGAGACCCGTGCTCCAGAAGAGAAGGGAAAGAGCAGCTTCTGGAAGGAGGGAGTGGCCAGCCAAGTTCACAGAGGATGCCCTGGGTTCCGTCTTAGGTGGAGCTGGAGACCTTGTCCTGAGGGGCTTTTTGGCAGAGGAGGAAGGGAGGGGTGAGGAAGGAGGAGAGGAGGGCAGGTGAGAGCACACAGCCCGGTGGCCCCGATCTTCTGAGGCCCCAGAAAGCGGATTACCCGCAAAGCCCCTCGAGCTGACTTCCCAAATCCCCAATAGTGCTTCTCTGTCACAGGGAGGGTTAACCCCATTTACAGAAGGGCCAGGCCCCGCCCCTGTCCCCTTAACTGCATGATCCTTCTAGAAGTTTCATGCTCTCTCCCTTTCCCCCCCGGCTCTGAGGCTGGACCACCCCCCAACCCCAGCTCACCCAGAGACGAGCTCAGGTCTGCTGGGGACAAGCGGTCCCCTCCGGGACAACAGGGGCTTTCAGCTCTGTCCTGAGCAGGGAGGGGGCTGGCAAGTGGGGCTGGGGGTGGAGGAGCAGGCAAGAAAAGGCTGCTGAGTGTGACCATCTCAATAACCACAAGAAGAATAGCAGGATCAACCGCATGCACCATTTATTACGTTCTCACTGAGTACTTCCGGAACCATCGTCTTTAGTTCCCAGATACCCCACAGGACAGGTGCTTCCCTCATCCCGTTTTACAGGCGAGGAGCTGAAGTTCAGACAGGTCGAGTCACTTTCTCAGGGACACATGGCTGGCCCGTGATGGAGAAGGGACTTGAACTGGGTTTGTCTCTGCTCTCTCCACTCTCCCTGTGGGGCCCTGGGGCTTGCTCCAAGGTGGGATCTCGGGCCTCTTGGGTCCAGGCCAGCCTCAGACCCTACGGGACCAGTTCTGGAAGCATACTCTGTGCCATCTGGGGACTGCTAACCTTCCAGGGGGGCTGGATCCTCAAATCGTGAGCCCCAAGCAGTCCCTTTCCAAGGCACTGGAGTGAGAACTTGGGGGGCAGAGCCAGATCTACCTAGGACCCAAAGGGAGCACCTCAGTAGGACCCGAACAGGCACCGGCACACACACAGGCCACACGCTCGCATCTGGAGGAACGCCAAGCAGCTCCAAAAGGTTTGAAGTCCAGCCCGGCTCAGTGACTCACACCTGTAATCCAAGCACTTTGGGAGACGGAGGTGGGCAGATCACTTGAGGTCAGGAGTTCCAGACCAGCCTGGCCAACTTGGTAAAACCCTGTCTCTACTAAACAATTAGCCAGGCTGATGGCAGGCCCAGCTACTCAGAAGGGTGAGGCAGAAGAATTGCTTGAACCTGGGAGGCGGAGGTTGCAGTGAACGAGGATCGAACCACTGCACTCCAGCCTGGGCCACAGAGCAAAACTCCCATCTCCAAAAAAAAAAAAAAAAAAAAAAAAAAAAAAAAAAAAAACAGAGAGAGAGACACCGGGCACGGTGGCTCACACCTGTAATCCCAGCACTTTGGGAGGCCAAGGTGGACGGATCGCCTGAGGTCAGGAAATTGAGACCATCCTGGCCAACATGGTGAGACCCCGTCTCTAGCAAAGATACAAAAATTAGCCAGGCGTGGTGGTGCTAACCTGTAACCAGCTACAAGGGAGCCTGAGGCAGGAGAATCGCTTGAACCTGGGAGGCAGAGGTTGCAGTGAGCTGAGATCAGGCCATTGCACTCCAGCCTGGGCGACAAAGCAAGATTCTGTCTCAAAAAAAAAACAAAGTCCTTGGGGGAAGTGGAGTTCACACCCCTGTTGGAGACGTGGCACAGGTTGGTGAACAGCTGAGCACACAGGGTAGGAGGGCCCTGGGGACCTTGGGTAGCCCAGGAACCGGCATGGGGTAGCGGGAGGCACCGGCTCCCGGGCACCTTGGTAAGGCTGCAGGTGTGGCCGGCTGATCCCCTGTGGAGACAGTAAAGATTAAGAGGATCATAAACTGCGTCCAGCGGCTGCCCCGGGAGAAATCTCCTCAAGCCAGAGCCTCTGCTGTGAGGGGCTTCGGGACCTGGGGCCAGCCCCTGAGTTCAGACAGAGTTCAGGCAGAGAGACAGAGAGGAGAGGCGGAGACCCACAGAGAGAGACAGAGACAGGAGAGAGACAAAGGCAGAGGGTGCTGCCAGGGCCAGGGAGAAGGAGGAGCAGAGAGAGAAGAGAGACGCAGGCACAGAGAGACAGAGCTTCATGGACTGAGGCAGAGGCTGGGCTCGGCTCAGCCACCCAGGTCTCCCGCAGGAAAACCCTGAGACCAGGCCCGCTCCGATGAGCTCCACCGTGGCTGCAGCTGCCCCTGCGGCTGGGGCTGCCTCCAGGAAGGAGTCTCCAGGCAGGTGGGGCCTGGGGGAGGATCCAACAGGTATGGCTTCTCCTGGAGGTCGGGGGTCAGGTCTGGGCCCTTGGGAAGCTGGATGAGGGCCAGAGCGAGTCAGACCCAGCCCCAGCGGCTGTGGGCAAGGGTGGGGTAGCCTGCCGGCAAACCCAGAATCCTAGAAACACAGCGCAACGGGGATGGGGGGCGGGGCAGGTGGGCTGCAGAGCCAGGACAGGACAGGACAGGACGGCCCGGCGGGTGGGACAGGAAAGAACAGAGGAGTCTCTTAGGGCTTCACAGCACAGAGGTGCCTCGTGGTGTTGACAAGAAGGTTTCTGTGGGACGATGGAGCCTGATGCCACCCACAGAGAAGGAATGGGAGCTGGGGATGTGGAGCCAGGGCTTGGACTCTCGCTGAAAACTGGCCACGGAGGGAGGAGGAAGGTCAGGGAATGACGGTGAGAGCTGGGGTGTATGTAGATGTACCAGGAAGGAGACACTTCGGACGGGAGACCCACTTCGGTGGGTTCAAATAAGGGCGGGCGGGGCCTGAGGACTGGGCAAGGGACCTGTGGCACGAGGGGAGCGTGTGGCCCTGCCCTGGCCCAGCCCTGCCCCTGCCCCTCAGGCGTGGGCCCCTCGCTCCAGTGCCGCGTGTGCGGAGACAGCAGCAGCGGGAAGCACTATGGCATCTACGCCTGCAATGGCTGCAGCGGTTTCTTCAAGAGGAGCGTGCGGCGGAGGCTCATCTACAGGTGAGGGCGTGGGCCCTGCTGGGCTTCTGCCCCTGAGGGGTTCTGGAGGGGTGAGCAAGCGTTCAGAGGAGGAGTGGCTTGGGTAAAAATGTCCAAACCCATGGTTGAGGGCCTGGGAGGGACGCTGACCCCCGGGGTCTCCCCTTTGCCTGCAGGTGCCAGGTGGGGGCAGGGATGTGCCCCGTGGACAAGGCCCATCGCAACCAGTGCCAGGCCTGCCGGCTGAAGAAGTGCCTGCAGGCGGGCATGAACCAGGATGGTGAGGCAGAGGGCTGACCCAGGGGGGACATGGCAAGAGATGGGCAGCGGGTCTGGAGTATGGTCCTGACCCTTTCTGCCTCCCCAGCCGTGCAGAACGAGCGCCAGCCCCGAAGCACAACCCAGGTCCGCTTGGACAGCATGGAGTCCAACTCTGAGCCCCAGCCGGAGCCCCTGGTGGCTCCCCCAGCCCCGGCAGGGCCCAGCCCGCGGGGCCCCATGCCCATGACTGCAGCCAGAGCCCTGGGCCACCACTTCATGGCCAGCCTTATAACAGCCGAGACCTGTGCTAAGCTGGAGCCAGAGGATGGTAAGTGGAGAGCGGCTGGGGGTGCAGCAGGGCTTGGGTTCCCGGGTCACAGCAGGGCTGCAGCACCTCACTTTGATCCTCACTCTCCCGGGGCCCTAAGCATTCCCTGTCACCTCCCAAGAAGCAGGTGCTAAGGTCACAATCTCCTCCTCCAACAGCTGATGAGAACATCGATGTCACCAGCAATGACCCTGAGTTCCCCTCCTCTCCATTCTCCTCCTCCTCCCCCTGTGGCCTGGACAGCATCCATGAGACGTCGGCTCGCCTGCTCTTCATGTCCGTCAAGTGGGCCAAGAACCTGCCCGTGTTCTCCAGCCTGCCCTTCCGGGATCAGGTACCATCCGGCCTGCCTGCTGGGGAGCTAGGCTGAGCTGGGGTCAGGCGGTCCACTCGAGTCAACCAGACGGGGCAGGCACATCCCCATGCCAGTATGAATGGAAGTACACACAGCTTGGATGGGAGTAGCCGGGGACACACATCTGAGTCAGCAACGGCCAGGAGTGCATCTCAGGGATGGTGACGGTGGGGGAGCTTGCATCTCCGGGCAGGGATGATGGGGTGCACACCTAGGAGATGATGATGGTTGGGGACCCACAGGGACCAGGGATTTGAAGGCAGTGCCTATGGCTCCCAGGGTCTTCTTAAGTCCTGGAAGACCCTGAGACCTGACATTCTGTGGGTGACACGTGACCTGCACACCCTGAACAACCCGATTGGCTGACTCTAGGCCCCCTTGGAGCACAAGGGCCTATGACTTCAGGGCTTGCATTTTACTCCAATCTCTCCAGTTCTGGGCCACCCCTCTCGGCTTCTAATGGGCAATCAGACCTTTGAGAAAAACCAGGAACGGCACAAGGAGGGTCTGAGCCCCTCAGCCAGTCTGTGTGCTGAGATGGAGCAGCTCAGAAGAATCAGGCCATGTCTGTTGAATACACTCAACTTAGGACACTCATGGGGCATGTCCCGAAGGCTGCCCAGCTTACCATGGCTCTGGTTGTTTCTAAATGTCCCAGTGAGCCTCGGAGGGTAAGCAGCTGAGCCAAATGGTACCAAATCCCAGAGCTCTGGGCCCCTGGCTGATGTCAGGAGAGCATTCTCAGCTCCCAGGACAGCGCTTTCATTCCTGGGGTGCCTGAGATGGTGGCAGAGGCTCCAGACTGAGCCAGAGAAGCTGTGTATGCGCCATAACGGGCACCCTCTTTCTGGGCACAGGTGATCCTGCTGGAAGAGGCATGGAGTGAACTCTTCCTCCTCGGGGCCATCCAGTGGTCTCTGCCTCTGGACAGCTGTCCTCTGCTGGCACCGCCTGAGGCCTCTGCTGCTGGTGGTGCCCAGGGCCGGCTCACCCTGGCCAGCATGGAGACACGCATCCTGCAGGAAACTATCTCTCGCTTCCGGGCGTTGGCAGTGGACCCCACAGAGTTCGCCTGCATGAAGGCCCTCGTCCTCTTCAAGCCGGGTAGCTGAGTCTTTGCCCAAGCTTTGAATGGGAATGCTAGTGACTTCCCTCTGCCTCTCACTCTCCCTCCACCACCCACATGTGTGTAGATGTGCGCAGGCCTCTATCCTGGGGGATGGGAGGAGAGCGGTAGGGCTGGACTCCCTTCTCCTCGGGTACCCTCCTGGCTGAGTGTGAGGGGACAGGGCAGGCTGGAAGCCCCCGATGGAGCTCCTGGCAGTTTTCCTGGACCCGGCAGGGCCCAGCCCATAGGGCCCCACACCCATGTCTGCAGCCAGAGCCCTGGGCCACCACTTCATGGCCAGCCTTGTAACAGCCGAAACCTGTGCTAAGCTCACTGGTGCTGCTTCTCCCCAGAGACGCGGGGCCTGAAGGATCCTGAGCACGTGGAGGCCTTGCAGGACCAGTCCCAGGTGATGCTAAGCCAGCACAGCAAGGCCCATCACCCCAGCCAGCCCGTGAGGTGACCTGGGCACCTGCCCACCCGCTCGTCTGTCCCTGCCCTCTTCACCCTTCCCCTGCCTCTCCCATGCCCTCCCAGCGCTCACTGCTTAGACAGCACAAGGGTCTCAGTTCAACAGCACGCAGCCAATATCTGCTGTGTCCCAGGCACAGTGCCAGGCCTGGGGAGTGGGGACCAAGATGAGCATAAGATACAGCTACTGCCTTCCAGAGACAGCTGGCACAGGGACTGCACTGAAGACGAAAACTGCCCTAGCCAGGCACTGAGGGTTGCACGAATCTTCAGGAGACAGAGACCCCTCAGCATGAGAAGCCTAAAGCAGGATTGGGAGGGACTTTGAGGAGACAGGGCTGGACTTGAAAGGAAGGAGAAGTCTAAAAGCAAACCTCATTTGCAAAGGGGGAAAGGGGAAAGCATGATATGTTATCAGGACAGGAGCCCACCTTGAAGGTATTAACAGGTTCCTACCAGCGAGAAATGGGGAGAATAAGCCAGAAAAGTACCCCAGGACCAGCCTGTTCATGACTTTGAATGCCAGCTAAAGGCCATATCTGACTTGGGAGGCAGAGGGCAGCTACTGCAGGTTTTGGAGCAGAAGAGTGTCATACACGGGGCCGGACCTCATGCAGATTGGCATGGCCATGGGTACGGAGGATACTGGGAAAAGGATGGCAGCTACTGCCACCTTCCAGGTGGTTCCATGGAGTTCTAATCTTTGGGTATTGCCAGGGGGAGTGGAAGGGAGACGCTAGGAGTTGGAATGGGTCAGACCGGGTGTTTGGGTGACGGTAAGGAAGGAGGGAAGAGGAGCTCTTTGGAAGAAGTTATTCAAAAAATAAAAATGAAAGCCAGGAAGAAAGACAGTTTTGAGGAAAGATGATAAGGTGTTTCGGAGGTGCGGTGAGCATCCTGTAGAGAGGCACTCACATATGCCAAGCACGTGGATGGCCCCGGCTAGGTTTGGGGGAGAGTTGCTGCAGGCTGAGCATGGCTGGGCGAGGGTGGGGTGGGAGCCAGTGCTCTGGACTACCCTGATTGGCCCAGCAGCGGCAGATGTCATAGATCCCAGGCAAGGTTGGAACGCTTGGCCTTCAGCCATCTATTGGTTATTTTACACCATGTTATCTGCATTCTTTGGGGCTCCCAGCCGTTCTTTCTGAAGAAGTGAGCTAATATGGGCATCCTTGCATCACCTCTAATCCAAGAAATGACTACAAGGAGAAAAGATAATTTCCTTTTAGGAAAAGCCACAGTAGGCAAGGTGTGGTGGCTCACACCTGTGATTCCAGCACATTGGGACGCCAAGGTGGGCAGATCACGAGATCAAGAGATTGAGAGCATCCTGGCCAACATGGTAAAAACCCCGTCTCTACTAAAAATACAAAACTTAGCTGGGCGTGGTGGTGTGCGCCTGTAATCCCAGCCACTCAGTAGGGTGAGGAAGGAGAATTGCTTGAACCTGGGACGCGGAGGCTGCAGTGAGCCAAGATCGTGAAACTGCTCTCCAGCCTGGTGACAGAGTGAGACTCCATCTCAAACAACAACAAAAAAGAAAAGCAACGAAGTATATGCCATAGAGCACAGGAAGATTTGTGCTGCTTATGAGCACAGGAAGTCTTAGTCATAAAGACTTGACTTAGCATCGGAAGAGTGGGCACCAGAGACGTTCAGAAACCGGTGGCCTTTCTTGGCCAACTTTCTGTTGGAACCAGCTCCCCAGAGATGTCCTGGCATAGTGATTTTGCATCAAATTTCAAAATGCTGATTAAGGTTTCCTATGTCCCTTCTATAGCAGCTCATTGCCTACGACAAGCAGAACTGAGTGTGAAAATAATGGTTTGGGGTTCTCCAATCCAGCATATTTCCATTTTTAAAAACTGCAACACCCAGGAAGAAACACAATTACCATCGCCACCTGATATTCAAAGAGACACCGAAGCGAAGTTCCACCAAGTAATTCCTACCCTTATTTTGTGCAATTTACCTGATAGTTCTCTTTTATTTTTATTTTTTTAGAAAAGGCTAATTGTGACCTATTGAATTTAATTTCAGACCCACAAAGCGGGGCAATACCTGCAGTTTGGAAAAACATTCTCTGACATTATAGTTATTTCTTCTTCCTCCCACTCTTTAGATCAGAAAAACAGAAGCAGGGAAGGCAGATGGGAAGAGTACGGATATGACTTGCTCAGGGCTGCTCACTTGGCACTAGCAAGAGAAAGGAAGGCCTTAGATTGGCAAAGAAAGTCCAGCAGATCACTGGGTGGTGGGCAAGCCCTCCCCGAAATTCACGGTGAGTGGAGCATGGGGCTGCCGGATGTGGAGGAGCCTCCTTGCTGCTCGGCCATCAGACCTACCCAGGAAAGGTTTGGTTCCCCCATCTGTCTCTTGGGGCTTCACCATCCATCTTTTGGGTTGCAGACTCCTGTCTTAGCAAATAATTCTTATTTAAAACAATAAACATGTTTCTCAATGACTGTCTCAGTCACCAAAATTATCCGTCGACTTCAGGACATTTTCAGTAATGGCTATCATCATCCTAGGAGGTTTACAGGCAGGAATTTGTATTCTTATAAACATAATCTTACCGATAAAGAATAAATAACATGATTATCATAATACTCATATATATGATTAATAATAATATGTTCATATACAGGTGCTCCTTGACTTATGATGGGGTTAGTCTTGATAAACCCATTGTTAAGTTGAAGCTACTGTAAGGTAAAGATGAATTTTCATACATAACCCATCTTAATGAGCATACTGAATGCTTATCATTTTCACACCATGATAAAGTCAAACCATCTGTATAAAGTTAATATAAATTTCACTTTATAATCTTTACATATAAACAATATTTACTCATTATTTTCATTGCATTCCTAAACTAAATGGGGGGTGGCGGCTCACAATGGGTCGTGGTAGGTGAAGGCAACTCTTTTGGTGAATGCAGCTTTTCCTTGAAATTCCTCCTGACCTGCTCTAGAGACCTTATCCCTTCTCTCCTTCCTCCACTGCCTTTCCTGGGAGGGCACTGCCCCAAGGACTAGCGCTCAGAAGCTGGTTGTAAAACTGATGGTGTCCTCTCTCCTGTTCAGGTTTGGGAAGTTGCTGCTGCTTCTCCCGTCTTTGAGGTTTATCACCGCGGAACGCATCGAGCTGCTCTTTTTCCGCAAGACCATAGGGAATACTCCAATGGAGAAGCTCCTTTGTGATATGTTCAAAAACTAGTGGGAGCGGAGGTGAAATGTTTCCAAGCACTCTGGAAAACGATCTACTGAAGTGAAACATTTGCCTACTCTTTGCCCCAGCAATTCTGCTTGTAGGTAGGTGTGTGTATCCAGCAGAGATGCTCACCAAAAGATATTGTAAGAATATTCATAGCAGCTTTATTCATAATAGCCCCAAACTATACATTGACGGTAGGATGAATTAACACATTGTGGTACATTCATATAATGAAAAAATTTAAATTACGGATACATGTGACAATACGGGTAAACGTCACAGACCTAAAAGTTGAATGAAAAAAGCCAGGCAGAAGGTCCATGTCTGCAGAGTTCAAGCACGGGCAAGATTAACTGATGGTGACCCAAGTTGGAATAGTGATTACTTCCAGGTGGTGGGGGATTGATTCTGTAGGGGCCCATGGGAGCCCTCTGGTGGAAAAGAAATGTTACTGATTTTGATCTGGGCAGTAGTTTCACAAATGTATTCATATGTAAAAATTCAGTGAGCTGTGCACTTAACTGTATTTTGTTAGACCTCAATAAAAAAGTTTTTAAAAACCTCAAAAAACAGAAAAAATAAGTGTGGTCAAGGCTCTCCCTTTGAGGACACTGAAGGATTGAGCACTTTGAGTTCCATCTGGGTTCCGCTCCAAGTCAGAGTCCGGGTGCAATGCATTCAAGCCCAATGGAAAATCTCCCACAGAATCCAACCAACCAGCTTCTCTCCAGGTGGCATTTCATCATCTGCAGCATCTCTCAACTTTCATTTATCTCCTGTCTCCTTCCTAAGTAAAGGCGAACCTTCCAACTCCACATAAGGCAGCTCCAGGTACTTTTTGTGAAAGGGACTCTTCATCACTTCGTAGGTCCTTATGGAAAGATAAAGCTCAGATGAAACTCTTTTTTTTTTTTTTTTTTTTTTTTTGAGATGGAGTTTCACTCTTGTTGCCCAGGCTAGAGTGCAATGATGCGATCTCAACTCACTGAAACCTTCGCCTCCCGGATTCAAGCGATTCTCCTGCCTCAGCCTCCTGAGTAGCTGGGATTACAGGCGTGCCACCACACCTGGCTAATTTTGTATTTTTTGTGCTTCTCTATGTTGGTCAGGCTGGTCTTAAGCTCCTGACCTCAGGTGCTCCACCCGCCTCAGCCTCCCAAAGTGCTGGGATTAGAGGCATGAGCCACTGTGCCTGGCCAAAGCTCATCCTTTTCAAAGATAGATCCAGACGGCTGTGAAAATAATATTTTAACACATTAACATATATCAGGCAATGTATACATTAATAGCAGGCAGTGAGCTGGGCACTTTTAAAATTGTCATTTAATCCTAGATTAACTCTGAGGGAAGAGCTAATTATCTCCATTTATAAATGAAAAAACTGATGCTTAGAGAGGACTCAGACCTTGGTGTGACTCTGCCTAATGCCGGCACCACCTCCTTCCCACTTCCCCTTCCCCTTCGGAAAGACTGAACAACTCTGTTGCATTTTCTGCCTTCAAAGGGTAAGTGCTTGAAATCAAGACAGAAAAGTTCACGTGAGAAGTCTGAGAAATCCTAGGGGTTCGCTGTCCTTTGGGTTGTGTTTGAATTCCCTTAGCTGACAGAAATGCCCTGTCTACTCGGGAACTGAGAACAGCTAGGGCTGGTGCCCAGAGAGGAAAGAGTATGGCAAATGCTGCCCAGATGAAGCCCTTCTTCAGCCCCCAAGCTACTTCAGATTGTCCAGCTTTTGAAAGTATCAGAGTGGACTCAGTTAATCAGGTCATCTAATGTCTATGATGCTACTTACTGCCCAATTCCCTATCAAAAGTTTTATCCATAAGAGCTAAGACCTGAGCAAAGCCACCTTAGGAAGACACATTGTTGAAATATGACCAGCCCAGCCCTGCATATTTAGCTTACAGTTTGGCTTTGGAGGACATGGTAAGACTGCAAAGGTAGCCTGTTGTAGTTCACAGGCCAGCATCTGGGATGTGTGAGCGCAGGACATCGACATTGGGAAGGAGATTTGAGGGCTCTCCAGGAAGAACTCTTGGAGAATTAGAGGAAGTACATAAACTGGATTGTCTGCTGTCAATCTGGCATCAATACAACCACCCCCTCCTCAACTTCTAAGGGCTTTTCTTCATTGCCGGGATGCCAGGAAGGAACTACATTTCCCAGAAACCCCTTCCCCTAGGATTTGCTAGGCACTCACAGGAAACTTTTTTTCTCCCTAATACCAAACTGATTAAATTTGGCATTAGGAAAAAGAGAAGCCATTTTTCCTTGGAGACACTACAGCCACATTATGGGAAAATAGATTTCACAGCAGCCTCTTGGCTAGAATTCTAATAGCTTCCAGGCAAGCCCTTGAGAACTTTGGAACTTTTAGCTGAGATTTGCGTTGGCTTTCTTGACCTGCGGGAACATCCCTGACCTTTGTTAGCTCCTCATTTCTGTACTAAGCCCATCTCACCAGGAATACCGAGTGGCCTCCATTCTCCTAATGTGGCACAGCTCTCAGCATGCCCCAAGATTTATTCAATGTTTTGTTGTAGATTGGTTCTACTGAAATTCTGATAAGTAATGGCTCTTTCATTGCATTTAGGGTCCTTGCCAGGAGAGGAGATAATTTGAAAGCTTTTTTTCCCACCCACCCCCCATCAATGTCAGAAATTTGGCTACAATGCACCACAGAGGTAGACCCTGTGGGACTATCTGGGCCTTTCTTTTCAAATAAAGCTAGATTTAGATTCATGAGACACTTCTCAACCCACAAGGTGGTATTTCAAGGTAGGAAGGGCAGGGAAAGACTCAATATGCCAAGAAGTGCTCATTCAAATGTAACCTGATAGTCAAACCTAGGTATTGTCTCTATCTGGTGGACATCATTGGTGTTCCCCACTAGAATGCAGGCTCTACAGGGCAGGGATTTTTGATTTGTTCACTAATGTACCCTAAGCACCTAGGACAATGCCTGTGAGCACTACCTGGAAGTGACACACTCCTTGACTGAGGATCTGAGACACCTACAAGATTCAACAGTCAGGTATTACATATACCTTATCTATTTTCAGGGTTATGTCTCTGCTCTAAGACACTGTACTGCCACCCATTCTAGGGCAAAAGCATTTTAAAAACCAAACCAAACCAAAGCTCTAGTCTCTTTATAACTTGCATCTCATTATACCTTTCTGTTCTCAGGTCTTCATAATCACAACAGTTAGTTGTAGACTCAGTAATCTCAGGGCCAATTTTTAAGAATGGATTTTGGTTGGGCATGGTGGCTCACACCTGCAATCCCAGCACTTTGGGAGGCCAAGGGGGCAGATCACCTGAGGTCAGGAGTTCGGACCAGCCTGGCCAATGTGGTGAAACACTTGTCTCTACTAAAAATAGAAAAATTAGTCAGGCATGGTGGTACGTACCTGTAGTCCCAGCTACTTGGGAGCCTGACCCAGCAGAATTGCTTGAACTTGGGAGGTGAGGGTTGCCATGAGCCGAGATTGCACTACTGCACTCCAGCCTGGGTAATACAGCAAGACTCCGTCTCAAAAAAATAAATAAAAGTGATGTTTCTAGGTTTTATTTGGGCAACTAAGGAAATTTTAAACAATTCTATTCATATTTCAGGGTAATATAAATTTTTTTATTGCGTTTTAGGTTTTGGGGTACATGTGAAGAACATGCAAGATTGTTGCATAAGTACACACATGGCAGTGTGATTTGCTGCCTTCCTCTCCTTCACCTATATCTGGCATTTCTCCCCATGCTATCTCTCCCCAACTCCCCACTCCCCGCTGTCCCTCCCCTATTTCCCCCCAACAGACCCCAGGGTGTAGTGCTCCCCTCCCTGTGTCCACGTGTTCTCATTGTTCAACACCCACCTATGAATGAGAACATGCGGTGTTTGATTTTCTGCTCTTGTGTCAGTTTGCTGAGAATGATGGTTCCAGGTTCATCCATGTCCCTACAAAGAACATGAACTCATCGTTTTTGATGGCTGCATAATATTCCATGGTGTATATGTGCCACATTTTCCCTGTCCAGTCTATCATCGATGGGCATTTGGGTTGGTTCCAGGTCTTTGCTATTGTAAACAGTGCTGCAATGAACATTTGTGTGCATGTGTCCTTATAGTAGAACAATTTATAATCTTTTCGATATATACCCAGTAATGGGATTGCTGGGTCAAATGGAATTTCTATTTCTAGGTCCTTAAGGAATTGCCACACTGTCCTCCACAATGGCTGAACTAATTTACACTCCCAACAGTGTAAAAGTGTTCCTATTTCTCCACATCCTCTCCAGCATCTGTTGTCTCTATATTTTTTAATGATCACCATTGGAACTGGTGTGAGATGGTATCTCAATGTAGTTTTGATTTGCATTTCTCTAATGGCCAGTGATGATGAGCATTTTTTCATGTTTGTTGGCCTCATGTATGTCTTCTTTTGCAAAGTGTCTGTTCATATGCTTTGCCCACTTTTGAATGGGCTTGTTTTTTTCTTGTAAATCTGTTTTAGTTCCTTGTAAATTCTGGATATCAGCCCTTTGTCAGATGGGTAGACTGCAAAAATTTTTTCCATTCTTTTGGCTGCTGATTCACTCTAATGACTGTTTCTTTTGCCGTGCAGAAGCTGTGGAGTTTGGCCATGCAGAAGCTGTGGAGTTTGATTAGGTCCCATTTATCTATTTTGGCTTTTGTTGCCAATGCTTTGGTGTTTTTGGTCATGAAGTCCTTGCCTATGCCTATGTCCTGAATGCTTTTGCCTAGATTTTCTTCTAGGGTTTTTATGGTGTTAGGTCTGATGTTTAAGTCTTCAATCCACCTGAAGTTAATTTTAGTGTAAGGTGTCAGGAAGGAATCCAGTATCTGCTTTCTACACATGGCTAGCCAGTTTTCCCAACATGATTTATTAAACAGGTGTTGGGAAACAATCCTTTCCCCATTGCTTGTTTTTGTCAGGTTTGGAAAAGATCGGATGGTTGTAGATATGTTCTGTTGCATCTGAGACCTCTGTTCTGTTCCATTGGTCTATATCTCTGTTTTGGTACAGTACCATGCTGTTTTGATTACCTTGTAGTAGAGTTTGAAGTCCGGTAGTGTGATGCCTCCCGCTTTGTTCTTTTTGCTTAGAATTGACTTGGCTATGCGGGCTCTCTTTTGGTTCCATATGAAGTTTAAGGTGGTTTTTTCCAGTTCTGTGAAGAAGGTCAATGGTAGCTTGATGGGGATAGCATTGAATCTGTAAATTACTTTGGGCAGTATGGCCATTTTCACAATATTGATTCTTCCTAACCATGAACATGGAATGTTTCTCCATCTGTGTCCTCTCTTATTTCGTTGAGCAGTGGCTTGTAGTTCTCCTTGAAGAGGTCCTTTACATTCCTTGCTAGTTGTATTCCTAGGTATTTTATTCTCTTTGTAGCAATTGTGAATGGCAGTTGGTTCTCGATTTGGCTCTCTTTAAGTCTGTTATTGGTGCATAGGAATGATTTTGATTTTTGCACACTGATTTTGTATCCTGAGACTTTGCTGAAGTTGCTTATCAGTTTCAGGAGATTTTGGGCTGAGACAATGGGGTCTTCTAGATATGCAATCATGTCGTCTGCAAATAGAGACAATGTGACTTCCTCCTTTCCTATTTGAATACCCTTTATTACCTTTTCTTGCCTGATTGCTCTGGCTAGAACTTCCAGTACTATATTGAACAGGAGTGGTGAAAGAGGGCATCCTTGTCTAGTGCCAGATTTCAAAGGGAATGCTTCCAGTTTTTGCCCATTCAGTATGATATTGGCTGTTGGTTTGTCATAAATAGCTTTTATTATTTTGAGATACGTTCTGTCAATACCTAGTTTATTAAGGGTTTTTAGCATAAAGGGCTGTTGAATTTTGTCAAAGGCCTTCTCTGCATCAACTGAGATAATCATGTGGTTTTTGTCTTTGGTTCTGTTTATGTGGTGAATTACGTTTACGGACTTGCGTATGTTGAACCAGCCTTGCATCCCTGGGATGAATCCTACTTGTTCATGGTGGATAAGCTTTTTGATGTGCTGTTGCAATCAGCTTGCCAGTATTTTATTGAAGATTTTTGCATCTATGTTCATCATGGATATTGGCCTGAAGTTTTCTTTTCTTGTTGAGTCTCTGCTGGGTTTTGGTATTAGGATGATGTTTGTCTCATAAAATGATTTGGGAAGGATTCCCTCCTTTTGGATTATTTGGAATAGTTTCAGAAGGAATGGTACCAGCTCCTCTTTGTATGTCTTGTAGAATTTGGCCGTGAACCCATCTTAACCTGGGCTTTTTTGGGTGGTAGGCTCTTAATTGCTGCCTCAACTTCAGACCTTGTTATTGGTCTATTCAGGGTTTTAACTTCTTCCTGGTTTAGGCTTGGGAGGAAGCAAGTGTCCAGGAATTTATCCATTTCTTCCAGGTTTACTAGTTTATGTGCATAGAGTTGTTTGTAATAATCTCTGATGATGGTATGAATTTCTGTGGAATCTGTGGTGATATTCCATTTATCATTTTTTATTGCACCTATTTGGTTATTCTCTCTTTTTATTTTTTATTGCATTTTAGGTTTGGGGGTACATGTGAAGAACATGCAAGATTGTTGCATAGGTACACACATGGCAGTGTGCTTTGCTGCCTTCCTTCCCCTCACCTGCATCTGTCATTTCTCCCCATGCTATCTCTTCCCACCTCCCCACCCTCCGTCCCTCCCCCATTTCCCCCAACCCACCACAGTGTGTAGTGCTCCCCTCCCTGTGTCCATGTGTTCTCATTGTTCAACATGCGCCTATGAGTGAGAACATGTGGTGTTTGATTTTCTGCTCTTGTGTCAGTTTGCTGAGAATGATGGTTTCCAGGTTCATCCATGTCCCCACAAAGGACGCAAACTCATCGTTTTTGATGGCTGCATAATATTCCATGGTGTATATGTACCACATTTTCCCTATCCAGTCTATCATTGATGGGCATTTGGGTTGGTTCCAGGTCTTTGCTATTGTAAACAGTGCTGCAATGAACATTTGTGTGCATGTGTCCTTATAGTAGAATGATTTATAATCCTTTGGATATATACCCAGTAATAGGATTGCTGGGTCCAATGGGATTTCTATTTTTAGGTCATTGAGGAATCGCCACACTGTATTCCACAATGGTTGAATTAATTTACACTCCCACCAACAGTGTAAAAGTGTTCCTATTTCTCCACATCCTCTCCAGGATCTGTTGTCTCCAGATTTTTTAATGATCGCCATTCTAACTGGTGTGAGATGGTATCTCAATGTGGTTTTGATTTGCATTTCTCTAATGACCAGTGATGATGAGCATTTTTTCATGTTTGTTGGCCTCCTGTATGTCTTATTTTGTAAAGTGTCTGTTCATATCCTTCGCCCATTTTTGAATGGCCTTGTTTGTTTTTTTCTTGTAGATCTGTTTTAGTTCTTTGTAAATTCTGGGTATCAGCCCCTTGTCAGATAGGTAGACTGCAAAAATTTTTTCCCATTCTGTTGGTTGCCAATTCACTCTACTGACAGTTTCTTTTGCCGTGCAGAAGCTATGGAGTTTGATTAGGTCCCATTTGTCTATTTTGGCTTTTGTTGCCATTGCTTTTGGCGTTTTGGTCATGAAGTCCTTGTCTACACCTATGTCCTGTATGATTTTGCATAGATTTTCTTCTAGGGTTTTTATGGTGTTAGGTCTGATGTTTAAGTCTTTAATCCATCTGGAGTTAATTTTGGTGTAAGGTGTCAGGAAGGGGTCCTGTTTCTGCTTTCTGCACATGGCTAGCCAGGTTTCCCAACAACATTTATTAAACAGGGAATCCTTTCCCCATTGCTTGTTTTTGTCAGGTTTGTCAAAGATCGGATGGTTGTAGATATGTTGTATTTCCTCTGAGGCCTCTGTTCTGTTCCATTGGTCTATATTTCTGTTTTGGTACCAGTACCATGCTGTTTTGATTACTGTAGCCTTGTAGTACAGTTTGAAGTCCGGTAGCGTGATGCCTCCTGCTTTGTTCTTTTTGCTTAAAATTGACTTGGCTATGCAGGCTCTCTTTTGGTTCCATATGAAGTTTAAGGTGTTTTTTTTCAGTTCTGTGAAGAAGGTCACTGGTAGCTTGATGGGAATAGGGTTGAATTTGTAAATTACTTTGGGCAGTATGGCCATTTTCACGATGTTGATTCTTCCTAACCATGAACATGGAATGTTTCTCCATCTGTTTGTGTCCTCTCTTATTTCATCAAGCAGTGGCTTGTAGTTCTCTTTGAAGATGTCCTTCACGTTGTTAGTTGTATTCCTAGGTATTTTATTCTCTTTGTAACAATTGCAAATTGCAGTTTGTTCTTGATTTGGCTGTCTTTAAGTCTGTTACTGGTGTATAGGAATGCTTGTGATTTCTGCATGTTGATTTTGTATCCTGAGATTTGCTGAAGTTGTTTATCAGTTTCAGGAGATTTTGGGCTGAGACGTTGGGGTCTTCTAGATACACAATCATGTCATCTGCAAATAGAGACAATTTGATTTCCTCCTTTACTATTTGAATAAACTTTATTTCTTTTTCTTGCCTGATTGCTCTGGCTAGAACTTCCAGTACTATATTGAATAGGAGTGGTGAGAGAGGGCATCCTTGTCTAGTGCCAAATTTCAAAGGGAATGCTTCCAGTTTTTGCCCATTCAGTATGATATTGGCTGTTGGTTTGTCATAAATAGCTTTTATTATTTTGAGATACGTTCTGTCTATACCTAGTTTATTGAGGGTTTTTAGCATAAAGGGCTGTTGAATTTTGTCAAAGGCCTTCTCTGCATCAACTGAGATAATCATGTGTCTTTTGTCTTTGGTTCTGTTTATGTGGTGAATTACGTTTATGGACTTGCGTATGTTGAACCAGCCTTGCATCCCTGGGATGAATCCTACTTGATCATGGTGGATGAGCTTTTTGATATGCTGTTGCAATCGGCTTGCCAGTATTTTATTGAAGATTTTTGCATCTATGTTCATCATGGATATTGGCCTGAAGTTTTCTTTTCTTATTGAGTCTCTGCTGGGTTTTGGTATCAGGATGATGATGTTTGTCTCATAAAATGATTTGGGAAGTATTCCCTCTTTTTGTATTGTCTGGAATAGTTTCAGAAGGAATGGTACCAGCTCCTCTTTGTATGTCTGGTAGAATTCGGCTGTAAACCCATCTGGACCTGGGCTTTTTTTGGGTGGTAGGCTCTTAATTGCTGCCTCGACTTCAGACCTTGTTATTGGTCTATTCAGGGTTTCGGCTTCTTCCGGGTTTAGGCTTGGGAGGAAGCAAGTGTCCAGGAATTTATTCATTTCTTCCAGGTTTACTAGTTTATGTGCATAGAGTTGTTTGTAATAATCTCTGATGATGGTTTGAATTTCTGTGGAATCTGTGGTGATATCCCCTTTATCATTTTTTATTGCATCAATTTGGTTATTCTCTCTTTTCTTTTTTAGTAATCTGGCTAGTGGTCTGTCTATTTTGTTGATCTTTTCGAAAAACCAGCTCCTGGATTTATTCATTTTTTGAAGGGTTGTGTCTCTATCTCCTTCAGTTCTGCTCCTAGTTATTTCTTGTCTTCTGCTAGGTTTTGAGTTTTTTTCATCTTGCTCCTCTAGCTCTTTCAATTTTGATAGGGTGTCAATTTTCAATCTCTTCTTGCTTCTCATGTGAGCACTTATTGCTATATATTTTCCTCTAGACACTGCTTTAAATGTGTCCCAGAGATTCTGGTATGTTGTGTCTTCATTCTCGTTGGTTTCAAAGAACATCTTTATTTCTGCCTTCATTTCATTGTTTATCCAGTCAACATTCAAGAGCCAGTTGTTCAGTTTCCATGAAGCTGTGCAGTTCTGAGTTCCTTTCTGAATTCTGAGTTCCAACTAGATTGCACTGTGGTCTGAGAGACTGTTTGTTATGATTTCCATTCTTTTGCATTTGATAAGGAGTGATTTACTTCCAATTATGTGGTCAATTTTAGAGTAGGTGTGATGTGGTGCTGAGAAGAATGTATATTCTGTGGATTTGGGGTGGAGAGTTCTGTAAATGTCTATTAGGCTTCCTTGGTCCAGGTGAGTTCAAGTCTTGGATATGCTTGTTAATTTTCTGTCTAGTTGATCTGTCCAATACTGACAATGGGATATTAAAGTCTCCCACTATTATTGTGTGGGAGTCTAAGTCTCTTTGTAAGTCATTAAGAACTTGCCATATGTATCTGGGTGCTCCTGTATTGGGTGCATATATATTTAGGATCATTAGCTCTTCTTGTTGCATTGATCCTTTTACCATTATGTAATGTCTTTGTCTCTTTTGATCTTTGTTGCTTTAAAGTCTATTTTATCAGAGACAAGAATTGCAACTCCTGCTTTTTTTTGCTCTCCATTTGCTTGGTAAATCTTCCTCCATCCCTTTATTTGGAGCCTTTGTGTATCCTTGCATGTGAGATGGGTTTCCTGGATACAGCACACCAATGGGTTTTGGCTTTTTATCCAATTTGCCAGTCTGTGTCTTTTGATTGGGGCATTTAGTCCATTTACATTTAGGGTTAATATTGTTATGTGTGAATTTGATACTGCCATTTTGATGCTAGCTGGCTGTTTTGCCCATTAGTTGATGCAGATTCTTGATTTTGCTGATGCTCTTTTTACCATTTGGTATGTTTTTGGAGTGGCTGATACTGGTTGTTCCTTTATATGTGTAGAGCCTTTTTCAGGAGCTCTTGTGAAGCAGGCCTGCTGGTGATGAAATCTCTGAGTACTTGCTTGTTTGCAAAGGGCTTTATTTTTCCTTCACTTATGAAGTTTAGTTTGGCTGGACATGAGATTCTGGGTTGAAAGTTCTTTTCTTTAAGGATGTTGAATGTTGACCCCCACTCTCTTCTGGTTTGTAGGGTTTCTGCTGAGAGATCTGCTGTGAGTCTGATGGGCTTCCCTTTGTGGGTAACCTGACCTTTCTCTCTGGCTGCCCTTAGCATTTTCTCCTTCATTTCAACCCTGGTGAATCTAACGATTATGTGCCTTGGGGTTGCTCTTCTTGAGGAATATCTCTGTGGTGTTCTCTGTATGTCCTGGACTTGAATATTGGCCTGCCTTGCTAGGTTGGGGAAGTTTTCCTGGATAATATCCTGAAGAGTATTTTCCAGCTTGGATTGATTCATTGTCTCTGTCACATTGAGGTACACCAATCAAATGTAGATTAGGCCTTTTCACATAGTCCCACATTTCTTGGAGACTTTGTTCATTCCTTTTTACCCTTTTTTCTCTATTCTTGCCTTCTCGTTTTATTCCATTTGGCTGTTGAAACTTGTGCATGCTTCGTGAAGTTCTCGTGTTTTTCAGCTCCATCAATTCACTTATATTCCTCTCCCAATTGTCCATTCTCATTGGCATTTCAACAAATCTTTTTTCAATGTTCTTAGTTTCTTTGCATTGGGTTAGAACATGTTCTTTTAGCTCACAGAAGTTTCTTATTACCCACCTTCTGAAGTCTGATTCTGTCATTTCATCACACTCATTCTCCATCCAACCTTGTTCCCTTGCTGGTGAGGAGTTGTGATCCCTTGTTAGGAGGAGAGGTGTTCTGGTTTCGAGTGTTTTCATCCTTTTTGCGCTAGTTTCCTCCCATCTTTGTGAATTTATCCATCTGTTGTCTTTGTAGTTGCTGACTTTCAGATTGGGTCTCTGAGTGAACTTAGTTTGTGGATGATGAAGTTATTTCTGTTTCTTAGTTTTCCTTCTAACAGTCTGGCCCCTCTGCTGTAGGACTACTGAAGTCCACTCCAGGCCCTGTTTGCCTGGGGATCACCTGCAGCAGTTGCAGAACAGTAAGGGTTGCTACCAGTTTCTTCTTCTGCTATCTTTGTCCCAGAAGGATCCCTGTCAAATGCCAGTCCGAGCTCTCCTTTAGGAGGTGACTCTTTGGATATACGGGGGTCAGGGAGCTGCTTGAGGAGACAGTCTGTCCTTTATTGGAGCTCAAGTGCTGAGCTGTGAGCTCCGTTGTTCATTCAGAGTTGCTGGGCAGGTACGTTTAGGTCTGCTGCAGCAGAACTCATTAACTTCTTTTTTTTTTTTTTTTTCCCCCAGGTGCTTAGTCCCAGGGAGTTAGAGCTTTATTTATGAGTTTCCATTGTGCTGCTGCCTTTTTTTTTCAGGGCTGCCCTGACCAGCCAGGAGGCAGCCTAGTCACTGTGTGCCTGCAGAGGCCTTGCTCAGCTGCTGTGGACTCCACCCAGCTGCCGTGTGATCTTCCCTGCAGTCCTGTTTATATGGGTGTAGTTAGAACTGCCTCAGCAATGGTGGCCCGCCTCTGTAATGGCAGACTCTCTGTAATGGCAGGTTGCCTCGGCAATGGCGGACTACCTCAGTAGTAGTGGAGTGTCTCAGTAATGGTGGACACCCCTCTCCCACAGAGCTGGACCGTCCCAGATTCAGCTGTGCTTGCTGTCAAACTCTCAACCCAGAGCATTTTCAATTGCTGGGTTTTTTTTGGGGGGGGATGGGTAGGACCAGCTGAGTGTGATCACCTGACTCCCTGACTCAGAGTCTTTTTTTTTTTTTTTAGTTGAATGGTCAACTCTCTCCCCGGTGTTCCAGTCGCCTGCTGAAAAAGTGCCGTGATCTGTGCAATTTCCTGTGTGGCAACTCCCTGCGCCAGCTGAAATAGCAGCGCTGAGATTCGTGGTGGTTTTTTTGCCCAGGAATTGCCTGGCCTGGCTCCCTGTTTCAGTTCCCTTGTAAATCAGATGAATAAGTGAGTGATCTGCCTTCCCGGGGCTCCAATTGCCAGCTAAAAGGGCACCCAGACCAGTGTATTTTGTACGGAGAACCGCAGTGCCAGGGAGCTGGCAAAGCAGCCGCACTGGCCAAAACAGCTGCGCTGGTGACCCGTGGGGCTCCTCCACCTGGGAATCTCCTGGTCTGTGGGCAATAAAAATCCGTCTGGAAATGTGACATCCACTCACCCTCTGCGCTTTCACTGGGAGCTGCAATCCTGAGCTGTTCCTAGTCGGCCATCTTGGGTC
The DNA here is from genome assembly GCF_048565385.1 of Saimiri boliviensis. NCBI lineage: Eukaryota > Metazoa > Chordata > Mammalia > Primates > Cebidae > Saimiri > Saimiri boliviensis. The sequence continues at coordinate 6,868,768 of NC_133450.1, read as the reverse complement.
CTCCTAGCATAGTGTAATATAAATTTAATGCAAAAATGTAAATGTAAATTTAATGTAAAAAGAAGCAAGGATGACCCCACAATTTTCAAAATTGAATATATTTGGCTAGAAAAAAGAAACCTGATTTGGCATTCTGAAGCCACTGATCCTAGGTCAATCCTTTCATCTAGTATCTAAGTGCCCAGCACCTCTTATTAGGTGCTGGGAGCAAGACAAGCAAGTGTTTGTTTGACACTGTGAATACTGAAAGCTGTTGAGAACACTGGCCTCCAATTCAATTCACAGGGTTAGCGCAAACTTCCCAGGACAACTGCTTTTTACACTAAAACCTGAGGGTCAGCAGGAGTTCTCCAAAGATGGGAATCTGGGAAAGAGAACTGACTTCCAGATAGGAAAACTAACATCCTTTAGCCTTTCCCAGTCATGCAGTAAAGTTGGTGGCAGAACAAAAATGACAAACTGAGTTAAAATTTGTTTCTACTGCAATGTGTTGCTCTGCTTTGCAGTCAAAATCCTTGAGCCTGCTATTAACGACCTTGCTACTTCTTCAAGTGGTCAATTTAGGGGAAGATCCTAAATGCAGACTGCTTTTCCTGCCCTTTAAGCCTTAAACCAATTAAATGAATTATTGACAGCCAGCAGCTTGCATCCACTACAGACAAATGACACCCTGAATCATACCTTCACTTGAATTCAGTTGAGTTCCAGGGACTGCCACTTCTGTGCTTTGTCAATCTGGGGTTGAGTCCTTTCCTGAAAACACATCAGTGTAACAAAAAAGTCACTGCTTTTCCTTGGAGTTGGACTGGAATAAGTTGGAGTGGGAGCTAGGATGGATGGAAAACAAACGACACATATTGCTGCTTCTGGAAGCTTTGTTCTTTAATGAGCCATGGGGTGATTTGTTCATCAAGCTGCTTTTGTGTAGCCATACAGTGCATATTTTGAGTGACACAAACTGCACTTTATACAGATGATGTCTTGTTACCCCTCAACCCCCCACAAAGAAAAAAACAAAAAGGAAATTACAAAGTGCCTGTTGATTGCATCCGGAATGTAAGCAGTTCCATGGGTGAGATAAATCATTCTTCTTATAGAATTATTCTATTAAACAGTAAAATGTTATATTTCACAGGATATGTTCTTTTACAATACATAGTCTTTAAAAAATTTACACTCAGCATATTTATAAATTACTTAAAATCCATTAAAATAATATAATACTAATCTGTAGTCCACACCTTTTCCATAGTAAATACAAATACTTGGTTCAAAAGGTGTAACTTCTATATGACCTCAAAGGGCTGATAGGCTAATTAAGAGTGGATGACTAGCAAGGTGATAGGCCCATAGTTGGGGCTTTTTTGAAAACAGTTTCAACCAAGGGACCAATATGAGACCTAAAGGATTCATCTCCACAATCATTTTGCTGTTACCCTTTCAATATCAAATCAAATGTGGGAGTCATTCTAGAGAAAAGTGGTTAAAAGTAGTCTAGGGCATAGAAAAAGATGACTCCCACAGATGCCAAGGAGTTTTATTACCAAGGCCAACGTGGTACTGGGGGACAGTGCTGGGGCACTGTCACAAGAGCATGGGTGGACATAACACATTTGTCCATACAGAACCATGCATGCCCTGTGTCCAGCTTCCCACCAAGAAGAAAAAAGAGAGGAGGATGAGGAAAGCCATGGAGTATGTTTCTTTTTATATTAAAAACGCTCTCAGCTCTGAACACATCCTGAGAATCCTTTCTTCTTTCTAGTTTACCAAAGTGCTTGCGAAAGGTAAACACTGATTAGTTACAGTTAAAAACACAGCCCACAGGCACTGAGGTGGGACTACAGACCTGGCTGGACTACATCTTTTCAGCACACATCTGTGACCCTCTGTCTTTGATGGTGAAAACAACTCTACTGTTACGAAACACAGAACAGAAGTCTTCATTAACCTTCCAGCAGGGTAAGTGCTCTGGCAGGTTTCCAAAGCATAAGAAGGTGGGTCTCTAGTACTCCATCCCAGGACCTCTGGCCCTTCTGTCTCTCTCTGCAAGGCTCATAGTTGGAGGGCTATATTGCCCTTTGTGTTTTCAGAAGCCCGGAGTGGCAAAATAATTTAAACGGCAGGAGGTACAAAGTACTTTGTAAAATAAGCATGTCACCTCCCTGAATCCTGCCTGTATTTGCTGTCAATTTGTTTCAATTTGTGATAACAGAATGAAATCACACTTCTCTACTTAAGTTACATTTTCCATAACAGTAAGTACATAATTACAGGGATACATTCACTTTAATGGGAAGAACTGAAAATTCAGGTTTTGTTTGGGGCTGGGAATGTGTGCGGTGACTAGAGTGCTCTGCATTTTGGAGTGCTGGCTCCAAATGGGGAGCTGCCCCACTGCTGCCATGCAGAGCAAAGCAAGCAAGGGAGAAGCACTATGGAACCACAAATGTGATGCACAATAAGGGCTAAACACCTTTGTCAGGGATTGTACTGTGGTGTCACTTTGTGGTGACCTAACTTTACCATGCAGAGGGCCGGTGAGAACAGATGGATGCAGACACAGCACTTGGTTCTGAAGGTTTTAAAGAGTATGGCTTCATCTCTTGATCAGGCCAACAAAGCCTATTACCCCCTATGTAAACAACAGCTTTCCCTCAAAGGGAGGGCCCCTCACTGCTCTCCACTCTTACCATTTTGTGGCTCACTCCTCCTCACCTACCCACCTCAATCCTGGCAGACTGTTAAATCACTAGAAATCCACAAAACTAGCAACCAAAAAAACAAGTTTCTTTTTTTTTTTCTTTCTTTTTTTTTTTTTTAAATTGAATTTTACCCAAGTTGGAGTTTCAGGTCCCTGAGAAAAATTATAAAGTCTCTTAACATCCATCACCTAGTTCCTATAAAGTGACCTACATAAGTAGTTTTTTTAACTGCCAAAAAGCTCATTTTGCCAAAAAACCACACAAAGATTTAGAAGGAAGAAACTGTGCCAACATGTGTTCTCCTGGCCATTGGTCTGGGCCACAGGAAATTATTCAATAAGGGCAATCTTTTTTTTAATACAGGATTTAACCAACATTCTGGAGCAAGTGCAGAGTAACAATTAATGCCCAGCAGCACACTACTCCCTCAAGAACACTTAAACAGGCTGTGCAGCCCGACATGGGGCTATGGAACCAGCAATCCCACTCTCACACACCATGCTGAGGGGTTTTCCTCTAGGAGAGTCTCTGAAATTCTGATTTTTAAAAGCTTAACATTTATTACTTCTCAGGACAAGATGAACAAGGTGGCAGATGTCTATGGGATATAAAGTATAACATTTGTTCACTAACTGTCATTATTCTGGAGATTTTAAGAGCTTCCTTTCTCTGGCCCAATTCTGAACCCAAAGCAGGGAGAGGTAAGACTCCTGCTACCTTTAGCTGCCACTCAGAATTATGCTCCAAGTCTAACCTCTGGGGCTGGCCAATAACCACTGAGGCAATGGCATGAGGTTCAGTGTTGTGTAACAGGAGAGACTCTGCCTTAACTAAAGACTTAATGTTTCCACAACTTCAGAGAAGTATGAAAAGGAAGAATAACCAAAATACAGATTATAGATGGTAAAGGCTCTTTTTCAGAGCAGTGCATGTAGTAGCAAGACAAGATGCATTTAGTAACTTTAAAAATAAACATTTCACATACTTAAGAAAGGCTATCATGTTTCACTTTTCATATATTATAAATAGCAAAAACAGATTTCTAATTGAAACTTAAAATGCTATTATAACTCAGGTGTATGAAGACCACCCAGTGGTGAAAATGATGTCTTACTATCCCCTCAACCCAGGGATGAATGGCTCTCACCCCCTTGTCCAGTGGCCCCTAATCTGTGGGAAGAAATTCCATGGGAAGGAGGAAAGCACAAGGTTAAAAAGAAATAATATACTTACTATACATATATATTTACAGTAAACTTCAGTAACCAGAATATTAACAAAAATAGCTTCAAGTAGTCCTTGATTTTTTTTCCATCATATTTAATACTGATGGTCTGAGAAAAGGAAGATAAAAGTTAGATGAGTTATATTAAAAACCTTTTTATTTTTTGGCAGCTTTCTGTAACACTTATTCATGCAATGCTGTATGTGAAAGTTTCTGGAGAACTGACTAGACGGTCACATTATTTGTTTGAGTCTGTGGTGGCAATCCACCAGCAGATGAACAGGCTCATATGCGGTTTTCGGTTTAATCTATACAAGGAGAAAAGCCTGAAGGGCTTAGGATGAAACCTTCCTAAGTTTAGGGATCACCATGTCTCTGGGAAACTAAAAAAACAAAGTAGAAGAATCTGATCCTAGGACTAGGAAACATGAGAACAGTATGGCTACTGACACTTCAGTCCATGCAATGTATTTGGCAGGAACTAAACAGGAGTTAAACCAGCACTGATTATTATGACATGAATCGTCATCAAAAAACAAAATAGGTATTCTCTTCTTCACTGTATAATAAGAGAGCTAAGACACACTCTGATGGCTTCATGGAAACAACCACTTTTTTTTTTTTTTTTTTTTTGCCTTCCCCAGAATATAAAATGGAGCTTTTTTTTTTTTTTTTTTTTTTTTTTTTTTTTTTTTTTTTTCCCAGAAATCTTAAAATAGAGGGCTCAGACTTTTTGTTTATAAGTTTTTGGAAAAAAATTATATCCAACCCCAGCTCCTAACTATCCCAAAATAAATCCAAATGCCTTTTGCTTTCATGGTTAAGAAGGATGTATACGTTTTCTTCAAATGCCAGAAATGAGAGTCTCCCTCAGGCCCACAATATTCCCCCTAGTTCAACACCCACCTTTGGGAAGGGAAAACAGGATAGGGGAGAGGCAACTACAACTGACCAAAATCCCCAGGCCCTAGGTGGCTTTGTTTAGTGAAATCTCAATTCAAATAGAGCAGCCAAGGCACAGCGGGCACCATCCCCAGCAGGCTTCAAAGAGGCCTTTCTGCTTCTGCAGGAGGCCCAGGAATTCAGCACATACAGTCGTAGCCATATGCTTAGAAAAGAGGCAGGACCACAATTAGGATGGACTATTGTGAACGAGGTGATGAAGCACAGCCCCAAAGGTGAGATGTGTTTACCGCTCTGTAGCCATGGAGGGAAACACATCTGCCAGTTCAGACCATAAATTCATTATTTCCAAAGAGTGCTAGCTGTTGGTTGGAGGTGCAGTCTGGGTCCACGGTTTTTCTGTGGCCAGACATGACTGTCCCCTCTGGGGTCTCTTTGGTTTTCTGAGGTGAGTTTTTCACATTCTTTAATTTTTGTTTGCCCTTTTCTGGGTTGAAGGTTCCTCTGCTGATGAACTGAGGCCTGTCTTCCAGGGATTTGGTCTGGCCCAGTGGTCCTTCCATTCCCAGGGCCTCATTAGCTGAGGCAGCTCGGTAGAATGGAGATTTGGAATAAATCTGAAATCGTTTTCTGGTCCCATGAGACAGCGCAGTGTTAGACAGACATAAAGAGGAGACCGAAGAGTCCACTACATCGAAAGAGTCTTGCTGCTTTTTAAGCTGTTTTCGCAACTTGCTGGAAGGTTCGGACTTGCCAGCTGTCTTCATGGAGCTAAGGGCTAAGCTTCTCTCTAATGCAAAAAAGAGACCAAAGATGCAAATGACAGTTCCCTCTAAAGCAAGTCATCATGTAATGAGTAGGTGTCACTGTTCACACATGAAATTGGGTGGGATAAGATTTGGAGGGTCCAGGCTGACCTACTATGGGCACAGACATAATCAAAGAGAGCTCACCATCCATTTGTAGATGTATCATTTCAGAATCATCCCCAAGGAAATCTGGCATTTGACTATGCCACCAGCAGAAGCCTAGAACAGTCACTATCATTTAGAAACCAGCCAGGATATGTAGGAAGTTCTATGTCTCCCTGAGATGCCATTCAGTTAAACACCTCTTTTGTGTATGTGTACAGTCCCACTTCACAGTGGGGCAAAATTCCTGCCACCCTCAGAAAATGGGTCATGGGTCAGTAGGACAACATGTATTGTGATTATTGGCTTTTCTCTTTGGTAAATGCAGGATAAAATATTAAATTACAAAAACAAACAAACAAAAAAACTCACAAATGTATATGGAAGCTTTACAAAGACAACAGGAAAAAAGAATAGAAGTCAGGAATCTAGGTAGCAAAGACAGTTACATTTCTTACCCTCATCCAGGTGGTGGTAAGGGCCTGCATGCCAAACGATGAAGGCTAAAACTATATGGATAAAAGGACAACATTCCTCAGGACTTTGTTACTGTTGATGTATGGTCAGTGCATTCTTAAAAGACTTTGTCTTAGTTTGGAAATCCTTATTCCTCCTCTGCAAAACAAATCTGGAGTCTTTGGTTTACCATGTTCACTTACCTGATTTCTCAGAGATAGCACCTTCAGTCTCCATATTCAAATTTTCTGAGCTATCAGCAGTCCCAATGGAGGCCTCAGACTCAAGGGTTTCATCATCAGAGGCACGGGGTTCCAGTACAAGCATCTCAAATGTTAGCTCTTCCCTGTAAGATACAATCAAGAAACCATTAGCATTTGATAGGAATTGGAAGGAAGATAACAGAAAAAAAGATCCTCCGTGGAAGTCAGGAATCTAAGAAGCAAAGACAGTCCCATTTTTACTATCCCCATCCAGGTGGTGATGAGGACCTGTATGCCAAACATGGTGACGGCTAAAACTATATGGCCTAAAGGACAAAATGACAGACAGCCAGTCTAGGAACAACAATAGGGCTAAGGGTAGGGTGAAGGAAGATGCTGTAGTGGTGAGATCTTTTGGTAAAATGAACTCTGGACTGATAATCAGAAGATCGGGGCTCTAAACTTGTTCATAATTTTTCATAATGTATCAGGAAAGTACCTTTCTCTCTCTGGACCTCAGCTTCCTCAACCGCAAAACAAAGAGATTAAACCAGATAATCTCTAAGATTCCTCTGGCTCCTAAACTATTTTCCATGAAGCTTACTAACTGGCTATAGACTATATCCACTACCTTCACCACAGAGACCTCTAGATGAAGAAAAACACTGATCTTTTCTGTCCTTTGAAGCTTATGCCATCTTCAGTTACTGTATTCTCTTATCTTCCTTATTCATCAAAGTCACCCAGCTACCTCTCAGTAGTGCCCCACATTCCATGAAGTCTTTGGTACTTGGCTTTCTCACTAATGCCTGACATCACCCTGATATATTTAATTAATGTCTTTGTAAAAACTCATTTCAATACCCTAACACTAAAGTTTCTTTATGTCTGCAACTTCTAACAAGACCTTCATCCACTTTATCTAAGCTACTTTCTCCAATGGGTAGATCCTGGAGCTTGTCATTACCTGGAAATAAACCAACTCTGAATTCAATACTCTACTCTGTTCACAACCTCCTTATCCTTCCAATTCTTACTCACCTTCTAAACAAGTCTCTTCCCTAAAAGACTCCCTTACCTTTACTTTCACTTTACTTAGCTTGAGATCCATGAACAATCATTTAAAAAATAGCCTTACCAGGATTACAATTGTCCTAAGCCATGTGCATTCTAAGACTGTTTGTTCTTTCATTTTATGGAGACTGTCTCCTTTTTTAAAAATTCCTATTTATCCTTCAAGACTGCCAGTATCATTTGCATCAAAGCTGAATGAGGTCTTCTTTTCAGATCACTCTTACAGCAAATAGCCCCTGGTCAATGTACATCATCTTTGCCTTACCATATTTTTAAAAGCTGAGTTCTGCTGCTGTTTTAGCTGGCCTAAACCCCAGAATCATTCATGAGAGACAAAAAAAAAAAAGTACTCTAACAGTCTCATATCCCCTTATGAGCCAAACTCAAGACCTGGGATCCTGGAACACAGGAACAAAGATCTCATTAAGACTCATCAATGTCTGGCCGGGCGCGGTGGCTCAAGCCTGTAATCCCAGCACTTTGGGAGGCCGAGGCGGGTGGATCACAAGGTCAAGAGATCGAGACCATCCTGGTCAACATGGTGAAACCCCGTCTCTACTAAAAATACAAAAAAAAAAAAAAAAAAATAGCTGGGCATAGTGGTGCGTGCCTGTAATCCCAGCTACTCAGGAGGCTGAGGCAGGAGAATTGCCTGAACCCAGGAGGCGGAGGTTGCGGTGAGCCGAGATCGCGCCATTGCACTCCAGCCTGGGTAACAAGAGCGAAACTCCGTCTCAAAAAAAAAAAAAAAAAAGACTCATCAATGTCGACCAGAACTATTAACGCAGCAGCACCTGTCAGGAGAACCATGGGATATGAATATCCCCAAGGCATAGGGGATATGAATATCCCCAAGGCATAGGGGTCATATCCCCAAGGCATAGCGGTCACCCAATCCCTGCAACAGTGATGAATGTAGGTAAAAGAGCTTCTTATTTGTCTCTCTCCTAAATTGCAGCCAATTTCCCTATCCAGAATCCTAGCATCCTCTCGGGCTACAGCCTTATTATGACTATATAGTTGCTATTCCCATAGCCATATGGATCTTTGGATAATTGCCTTCCTTCATGGATTTGTGAATAATGCCCATTCTTGAAAGGGACTTTGGCTTAGCCTAAGAATTCCTACTCTTCTTTGCAAAACAAATCTGTTCTGGAGGCTGAGCTCTGACCTGTTAGGACCCCAGTACCTCATCTTGGCTCCCCGCTGTTACTGCCACATGAATCGTGACTAACCTGACATGCCCTGTGGATACTGTGTCTTCCTCCCAGTCAGCCTCTCCGGACTATCACTGTAGCAAGCAGCCTCAGGTTTTCCAGCTCATGGAACTGACTTCCTGGAGGGTACAACTTTCACACTGTTACCTGAGTATAGGCAACACGTCTTTGTCATCTCAACATCTCCTGTATCATCTGACAGTGTTTGACACACAGGAGGTATTTAATAAATAAGAAAAAATAAAGGAACAACAGAAGGAAGGAAATGAAAACAGACAATAACTGTCTCTTCCCTTCCTCCTGGACACTCACTTCTCTTTCTGGAGGTTCTCAATCTGCTCAGTCAGCACTCTTTCCTCCTGCTGCATAGCTGCTTGCTGCTGTTCTGTGATGTCCGTCTCCATGGCTGCCTCACTAGTCAAGGTCTCTTCTGAGACATCAGACATGGAAGGCAACCGAACTACAACAGGTGAAGATGGACCTGGATAGTTTCCTCGACGAATACGCCCCTTTCCCTGCAGAGAAAAATTCATGTTAGAAAGTAAACTGAGTGACTGCATCAGTTTTACATTGTTCTTTAAGGATAACAAGTGTGCTTCCATCACACCAGGCGAACGGTAAGAATAAACAGAAACACTCTGCAAGGCCTAGGATATTTAGTGAAATATCATTCATCCAACACATTTACGTTAAAATATTTCTTGCAAGAGTGCTGGAAAATAGGTACTTTGGTAGGTGGGAGTGTAAGAACCCATTGTGTACTGAGATGAGATTCTTCTTTTAATATAAGCTGCATCCATTCCAAACAAAATAGCCACATCTGGATATTTATTTTTAAATTAATTAAAACTGAAGTAACATTTCAGTTCTGCAGTCACACTAGCCACATTTCAAGTGCTCAATAGCCACAGGTAGCTCATGACCCCCACACTGACTGATACTGATAAACATTTCCTATCATCATAGTAAGTTCTGATGGGTAACAGTGCTCTACAACTTTAGCCTTGGAATGCACAATCTTTCGAGGAGGGCCATAGAAATATGTTCTAAAACTCAGATTTGAAAAACAAAAACAAAATGTAGTCATTTACATAACACAGGGTGCTAGTAAGATATATTTTCTTAGAAAACTTCTATTCTTGAGATCAGTGTGAAAATCTTTTTTTTTTTTTTAAACATTGGTTATCTTCTATGTGACTTTACCTTCTGGTGGTGGCAAACTAAACTTTTAGGTTAATCTCCTGCTAAGAAACGTAAAAGCTCAACATATGCTTTAAGGCACTGAGGAGCTAACAAGGTAGATCAAGGAGAGGCTACACCAGCATTTAGGGCTAAGCTAAATGTCAGAGGTGGCTGTGAATCTAAACAGAACTTTTGACATACTATAGCAGAGGATGGCAACCTATGGCTTGTGTGGCAAACCTAGCTTTGCACATATTTTGTAAATACAGCTTCAATGGAATATATTCGTCCTCATTAATTTACTTTTTTTTTTTTTTTTTTGAGACGAAGTTTCGCTCTTTTTACCCAGGCTGGAGTGCAATGGCGCGATCTCGGCTCACCGCAAACTCCGCCTCCTGGGTTCAGACAATTCTCCTGCCTCAGCCTCCTGAGTAGCTGGGATTACAGGCACGCGCCACCATGCCCAGCAAATTTTTTGTATTTTTAGTAGAGACGGGGTTTCACCATGTTGACCAGGATGGTCTTGATCTCTTGACCTCGTGATCCACCCACCTCGGCCTCCCAAAGTGCTGGGATTACAGGCTTGAGCCACCGCGCCCGGCCAATTTACTTATTTTTTATGGCTGCCTTTGCAGAACAATGGCAGAGTTGATTGCTGAGACAGAGATTGGTCTGTGAAGCCTAAAATATTTATTCTCTGGTCCTTTACAGAAAAAGTCTGCAATCATCTTGGGGTAGAAAATAAAAGTTGGAGCCAGACCCACTCAATGGTGTGAGTGGCTGCCTGGCAAAACCTCCCCGCCTGACAAGTTTTGTTTCTTAGACATAAGAGTAAATTGAAATTATAAAAGTCCTCACAGATACTGTAGTCTAGTTACAAGTCATCTGAATGGTCCAGAAGTTCTAACCCCTAAAAAATGAAGTAAAGTAATCCCAAATTGCTAATACTTTAGGACCAGGCAGAAAAAAATGAAAACATTCTGTGGAGGAAAGTAACAGCCCTCAAAATATTTTTAAAAATAATTTTTCAAATACTCTGACAAATAATCAAAAGTTACAGGCACAAAAGGAGACAAGACAATGTAAATGAAAACTAGTAAAAATGACAGAAAACAGAAACCCTAAATGACTCCAGATACTGTGGCTATCAGATTTAAAATAACCATGCTGAAGGAGATAAAAACACATAGTTCAAGTAGTGGACTGGAAATTAGGTCAAAAGAAAAATCCTGAACCAAGCAAAAAGAAACAAAAGAATGGAAAAATTCATAAAAGAAAGTAAAAGACTGGCCAGGCAAGGGTGGCTCACGTCTGTAATCCCAGCACTTTGAGAGGCTGAGGCAGGCAGATCACCTGAGTTCAAGAGTTCAAGACTAGCCTGGCCAACATGGAGAAACCCCATCTCTACTGAAAATATAAAAATTAGCTGGGCATGGTGGCATGTGCCTATAGTCCCAGTATCAGGATGCTGAGGCAAGAGAATTGCTTGAACTCAAGAGACAGAGGTTGCAGTGAGCCAAGATTATGCCACTGCACTCCAGTCTGGGCAAATACCAGGAGAGAGAGATCCTATAGATGAAACACTGAAGAGATCATGGCAGAGCATTTTTGTAAAAGCAGTTAAAGATATTAATCTAGGAATTTAAGAAGCCTACAACCCCTAAGAAAGATAAATAAAATGAAGTCTATACCTAGACAAACTACTGTTAAAAACTAAAGGCAAAAGGAAGACTTAAAAGCAGTCACAAAAAGCAAGTTACTTGAAAAAAGAAAAAAGAACAACTATCAGATTCAAAGTTCCTCAACAGAAATAATGGAATGCAGAAAATAATGGAATATTTTCATAGTGATGAAAGGAAAAAGTAACTGCCAAACTCATTTGTTTTATACAGAGAACAATTTTCAGGAATGAAGGTGAAATAAAGACATTTCAGGCAGACTAAGAGGAGAATCTGACACCAGCAGAACTGCACTAAAGGAAATATCGAAGGGAAGATAGAAAACGTCTCAAGAAGAAAAGCTGGAGGTGTAAGAAAAAATAAAAGCCGATGAAAAGTGAGTATGTCTAAATAATGACCACATAAAATACAATAATGATGTGTTGGATTTAAAACATACAGATAATTAAGATATACAACAACAGCAGCAACAAAACCATATCATAGTAAGGCAAATTAAAGCACCTGTATCACCTGGGAAAAAGAGGAAACTCCTAGTTAACAGACATTGATAGATCACACATCTGTTTTTACCTTTTGGTTAATGACTAAAATAATAGTAAAAGGGTGGAAAACTTCCAAAAAAAAAGGAAAAAAGTAGTCAAAACAAAAATGCAAGAAAGAGCAAAATAAGGCCAGGAAGAAAAGAAAAAGAAACATCTATCAGGTAGGACAAATAAAAAACACATAAAAAACATATTTTAAACCCAAATATACTTATCATATTAAATGTAAATAGACTAAATGCTCCTATTAAAGTTTGAGGGTTGTCAAGCTATATATAAAAAAAGAAAACCTAACTATATGATGTTTATAAGAGACATATGAATTCAGAAAGGCTGTGAGTAAAAAAAAGAAAAAAAAAAAGACATACCATGCAAACACTAACCACAGTAAAGCCAGTACAGCTATATTAACTGTAAACAAAGTAAACTTTAAGTAGTATTACTTGTGATAAAGAGGGATAGCTCACCATGACAAAGGTTCATATTATTTATGAAGAAGATACAACATTTCCAAATAAGTATGTACCTAAGAAATTACTTCAAAAATTTAAAGTAAAATACTGACAGAAATATTTAAAGAAATAGACTATAATCAGTAGAGAGAACAAGTGTGCACACACAATCAGAAATGATATAAAAGTGAACGATATAAGCGATCTAACAGACATATACAGACTTCAGTATCTAATTACAGAGTACTCATTATTTTAAAGCACACACAAGCAAACTACAAATTTCCAATGGTTAAAATAATTCATCTGACCATTAAAGATAATTTGAAACAAGTTTTCTATTAATGTAATTACAAAGAGAATATTAAAAATTCTTGTAGGCCCACAAATTAAGAAACAGACTTTAAAAGAAACCATAGTCAAAGAGGAAATGACAATGGAAATGAGAAAATACTTTGAATGCAACAATATAAAAACTCACATAAGCTCTGTTTACTTTAAAGTTACAGCCTTAAATACATACATTAGAAAAGATTCATAATTAAGGGTGTAAGAATCTATTTCAGGAAACTAGACAAAGAACAACATAATAAATTTCTCCTGCAAAAAAAGCAATAAAGAAAAATGCAAACAAACGTTAGAAAAAAAGACTATCAAAGCTAAATGCAGCTCTTTGAAAAGACTAATATAAATTTTAAAACCCTAACAAGACTGATGAAAAAAAAAGAGAAGTCACAAATAACCAAAGGTGGGAATGTAAAAGAAATGTGGGGCCGGGCGTGGTGGCTCAAGCCTGTAATCCCAGCACTTTGGGAGGCCGAGGCGGGTGGATCACGAGGTCAAGAGATCGAGACCAGCCTGGTCAACATGGTGAAACCCTGTCTCTACTAAAAATATTAAAAAAAATTAGCTGGGCATGGTGGCGCGTGCCTGTAATCCCAGCTACTCAGGAGGCTGAGGCAGGAGAATTGCCTGAACCCAGGAGGTGGAGGTTGCGGTGAGCCGAGATCGCGCCATTGCACTCCAGCCTGGGTAACAAGAGCGAAACTCCGTCTCAAAAAAAAAAAAAAAAAAGAAAAAAAAGAAATGTGAACGATATTAAGGAAATTGAATCCAAAGTCAAAATCTTTCCAAAACAAAACTCTAGGCCTAGATTTCTGGCAAACAGGAAATAGCAAATTCTGCCCTAGAGTTAAAAAAAGAAACTATTCCCTAACTTGTCTTTAGAGCCAGGCATAACTTTGATAACAAAGCAAAACAAATATATTAAAAAGAAGGGTTACTGCCAGGTGCAGTAGCACACACCCATAATCCCAGAACTTTGGGAGGTGGAGGCACATGGCTCACTTGAGCTCAGGAGTTTGAGACCAGCCTGGGCAACATGGCGAAAAAAAAATACAAAAATTAGCCAGATGTAGTGGCATGTGCTTGTAGTCCCAGCTACATGGGGGACTGGGGTGGGAGGATCACTTGAGCCCAGGAGGTTGAGGCTGCAGTGAGCCAAGATCATACCACTGCACTGTAGCCTGGTTGATACAATGAGAGCCTGTCTCAAAACAAACACAAACAAAAAAGGATTATTATGGGTTAATTTTACTCATAAACACATGCAAAAATCCCAAACAATATCCTAACTACAATGGAATCAAGTAATATAGACAATGTAATATACAATTTTTAAATACATGAAAAGTTGGATTTATTGTAGTATGATGGTTTAACATTAGAAATCGACTCAGTGTAATGTGTCATATCAATGCAATTCAAAAGTCTGATAAAACCTCAGTACATGGAGTAAAGGTATTTCATAAAATTCAACCTTCTATCACAATAACAACTCTTAGAAAATCTGAAATAGAAAGAAGCATGCTTAATCTCATAAAGTACCTACAAAAATTCTATAGCAAACATCACACTTGGTGGTAAAAGATTGAAAGCTTTTCCTTTGGGGCTAGGAACATGCCAATAATAATCATTATCACCACTTCCATTCAACACTGTACTGGAGATTCTAACTTACATAAGAAAAAGGAAGAAAAAGTATAACAATTATAAAGGAACAAGTGAAACTATCATTATTCATGAATGATACTGTTCAGGTAGAAAATCCAAAGGAATTCATAGAAAACTTATTAGAATAAGTGAATTCAGCAAAGTAACTGAATACAAAATGAAAAAATACCAAAATCAATTGTATTTTTTAATACAACAAGCAACAAACAGAAAATAAAAATTTTAAAATACCTATGACTGCATTTAAATACATTGAATACCTAGCAGTAATTCAAACTAAAGATGTATAAAATCTCAGCATACAAAACTATAAAACACTTTTGAGAGTAGCTAATGATCTACATGAACGAAGAGATATATCATGTTTATGGATGGGAAAAATCAGTATCATAAAAATGTCAATTCTCCGGAAGGTAATCTATAGATCCAATGCAATCCCAATAAAAATCCCAACAATTTTTTGAAGCTGATTCCATAATTTATATGGACATATAAAGAGCCAAGAATAGTCAAAACACTAAGAAGATAGGATGACTTATTCTACCAGATATTTTTAGAATAATCCTTGGTAAATAAAATAGTGGTCGCGTTGTTGCAAAGACAGTCAAAACAGAGCACCTAGAAACAGACCCACATATGAAAAGGCTCGTGATTTATGACAAAAGGGGAACTGCAGGGCATCTTGGAAAGGAAACATTTTCTTAAAACGTGAACCTAAAAGGTATTCATCCTAAAGGGAAAGACTGATTAACAACATTAAAATCAAGAACCTCTCTGTTCATCAAAAGATACTTTTAAGAAAGGAAAAAAGCAAACCATAGAATGGAAGAAAATTTGCAACAAAAGTAGCAATAAAGGATTTGTATCTGGAACTCATAAAGAATCCCTATAGAACTTGAGAAAAAGGCAGACAATCCAATTAGAAAAACAGGCAAGAGCTTTGAACAGATTGCTCACAAAAGAGAATACAGAAATGGCCAACACATACATATGCACACACGTGTGCACACACGTGCGCGCGCGCACACACGTGTACACACACACACTCTCTACACGTTAGAGTCACAACAAATAAATATACTTTTAAAAAACACACCCATTGGAATAGCTAAAATTAAGGATTCTGACGATAGAAGTGTTAGGGAGAAGGTGGAGCAACTGGGAATTCCTACACACTGCTAATATAGTAACCATTTTGGAAGAAATTTGGCATTATCTACTGAAGTTGAAGATATATATATATATATGTATGTCCTGTGGCCCTGCAAATCCACTCCTGTATATTTCTCCAACAAAAATACATATATGAGTCCATTAAAATCATAATTCCTCAAAACACAACTCAAATGTCCATCAACAGTAGATTAAATTGTGGTATATGCATACAGTGATAGACTATACAGTAATGAAAATGAGCTACAGCTAAACAAAACATGGATAAGTCTTACATAAGGTTGACTGAAATAAATCAGAAACAAAAAATACATCTTATATGATACAATTTATATAAAGCTCAAAATTAGGCAAAACAAAACTATAGTGCTCAGGGATACGTATTTTGGTAGCAAACAAAAAAGAAAACAGAAGTCATTAGTGTAAAAATCAGGTTATTGCTTACCTTTGGAGGAGAAAGAGGATTGTGACTAGAAAGGGAAAGAGGAGAGTTTCTGGGGATGCTGGCAATGTCCTATTTCTTGAGCTGGGATGGTATGTGGATGTTCATTTATAATAATTCATTAAACTGTATTTATGTTTCTCTGTTTTTCAGTATGTGTTGTATTTTGCAATAAAAAAGGTATTTAAGAGTTCCTTTTCAAAGTTCACTATTTACGGAAATACACAAATATCCTTTGAAAATTATGTGACATTAAACGGACAAATTTCTGAGTTGATTTTGTCAAGAAAGAAAGGAAAAGTGCTGTCTCAAAAAACAGAAACTCATGATTTAGTGCAGGTGATAAGGTAAAGGCCGGAGAGTAGTCTCAAGCTAAAATACATAGTGAAATAAAATCAGGATTATAATATTGCTATTCCACTTTTAGTTCTAAAATCAAGAAGGAAAAAACATGTTAAGAAAAAATCGTCAAAACAGAAGATCAGTCTGCAAATTTAACAAAAAATGACAAAGCATTCTTTATGTTATAAATTCCAGGATATCACCCAGTTCCATTTGACACTGACTATTTATAGCCAAATGAATAAATAATGTGATTTAAAAGCCTCAAGGAGCTAGAAAATCTGTGTTTATTCCTAGTGTCCACATTCCAGTATTTAATAAAAGAGCTGCCTTTTTTCAGTATTTATATCATCAGCTGGCCACTGGAGTATTTCATCATGAGTTAGCTACAAATCACTTAATAAAGCTAAAGAAAATCAAACAATCTCAACAGATCTATCTCTTTTAAGAAGCACTAAGCAAAAAGAAGAAAAAATGGAAACTCCTACAGCCTAGATAGAATTCTCTCATAAAGATTAATTTTTTAAAAGTTGATTACAAGGAGCTTTTAGTAACATGGTAAATACTAATACTGTGTTAAAAACAGTACATAAGCTTGTATACCACTGGTTTTAAAAATGAATAATATAAAATTTGCAAATACACTAAATTATTAATGATAGTTCCCTGACTTTCCTATAATAAGCATGAATTAATTTTTTTCCAAATTGGAATTTTTCTTTTAGATCGATGTTCACAGTATATTCTCTTGCAGTGTTTTTATTTTTATTTTTTTCATAATTGGTTTTCTATCATTAGTGTGTCACAGAGTGAAAAAGGCAATTATTTTCTTGACAGTATCTTAAAAATAAATTTGACCTTATTGATCTCCCTGAAAAGGATCTGTAGATAACACTAAGAAGTGGTTTATAGTATCCTTTGTCCATTTTTCATTGGTTAGCCTATCTTTCTATTTACTTATAGGAACTTCTCCTTATTTATTAAGGAAAATTAGGGACATTTATTAAGGAAAATTGAAATATGAATTGAAAATATTTTCTTAGGGTACATAACTTCTGTTTTACTTTGCTTATGGTCATTTTTGTCACATAATAATACTTGGTTTTTGTTGCTGAACCTTTCCATTTTTTTCCTTTACTGTTCTTAGATAATAGCAAAGCCCTGTCCAAGATTATATTTTTCTAACATAATGGGAATTTTATTGGTTTTGACTGATCATAGACTACATGAATAATTTGTACCCAACTCTTTATGCAAGTACTGAAAAAATCATAAAGCCATACTGCCATCCTTTTTCTCAGTAACTATTCAAGTGACTTCCTGGCTTAAACTTTGGAGGCAAACTGTTCCTAAAATAAGAATATCAAATACAATGATCTTCAATCTGTTGATAAGTATTAGGTCTCAAGTCCTACTAATATACAATTTAATATTATACATAATACCCGTATTTCCAATCCTTCACAGCACATTAACAGGATTATCAGAAAAATCTGGACTGGATCACCACTACCAAAGACATCACAGATAATATACTTTTGACAGAGAGCCAAGATCAGGAAGCAGTTTAAAACATTATTAGGCCTATGGAGAGATAATTATTCTCAGTTTGTACAGAAAAATAAACTGGCACTTAATACATTCCTTTCAAATGAGAGGAAGTGGAGTTCTGTTCTTAAAAATTGTTGTTTTGAAAAATTAGCTGGGCATGGTGGCACGTGCCTGTAATCCCAGCTACTCAGGAGGCTGAGGCAGGAGAATTGCCTGAACCCAGGAGGCGGAGGTTGCGGTGAGCCGAGATGGCGCCATTGCACTCCAGCCTGGGTAAGGAGAGCAAAACTCCGTCTCAAAAAAAAAAAAAAAAAAAAAAAAAAAAAGATTGTTGTTTTGGCCGGGCGCAGTGGCTCAAGCCTGTAATCCCAGCACTTTGGGAGGCCAAGGCGGGTGGATCATGAGGTCAAGAGATCGAGACCATCCTGGTCAACAAGGTGAAACCCCGTCTCTACTGAAAATGCAGAAAATTAGGTGGGCATGGTGGCATGTGCCTGTGATCCCAGCTACTCAGGAGGCTGAGGCAGGAGAATTGCCTGAACCCAGGAGGCGGAGGTTGCGGTGAGCCGAGATCGCGCCATTGCACTCCAGACTGGGTAACAAAAGCGAAACTCCGCCTCAAGAAAAAAAAAAATTGTTGTTTTTAGGCTGTTGTGGTGGCTCACGACTGTAATCCCAGCACTTCGGGAGGTCAAGGCGGGTGAATCATGAGGTCAAGATCAAGGCCATCCTGGCCAACACAGGGAAACCCTGTCTCTACTAAAAATACAAAAATGAGCCGGACATGGTAGTGCGTGCCTGCAGTCCCAGTTACTCACGAGGCTGAGGCAGGAGAATCTCTTGAACCCGGGAGGCAGAGGTTGCAGTGAGCTGAGATCATGCC
This sequence comes from Saimiri boliviensis, assembly GCF_048565385.1. Lineage (NCBI taxonomy): Eukaryota > Metazoa > Chordata > Mammalia > Primates > Cebidae > Saimiri > Saimiri boliviensis. The sequence continues at coordinate 6,849,812 of NC_133450.1, read as the reverse complement.
ACTGCATTCCAGCTTGGCAACAGAGCAAGACTACATCAAAAACAAAAAACTAAAACTGTTTTTAGAGCTCTAAAAAGGTACACTTATTAAAATAGTTTATTTTAAAAATTCTTCTGACTTGTACAATGAGATACTGGGACCACTGACTTGATAAAAGATCTTTAATCACATTTAGCTTCTTTCTTGCTTGTTTTCCATTTCTGTTTTATGAAGACAAATGTTTCTTGGTTAATCTCTTTCCATTTGCTCCCTTTTTCCCTTTTTATTTGCATTTTTTTCCACCATAAAGATATATCATTTTCAGCCACCTTTTATGGCTTGGTTTCAACTTTTGCCTGAAAAGGTTTAGCTGATAACCTTGCTGATTTTCCCTTGGGAAATTGTGGATATTTTGGCAGTATTAAGGTAGAGAGGTAGGGTACTTGAGTGTCTACAGGATGCAGGTTAGTGAGAACCTTTCAAGATAGACTGCCTGAGCTGTACCTTCCACCATTATTCTTATGTTTTAGTCTTTGATTTGAATTACTTTTTTTTTTCTTTTTTAAACATACAGGGTCTCACTCTTGCTCAGACTAGAGTGCAGTGGCACAATCATAGCTCACTGCAGGCTTGGACTCCTGGGCTCAAGGGATCCTCTGGCCTCAGTGTCTGAGTACCTGTGACTATAGGCATGTGCCACCATGCCCAGCTTTTTAAATTTTTTGTAGAGATGAGATCCCACATTGTTGCCCAGGCTGGACTGAAACTCCTGGCTTCAAGCAATCCTCCTGCCTTGGCCTTCCCAAGTCCTGGGATTATAGGCATGAACTACTGTGCCTGACCTGAATCGGCTTTTTAATTTTTTTGTTTCTTTTATTCCCTACATGGATATTCATTTTCCCCACATCACTTTGTAAATAGCAAACCTTTGAAATGCTACTCACTTTATAATCCTCTCTTTTAGAATTTTCCTAGTTATTCTGCTTCTTTATTTTCTTATGAATTTTAGTATCAACGTATAAAGGTCCCCAAAGTATTATTTTGCTATTTTTACTGAGACCACATTTGTAAGTAAAGAGTTACAAAAGTCTTTCCTTTTCTAAGAACTGGTCTTTGGTCAATGTTCTAGCTCAGGACCCCTAGAAACCTGATAAAGGTAGGATGCAAATGATGTTATTAGGCAACATCACCTCTGGCAAAAAATTAATCTGATTGTTAAACTGCATCTGGAGAATAAGTAAATTGTAAATATCCCATAGGAAGCCATATATTTGGAATTCCCTGAATGTGGAGTCTGTGGTAATTGGACATCCTCCTTGTGGGGACCTTGGAAACAATGTCTACAGAATTTTACAGGAGGTATTAATTCCTGTATAGGCATAAAACATCTAAGACAGAATAGTTCTGCATCCATTGGATGTGGAGTCCTTTCTCCTTGCACCTGAATTGTGACTTAGAGGCCAAAGATAACTCCCTGATAAAACTGGACTGCTGCAAGGGCTCCCACACGAGGATGATCTTATGCTGTCTGCAGGCATGTTGTACTTCTAGTCCCATATCCTAAGAGGTTCTGATGCCAAGTGGAGCCCATGGTAGTCATGAGTCTGAAAGTTGAACCTAAGAAAATATCTTCTTTCCCTCCTAGTGGGTACTGAAACAATACATGAATAAATTAATTTAGAAAAACTGACACCATTACAAAATTTAGCCTTTCTTTCCAAATGTATTTAAGTCTTCTTTTGTAATATTTTGAGGTTTTAAGGCTTTCTTTGTACAAATCTTCTACATTTCTAGTTAAGTGTATTCTTTAGTATTTGATGTTGATGTTTAAAGTGTGTGTGTGTGTGTGTGTGTGTGTGCACAATATACAAATGGGTATTTTTCTTCCATTATATCATTCAAGTGGTTGTTCATATGAATACAATAATTATACTCAGATACCCTATTCTCTTATCATCATTAAGTTCTTTAGTTGATTTTCTTGAGTGTTGCATGTATATATAATCATAATGGAAATAGTGAAACTTTTACTTCTTCTTTATAATTTTATATCTCCAATTCTTTTTTTCTTATTTAATTGCATCTTTTTTTTCTTATTTAATTTTCTTATTTAATAGCTAGTACCTTCAGATCAATGTCAACTAACAGTAGGGATAATGGATATCCTTACCTTTCCTGATTTTAATCAGAATGCTTGTAGTGTTCTTCTATTAAGCAAGATGATGGATTTGGGGTTCAGATATATTTTTATCATGCTAAGAAATTAAAGGCATCCCTGTTTTAATAAGAATGTTTTTAAAAAGAATACTGATATATTAAATGCTTTAAAATATCTATGAGGATATGATTTTTCTCCACAGATCAACAAACATAGTGAATTACATTAACAGCTATCCTAATATAGTCATCCTTGCATTCCTAGATTAAATCCTCCTTAGTCAAGGTTTATATTTATAGCCTACTGAATTCTGCTTGCTGATTCATTTCTACTTTTTAATTCTTTTTTTTTTTTTTTTTTTTTTTTTGAGATAGGGTCTTGCTTTATCACCCAGGCTGGAGCACAGTGGTGTCACCATGGCTCACTGCAGTCTTGACTTTCCAGACTCAGGTGATTTTCTCACCTCAGCCTCCCTAGTAGCTGGGACTACAGGTCCTCGCCACCGGGACTAATTTTTTGGTTTTTGTTTTTGTAGAGATGCAGTTTAACCATGTTACTCATGTTGGTCTCAAACTCCTGGGCTCAAGGATTTACCCATTTTGGCCTCCCAAAGTGGTGGTGATATTTTAATCTAGGATTTTTGAATTAATATTCATAGATGAGGCAGTCCTGCATTTATATATCAAATGCTGTCTCTGTGTGTGGGGTGTGTGTGTATAAGAACACTCTATGGAGAGAGAGCCATAACAAGCATACTTACTATGGTTTTACAAATATTAACTCATTTAGGCTGGGCATGGTGGCTCACACCTATAATCCCAGCAATTTGGGAGGCCAAGGCAGGTGGATCCCCTGAGGTCAGGAGTTCAAGACCAGCCTGGCCAACACGGCGAAACCTGTCTCTACCAAAAAAAAAAAAAAAAAAAAAAATACAAAAATTAGTCAGGCGTGGTGGTGCATGCCTGTAGTCCCAGCTACTCAGGAGGCTGAAGCATGAGAATTACTTGAACCCAGGAGGCAGAGGTTACAGTGAGCCAAGATTGTGCCACTGCACTCCAGCCTGGGTGACAAAGTGAGACTCAGTCTCAAAAACAAACAAACAAACAAACTTAACTCATTTAATCCCACGTTTGATACTATTCATCAATTTACAGATGAGAAAACTGAGGCATGGATATTAAATAATTTTCCCATGTCACAACTAGTAGTAAACTAGGGCTAGAATTTATACCCAAAAGTCTAGTCCAGAGTCCATGATGTGCTCTGCTGCTTTTAATATTCCTGTTTGTAATTTTTATTAGTAAAGCCTAGTCCAGAGTCCATGATGTGCTCTGCTGCTTTTAATATTCCTCTTTGTAATTTTTATTAGTAAAGCCTAGTCCAGAGTCCATGTTCTGCTCTGCTGCTCTTAATATTGCTGTATGCAGTTTTAATTAGTTTTTTTGTGTGGTTATGTGCACACGTGTGTGTGGCAGGGAGTTAGGATCACTGTTAGACTCTTTTAGTTTAAAAAAAAAAAAAAAGACCTTTTCCCCTCTCTTGTCTGAGACAGCTTAAATTTATTGTAATTATGTATTTAAAGAGTTGGTACAGGCCAGGCATGGTAGCTCACGCCTGTAATCCCAACACTGTGGGAGGCCAAGGTGGGCAGATCACTTGACATCAGGAGTTCAAGACCAGCCTGACCAATATGGAGAAACCTTGTCTCTACTAAAAATACAAAATTAGCTGGGTATGGTGGCACATGCCTGTAATCCCAGCTACTCGAGAGGCTAAGGCAGGAAAATTGCTTGAACCCAGGAGGTGGAGGTTGCAGTGAGCTGAGGTTGCACCATTGCACTCCAGCCTGGGCAACAAGAATAAAAACTCTGTCTCAAAAAAAAAAAAAAAAAAAAAAGTTGGTACATTTTCTCTGTGAAACTATGCCTGGGGTTTTTATGAGAGGAAGTTCTTAGGTAAGTCTCCTATCTGTTCTTCCTTTTAAATTAGTCTGTTTAGCCGGGTGCAGTAGCTCACACCTGTAATCCCAGCACTTTGGGAGGCTGAGGTGGGTGGGTCACCTGAGGTCAGGAGTTCGAGACCAGCTTGGCCAACATGGTGAAACCCCAACTCTACTAAAAATACAAAATTAGCTGGGCATGGTGGCAGGTGCTTATAATCTCAGCTACTTAGGAGGCTGAGGCAGAAGAACTGTTGGAACCCAAAAGGTAGAGGTTGTAGTGAGCTGCCATTGCACTCAGTGCAACAACAGTGAGACTCCGTCTCAAAAAAACAAACATGAAAGAAAGAAAAATAAATAAGTCTGTTTAAATTATGTCTTCTGGAGGCAGTTTTAATAAAATATATTTTTCTATAAAACCTTACATTTTCAAATTTATTTTAAAGTTGTCATCCTACATGATGGTTCCTGATCATTCTCAACTCTTGGTATTCACATCCTTGGTAGTCCCTTTCCACATGGTAAAGGGGTGACCTGTGTGATTATTGTAGAAATAACATTATGTGACTTTTGAGGATAAAAGACACTGTAGGCTCCCACCTTGCTCTCTCCCAGATCAGTTGCTTTGGAAAAAGCCAGCTACCATGTCGTTAGAGCAGTTAAGCAGACCTATGGAGAAGTCTACATAATGAGGAACTAAGGTCTGCTACCAGCAGAAAGCACTAACGAGCTGGCAATATTAATAAGCCACTTTGAAAGAAAATCCTACAGCCCTAGTCAAGTCTTCAGATAACTGTAGCCCTAACCAACATCTTGACTATAAGCACATAAGGGACCTTGCCAGAACCACCCAGATAAGCTGCTCCTGAATTCCTGACCCATAAAAACTATGAGAGATTTTTCATTTTTCTTATGGACTGATTTTTCCCCAGATGTTTTAAATTTTTTATTATGAAATAGTTTATACTTAAAGATAATAAAAACTTAGAAGTACAGTTTCAAAACTAATAAAACAAACACCTGTGTAGCCACTACGCAGATTAAGAAATAAAACATGACCAATATCATTGAGGTGTTGTGCTTTGAGAATATTCCATGGGCAGGCAAAAAAATGTATATTTTTTTCCTTTGTGGGTACAGAGTTACACATATATCCACATTAGATCAACCATCAATTCTGCTATTGAAGTAGATTCACTTTAAACAAACTTTTTCTAGTATCACATGATACCTACTTGAGGTAAATAAGATACCCTATTTGAGGGAATCAGTTGAAACTCACATTTTGTGGATAAAAATAAAATTCCTATTCCACATCAACAGATTGCCCTGTAATCTTAGGATTCTTTTCAGCTACTCTTTCGTTTGCTTTTGTTTTTAAAGACAAGGTCTCACTCTGTCACTCAGGCTGGAGTGGAATACTGCTATCCTGGTTCACTGCAACCTCTGCCTCTTGGGCTCAAGTGATCCTCCGATCTCAGCCTTCCAAGTTATCTAGAACCATTGTCATGCACCACTAAATCTGGCTAATGTTTATTTTTATTTTTATTTTTGGTAGAGATGGGGTTTCACCATATTGCTTGGGCTGTCTTGAACTCAAGTGATCCGCCCCCCTCGGCCTCCTGAAGTGCTGGGAGCTACCACTCCCAGCCCCTTTTCTACTCTTATTGAAAACCTGGAAGATGACCCAGGAGGAAATTTGTTATTTTATGGCTAAAAAATAGCAACTAACATTAGTTCCCATTCCCTATCATAAATAAAAAATATAAAGCTCCAAAATTTACATTTAAGTACTAAACTCTGAGACCTTGTGAGTCCTGGCTCACTCTTCAAGGCCCCATAGTACTAATAATATCTTAAGAGTTTCTTCAAAACAAAGCCTATTTTGGTTTTAACTTAAGGTTTTCCTTCTGCACAATGATATATACAAGTTTATATGTGAGCTACATAGCTTTTTACAGAATTAAACCTTATAGACTTGTACCAACTGGTAGGTCTTTCTCCATTTGATTAATTTAAACTCATCCCTTAAGAGTTGGCTTACATGTCACTTCTACAGCCTTTCCCTGTGCCACCAAGCAGAATTAAGTACTTCTTCCTTAGTATTTTCACCATATTTGGCACACAATACTGTCTGATCCATCTCTCCCTCCTTCCTTTTGGGACATGCTTTCTAATACCCACAAATTCAATCACTTAATAATCATACAGATGTGCCATGCTTTGTCTAAGGAAGTCTATATATGATTCTATTGTCTATTTTTTTCTAGGAATGATATTCTGAAACAGACAATCTTAATTATTTAATTTGGATCAGAATTCTGTGAGATCAGTCCATTACAGGCTTTCCAGACTGTAACAAAAATATTGAGGGTCAAATGTTCTAAGGTGGGGTATCTAAGTGATAGCTACTTAAGGTAAATAGGATACTATATTTGAGGGAATCAGCTGAAACTTGCTTTTTCATTTTCTCCCAAGACTTAAGAAGAAAACAATGAAGACAAATAGAAGATACACTATAGTGTTAGAATGAATAAGGCCTATGAGGGGAGCTTTGACTTCTGAAAATTCTATAAGGCTCATCATAGAGAAAGAATGCAGGAAAGAATGGCAAGGCATGACTGATGGGCACAAAGAAATTAAATAGTGTAAATCGAAGTAAGCCTAAGTAGTAAAAGAGACTCATGGTGATAATGAAGAAATGAATTGCACCACCTTTAATAAACCTGATGACTATTTAGAAAAAGACATATATTATCCTCATGTAGGGAGTCACGATATTTTATGAAAACCCAAAGAAAGCACATGTTACTAGGGTTTGTCTATGGGTTAAATGTGAGAGGAGGAGGAACTCTGCATCACCTAGACAGAACAACATATAACTAGCTAAAACACAAACCTCAGAATCCTAATGAAATTTTACTCAAAAATAGCACTTCAGGGCAAGATGGAAGATCACTGTTGTCTGTCTTTTGGTACGTCATTAAAAATAGGAAGGAACTGAATGATCAGACAACTTCCTGAGGAGTTTGCTTTCCTAGTAAGGAGAGATCCTTTATCCAAGACCTTTTTTGAAAAGACTGGTTGTTTTGCATGATTTTATAATTAGGTATCCAAGCTTGTTCAAAAATCATATCCCAATGCCTGTAGTTACGGTTCGCCAGATAATGAGGGTTAGTAAGCACTTTAAACACAGCTAGTATCTGTTTATATGTATTTATATATTGCATATGAAAAGGAATTATTCTCATCAAATATTTCCACGAAGTGCAGTGAGATAGTAGTATTATATGTATTACAGTACAGTGGTTCTCAGAGTGTAGCCCACAGATCCCTGGCAAAGATGCTGGGGTGTAATGATGTCCTCAAAACTATTTCAAAGGGTCTACAATGCGAAAATTATTTTCATAATTATACTAAGATGCTATTTGCCATTTTCACTTGTTGACATCTATGCTAATTACATAAAAGCAATGGTGGGTTCAACTGCTGTTACCTTTACAAGAATCAAGGTAATGGTACCAATGGTTCTAGTAATCTTCATATTCTTTTGCTACCAGGCATTTAGTTTTTAAAAAGTCAGTTTCATTTCATGTCATTGAACAAGAGGTATAAATTAATTTTATTACTTCTTAACTGTCAAATTAAGTATTTTTAATTTTCTGTATGAGTAACTGGAAATTACACATACAGCAACTCTGTCACATACTGTTATCTCAAGAAAGAGTATTTGTGAAATTTTGTGAATTGCAAGCTAAATTAGCTGCTTTATTAATGAAACAGTATTTACAATAATTGACAAAGTTTGATCATTCTACTTGAGTAAGTGGTACACATTTTCTTTGAAATTGTATAAAGGGAATCTGTTACTGCAAGTGAAACAAATGGTAATATTTGTTGTCAGTGAGAAAATTTCAAGCTTTCAAACAAATATTAGAATTTTGGAAAACTTGTAACTGCTCTGTGAACTTTGATAGCTTCCCATATGGTGTGAATGCCAACACCCAGGGTTTGGCCAGATGTAACCAAATTTTGCAAGGGACTACAAGTGCCTACAGAAATGGGATAGGACTGAGTTCACTGTAAACAGGGTAAACTGGAGCTACTACTTATCTTTACTTAGCCTACTGACAATGAGCCAGAACAGCAGTGTTGAACAACCAAGAAAGTGGACTGCCATCTCAATAGAGGGATATCATACAGAATTTTGCCTCCCCTATCACTCCTCCCAGTCTCAACATCAGGGAAGAAAGGGTCTAGAAAGAGAAAGGGCAGAAGTGTCTGACAAACAGAAATTATCCACCTACCCCCAAAGTTGTAAGTTCCAGATAAAGGTCTAGTCTGCCCTGGGAGGAAGTGAGAAGAGCACTGGATTAAAGCTGACTAAAGTTTTAATATGAAGAGAACTGACTCTTAAATACTAGAATGAAATGAAGTTTTGAAAATTATAGAATTATTTCCAGATGCTGTTAAGGTAGCTGATACCCAGTGGGAAAGGGAAGTTTGACACGCTGGAGTTAAGAGGCAGTTATAGACCAAAATAAAAACTGATTTGTATTAATATCCCAACAAGTTAAGGCTCCTCAATACAATTGTTACACATAGATGGACAGTCTCTGAAATTAGTTTCCACACAAATTGGTGTTCTTAGCCTTCCATCCCTCCATTCCTTTTTTGTATAATCAGTGGAATTGAAGAGGGGTGCAAGCAATGATATCCTGGTATGAGTTCTAGCATACCATAATATTTAAGTCTAGAACTAGTCCGTCAATTTGGATTAGTTCACTCGTATTTGTAGCTCTGTATGATAAACGCTAAGTGGATAAGAACCGTATTTCTGCATCTGGGAGGATACCATCAGAGTCACAAATGTGAATGGACAAATAAACATTACTAATGATAGGAGATGCTGAAAGTAATAATAAGTATTTCAAATAACACAATGGAGGAGATTGCTGGGAACACAGCTCACAGAGCAGAAATTAATTGGATATCTCAATGCTTTCAGCTTTCACCTTTTAATGATTCAACCCAAGAAGAAACCCAAAAGGAGGCTTATCTGACAAAGAGGAAAAACCAGTGTATTTTGAATGGATGCTGTTCAACTGCACAATACAGAGGAAGGAAAATGAAGGATCTAAAGAAAGAGATTAAGAGAAAATCAAGTGGAAGCTCATCAAAAAGTGGAACCTGATTTGGGGCCGAACATGGAGGGTGGACAGGCATGAATGATAGACAGAGTGGAACAATTCCTGGATGAATGAGAGACAATAATGTAGAGTGGCTGTGACACATTGCATTATTAATACATACCGAGACTGAATTGCGGGTAATGTTCATGAATCTAACTGCAATTAGTACAGGTTTCTGGATTAGGAAGGGCATGAAAAGGAAAGCAGAAGGTTAGAATGTACATGTCATTGCCCCATTAAAAGAGAAGGTTTAATCTTGCAGTGGACTGAATATCCATCTTCTGTAGCACTGGGAAAAAAGCATAGCTTATCTATCTGCTTTGAAAAGTAGCTTTATAGCAAAAGGCTCTTCCCTACCTACCTGGATAGCCACCACTAAATTGGGCCTCTCAGAATTGAGCTCCTAAAAGTTCATACTACAGAAATGTTTCACTTTTAAGTGGGATTTGTTTTTAATTTCTGGGGAAAAGATTTAGATAGCATCCTATCATAGGTTTTATTTAATATCTTTACTGCCTGCAAAAAGCCCAAGCTTATGTTTGTTTTTGCAGAAGAACCTTCACTACCTTAACCAATAGACCCTTAAGCACTTATTCTGTGCCAGGCAGATTAAATAATAAAGGAAGAAAAAGAATTATTTTAGTGCTAATCTAAATGCAAACTGTGAAGATATGGAGGAAGTATTGCTGGACCCCTGAAAGAGTAAGGGCATGATGAAGCCTGCTTCTCTTTAAGAGATTTATTGGGAATCTGAAATGGGTGCTCATTGCCACAATTTTATTTTACAACTAAGAGGAAGTGTACAAAATGGGCAATAACTAAACCTTAATCAGCAGTTTTCCAGTTATCCTGAAAACTGACTTCAGGATAACATATATGGATAACTCCAGTTGCAAAGGAAGATATTAAAAAGTGGGCAAACTGAGGAAATAAATTACCAGTTTTACAAGGACTGTCTCAAAACATAACCCCAAACTCAAAGAAATACATTTTGATTACAGTAGACTTATAAATGGAATTCCATTTCCTTAAAAATCAAATGATTCCATTAAAATTCAATTACAAATGATTCAGTTCTCTACATCCCAGGAGTCCTGTCAGGACCACCAAAAGTGACACGGTTAAAGGTGGGAACAGACAATGGAAGGAAGTAGAGAAAAAAGTTAGAAAAGGATTAAGTTTTCATAGAAAGAACATGAAAATAAAGCAGGGCAGATTATTAAGACACCAACATGTTATCCAAATACTTGATATGAAAAATTCTACACATTTAATCACATATATTCTGTAATGTAACCAAAGAGAGCTAGCAGATTAAGCATGAGTGGTGACTTTTTACTTGTTCCTTGTGAAAAAGATTCTGATAATAATCCTTGTATACACCACAAAAGCATATTTAAATTCCTAAATCAACTCCCATTTTTCCATGATTCCATGTCTTGCATCTTACCATTGATCTACGTATCAGTGACAACCTGGTCTTTGCCTTATTCTCAGCAAATTCCAAGCTACTGATATCTTTGAGACGAGCCTTGTACTTATTCATTTGTTCCACAACGATGAGCTCCACACAGCTGGAAACAGGAGAAAAGAGAAAAACCTGTTAACAGCTGAAGTAAATAAAATAAATTATAACACTCACAGACTGTTTTTGTGGTAGACAGTTGAAAGATGAAGGGAAAAATCAACATCACTTACTTGATAAACTCAGAGGTTTAGAATGACGGTTCACAACTTTGGATGCATTTTAGAAACCATCTAAAGAGCAGTTACGGCTGGGCACAGTGGCTCACACCTGTAATCCCAGCACTTTGGGAGGCCGAGGAGGGCAGATCACCTGAGGTCAGGAGTTCGAGACCAACACGGCAAACACAATGAAACCCTCTCTCTACTAAAAATACAAAATCAGCCAGGTGTGATGGTACATGCCTGTAATCCCAGCTACTTGGGAAGCTGAGGCAGGAGAATTGCTTGAATCTGGGAGGTGGAGGCTGCCGTGAGCCAAGGTCGTGTCATTGCACTCCAGCCAGAGCAACAAGAGGAAAACTCCATTTCAAAAAAATAAAAAATAAAGAGCAGTTACAAATACCAATCCCCAGGCTACACCCTAGACCAATTAAATCAGACTCTCTGGGGATGGGATCCAAATATTGATATTTTTTAAAAGTTCCTTTTGCAGTCAAGATTAAGGAGAGCAAAAGAAAACCACTTTAGAAAGAAAGCAGAGACTCAAGAAAGAAGACCAAGGTGAAATACAGGAATATACTAAAGTATTAAGACCAAAGGATTCAGAGCCATAAGAGCACAGTTAGACAGGAACAGACTAAGTGTCCAAAATGTGGTAAAATAGAAATTTAAAATCTATTTAGAAACTATAAGCCATCCTAAAGAAAAGCCAGATTTAAAAAATAAGACACTTTAAAACAAATGATGCTCAGTTGAATCTAGAAGTTTGCATCCTCAGCGTAAGAAAACCCAGCAGTATCCAACAATCTTCTTAAAAACACCTGAATTTATGAACCCATTCACTATGTTTGACATCTGGATACAGTGACTACACAGTCAAAAGTCCCGGAGGTCTTGCAGAAGTTATGGTAACTGGCCTTACGTGGTAGTCTTACTGATGTCCTGTACGCTTTGTAGTGGGTCAGTGGTGTCAGGGCAGCGGAGAATGCAGGGTGCAAACACAATGGCCAAAGCATTAGCAGACATTCGATTAGTATCTTCCTGTAGAGCAATCCTAAGAAATAAAACAAAACAAGAAACAAGTGACTAGGGGATAAAAAGGGAGCACCACAGGGAAACAGGCAGAAGAGATGAGCAGAAGACAGTTACGACATGTACTGCACAGTACCAGAAGGATATCCATGTAAGTTTAAGGGTGTGTAGACTTTTCCCAAGTTGTTCTTCTGTTCCTTTGTCTCTGAAAAATGTATTTTCACTTTGTTCTTTCCTTGAAGCAGTCTAGGTCAGCCAATAGTTTCCCAAGGGAAATTTGTGACCTACCTGCTTAAGGCCAAGATCACGAGATGAACATGTCTAAAGAATGCAGAGTCGGCCAGGAACAGTGGCCCACACCTGTAATCCCAGCACTTTGTGAGGCTGAGGCGGGCAGATCACTTGAGGTCAGGAGTCTGAGACAAGCCTGGCCAACATGGCAAAACCCTCTCTCTACTAATAATACAAAAATTAGCCAGGTGTAGTGGCACATGCCTGTAATCCCAGCTAACAGGGAAGCTGAGGCATGAGAATCACTTGGAACTAGTGAGGCAGTGGTTGTAGTGAGCCGAGATCACACCACTGCACTCCAGCCTGGGTGACAGAGTGAAACTGTGTGTCGATGATGATGATGATGATGATGATGATGATGATGATGATGATTATGACGACGACGACGACTGGGTGACAGAGTGAAACTGTGTGTCAATAATGATGATGCTGATGATGATGATGATGATGATAATGATGCACAGTAGAGGCTTTAACCAAAAATAAAGATGGCTTTCTTCTCAACTACTGCTGACATTTATGCACAGGTGAAGAGACACTACTCCCAATACCTCTTTGGTCAATTAATTGCTGAGAATGATCTGAACACCCCCATATGAATTAGGTCATTTCAAAAGATATACCTCCTTTCTAGCTCAGCTGTTAGAAAACAGGCTAAGCT